>NC_141476.1:23178920-23757976 GCF_009769465.1 Tauraco erythrolophus | reverse complement strand
GTGAACAGAGTGTTGGGCAATGCGGATGCCCTGATGAGAATGAGCAGCGTGATCCCCTCTGAGGTGTTGGTTTAGGAGGGTGTATAATTGGCATGGATGAGCCTCTTCAAACCTTTCTGAAAAACTCTTTCTGTTTAAAGATTGATATCCCAAGTATGGCCATGCCTGGAGACTTTTCTGGATTTTTTCTCATATTGGAGTGCCTCGTTCCGTAGTTCTAAGGCAGAGCGAGTGCACCAAGATACACAAAAAGTTTTCCAGAAAATGGATTAGAGTGGTATTGTGTTCCAGATCCCGCAGGTAAGTGAAATCAACGGCCCAGATTTTGAACAGTCATACTGACCTCAGCTGGCTGCTAACCATTGGAATGCTGTCTGGTTTTCAGATTTAACGTTAATGAAGAATCTGTGAAACACCTACCGAGTCTCCGCTCTTCCCCAAAGCGGAGATGTCTATCAGCAGAGGGGTTGTGAACCATGACCTCTGCTTTCAACTCATGTTCCCTCATCTCCCGGTCTTAATATACAAAATGTTGGACAATTCCCTTGGATAGCTAACAGCCTGCTATCTGGTGCAAACCACTTTGGGTGTCTCACTTCAGTGTGGAGTGCTCAGTCAGAATCCAGCGTGTGGTCACAACAGCAAGCAGAGATCTCGAGTACGTGGCTTGTAGCGAGAGATGGTTAGTCCAGTCTGGGGAGGAGGTGCCTGAGATAAAGATATTGAAGATAAAGGTATTTGAAGAATAGTAGCTGAAAAAAAAACAACCCAAAAGCCTACTTAAAGGAGGAGTTGCATAAATGATTCTTCGTGTCCACTATGTACAGGCAAATAATTAATGGGCTTAAAGTGAAACTAGGTAGATGTAGGTTGGACAAAAGGGAAAACTTTACACCTAGGAGCAGTTAAGCATTGACAGATATTCTCTAGGGAGGCTCACTGGAGCTGGTGTACAGGTCTGTCTGGAATAATTTAGCAATTGGTACTCCCGTCTTGGAGCAGGGGAGTAGACTAGTGATATTTCCTGGTGGATTCTAGACCCACTTGCTGCAATTCTCTTACTCTGTGCTACAGCACCGGTCCCATACTTAGTGTTACAAGGTTTGCATTTGTATTGATTTGGTGAGTCCTGTGAGCCCTGTTATTTCAATCAGTGCATGGTTTATGTAAGTTTGGTGAGGAGCCAACCTAAACAGAACAGTCCTAAGTCATCTTTAAATGAAGCTGTTGGCAAATTATATTTGTGTTTATTTCGTTAGGAGTGTGTTGAACTGCTTTTTTGTTGAAGGGTTATGATGCCACTTCAAATAATAACCCAGCCAACAAAAATTGTCCCGTTTCTGATACAGAGGAATCAGGCATCTAGAAGAAGTAGTGACTTGTCCAGGTGCAGAGCCTATATTGTGGTCATTGTCTTCAAAAAGGAAGAATGTGTCCTGGGGCCACCAGAGTCATTAAGTGAATGGAGAACCTTGCTTGTAAAGTAAGGGGAGACTTTAGCCTGGCAAACCAAGGAGGGATGTAACAGCTCTGCAGAAAGGCAAAGGAGGAAAACTCACTAGAAGGAAAAGAGCTGTGAAGGCTGAAGGATGGAGTTGGCTCGGGAAGCAGTGTATCTCAACTGGCCACAAGTAAGCTAAACAAAGAGGAGGAATAAGTTTTTAGCACAGCTTTGCTTTAGGAGTGGCATGACAAGAATTCTGGTTGTTTAAAGATGCAGGTTGCTGAATTTAAGAACAAGATTATCTGGCATGTCCTGCTGTTGACCTCGGAAGTTCTCAGGTAGGAGGCTTCCACAAGAAGAAACTCTCCTTTTAAGAGCTTGAGCTATTGCTCATCTTTTTTTTTTCCAAAAGTCAGGAGCCCTGTTGCCAACATTTCCAGGTTTCATCCAACACCTGCGACACGCTAGTGCAAAGTGGGAACTTCAGAAAGGAACATTAAAAGAAAACAACTTTAGTTTGGAAATACCTTTTTTAAGTGCTTTGTATTGCTTCTGAATTGGTTTGTTGTTTGATTGCTCTTAAAGGTGGGTTGTATCCTGAAGTTAGGTCAAATTTACAACTGCACAAATCACTGGGTTTTGAGCATACCGGTTAAAAATAAAGCCTTGTGTTTTCCAGATTGTGCTTCCTATTTAAAAAAAACAGGAAGAAAGGCTCTCGTTCTGGTCACGAGCTGTGATGCCTCTCAGGTTATGCATTTACACTGTTGTTTATAAATTTGATTTGTGTTGGAGTTATCGACAATGGCTGGAGTCAAAAAACTAACCCAAGTGTCTGACGCTAGAGGAGCCTTGAACTTGAGAGCAGAGAGAAAGTGATGGAACCTGATTGTTGCTTATCCAGCACAGAACATATGAGCTGTTTTAAGCGAAATGCTGTTCTGTCTGACTTTCTCAGCATGCAGAGATGATCACGGTGCTTCAGCAGCTGAGACACTGAAGCCTCAGAGCAGAGGAGCCAGCAAGGGGAGTGGGCAGCATCACCGCATGGCCCTGGCTTTGTCTGCTGTTCCCCTGGGGTTTACCTTCCAGCCCAAAGTGATGAGATCATATGTGAACTAATTTTGTCATCCTTACCTTAGTGACCTTCATTTCTATGGCTGTGGAAGTGGTGGTGGAGTGCTCCCTGTAGATGTTGACATTTCCTGCTGTCTGTCTGGTTTTGTTTTAAATAGCCTACTTGTGTCAATTCTTTTTATTTTTTAAATGACAGGGTTGGAAAAAGGTTTTCAGTTGGTGTTTCCGTGGCTTAATTTGAAAGGATAACTGCACATCGTACCACAAGCCTGCAGAACGAAGGAGCTTTTTGTTGATATTTCTAGAAACGCCGTGTTTGTGAGCACTTGCCAAGGTCGCCGTTGGTAAGGGCACGGTGGTCCTGCGGGTGGTGTATCGAGTGTCTTGCTAGATTGTGCTCAGAATTCAGAAATTCAGAGCTGGTGTCTATCCCATCGGAACATATATGGTGGGTCTTGGTCGTAGTAGAGGAAAAACCATAATGTTAAATCTCAAAAGCAATGAGGCATTAAGGTGTAATTTTTGACTGAGGCTAAAACAGTGAGGTTAATGCTTGGTTTTCCACAAAACCTCATCTCTCGAGAGTAGGTCTCCTGTTACTGGCTGGGTGCATATTTAGTGAAACAACCAAGTAAATAGACTAGAAGAAATCATTGGTTATTAACTTAAGGCTAGTTAAGAGACAGTAGTAATAACAAAAGAGAAACTCATGTGATTTGTTATAGTGGTAAATCAGTTCTAAATTGGTTACTGTAGTATTTTAATGTTGATTTTTCTGTGGAAATACTAGCACTTTATTGGAAATATTCCTGGTTTTACTAGGCATTATTTTAACACACTGTATTGGTTCTATAAGGACACAGAACGAGTGCGTTTGCCCTTCTCCCTTCTTCTCTTTCTGTCAAAGTTATATGATTGCTTTTCTTTCTTCTAAAGCCTGGATACAGTGCAAGAATTGAATGGAAACGGTGCTTCTGTGGTGGCAAAGGTTTGTGTTTGTGAGCCATCTCACCAGTCACACCTGCTTTCCTTCTAAATGTGTCCTGTGGCAAGAACATCTGTTTAGGAGAATACCCCCAGTCCCTCTGGGATGATTTTCCATATGCTCCCGTTTCAGGGTAAAATTAAACCGATGGACCTTGACGGTGTTTTCTTAACCAAAACTTGGTCCTTGTGCTTCCGTTAACGGAACGTGACGAGTGTTATTTAACAACGGCGTGAACCGCTTCCGCCAGCGTCTTCTGGGTGACGCAGCGTCTCGGTGACTCGAACCGTGCTTCTGCCGAGGGCAGATGGTGTTAGACGAGTCAGATGAGCGTCAGATGTCCCATCTGGTGCTGCCTGGCCTGCTAACAGGGTAGCAACTGATAGGGTGGAGAGCTTGGAGGTCCGGGTACTGTCAGAAGGAAGAAAATGGAGCTCCTGGATGTTTTCTCGCAAGATGGGTAGAGCTGTTGAGTGCTCAAGTTTTTCCTTGGGTCTGTCCCCCTTCTGGGCTTATAAATTTTTGTCGAGGAAAGGGAGGGCTCAACTGCAGCATGCCCAGGGACCTGAGACAAGTGGCCAACCTGTGTTCAAGCCAGCTCTCGAGAGGGTGTGTGTTACTCAGCCTGTACGTGCGCAAGAAATCCAAATCGATCTTGCAGGAGAGGACAGCCCAGCTGAGTTCCGACCGACTGGGATTTCTCCCCGCATCTGTCTCCTCCTGCAAAATCGTGACCTGGCAAAATTAGCATCCGTAAAACCCTGCGGTCCCGGCGTGGCTCGGACAGGAACACTAATGCTCTGCAGGATATTTGCAATAAAGCTTTTTCGCAAGCTCACGTGAAGGCTCAGAAATCCCTCGCAGCTTTCGTGAGAGCGAAGCCCATCCGCAGAGCTGTGCACGCGCTGGGATAAACCGCTGCCAAGTGGCACAGTGATATTTTTTTTTTTGGTGTGTTTTCTGAACTTGTTGGTGCCCCTCGCCCTAGCGTGCCCATCAGTGTGAGCTGAAACTAAAAGCACAAGCCGCTGTTTGTGACTTCGGTTGCGTGGGCTGAAACTTGAGTACGGTTAATTACGAATGGATTTTAACGTGCCGATGAGTTTTAAAGGCAGCCCTGCCCTCTTATGTAAGCTTTTAATTTTAGGTATTTTCATGCCTTGTTTGTGCTATTTATCACGGTATCTTACCTGAATTTGCTATGCAATTATACAGAAAAGGATGTATCGGGGGGTTTGGGAGGAAGGGGGCAAGAACCGATGACAAGACGTTTTGATCACTCTGCTGATGAGTTGAGTTAAACTTATAGACTTGAAATCATCTCTCCTCTCTGAATCTGCTGTGCATTGCATTGATCCAGGTTTTGCTGAAATCTCTATAGAAAATGTCTAAGGAAATAAACTATAAAAGAATTAATTCAAGCATTAAGTGGAATTTTTAAGACTTCATTTAAAGGGATGAAAATACTAAAGTTGAGACCCCTGAACGCACATGCAGAGACTGAAATTTCTTCTTAGTGCTGCTTCAAAGGAGGGGCTGTATCCCTTCAGAAATTCTGAGCAAAAGCATTTTATACAAAACACATACCTGGCCACTTCCTTTGATTTCTCCGGGAAGCTTTTAAAATTATCCTTGGTGACAATTTGCCATCCTCAGACTAAGCCTCATTTTATTGCATCTGTAACGGCTCATGACCTGCTCTTCTGCAGGAGCATGGCAGCTCCATGGGCACACCTCATCGTGGGACAGTGAGGTGGATGGTGAGGCTGTGGCTGAGAGGTGGGGAAAGGCAAAGCTGAGCGAGTGTTACAGAAGTGGTGTGGTATGGAAACAATTATTTTATTGAAAAGAGGTAAATAAAATCATTCAAAGGTATCTGTTTTGCTTTTGAGTTCAGGAATGGTCTTAAAACGTTTTTCGCAAGGATACATCCTATATTTCTTTCTCCCACAGTAGGGCAATCACTACACGGATGCAGACATCCGTGCTTTCATTTTTCTGTTTCAGTACCATTTTCCCCACAACTGAACAATAACTTGTTGACTGACGAAGCCCTTCCGTGTACTCACCTGCCACTTCTCCTGGGGACTGTGGGAAACCCAGTTCCAGGTTTACATTCTTTACAATGAGCATCCTTTACTGCTGGTGATTAAAAACTGTCTTACCTGAATTGCTGGTTCTCCTTCACTAGCAGTTAAGCTGTTGTTTCATACTAGGAAAAAGCTTTCATGCTCTGCAAGCCACAGGGACTTCAGAGGGACCAGCATTTGCAGTCTTAAAAGGGCTGATTGATTGGTCTTATTAATAGGAAAATCTCTAAGGAGAGGTGAAATATCTGAATTTTGGAAAGTTTAAAGAATACTTATGAAGTGTTTTAAAATCATATGAGAACTGGGCAGAGCTCCCAGGTCATTTTTCTTAACTTCTAGTCAAGTTTTTCACTCTGCTGTTTTCGTGCTTTATAAGCTGCTGTTATTGAGCAAGAGATCCATCTTTGGAAAAAAGTGTATTATTATTTATAGATTTTTTTCTTTATAACTCCTTAAAGAAATTGTTTAGCAGTTGTAATATTCATCTATTGAATAAAGAACCATTTTGTTTAATGTGCATTGAACCAAATGGATCATCACTGCCATCCCTGGCAGTGTTCAAGGCCAGGTTGGACGAGGCTTTGGGCAACCTGGTGTAGTGGGGGTGTCCCTGCCCATGGCAGGGGGGTTGGAACTGGATGATCTTTGAGGTCCCTTCCAACCCAAACCATTCTATGATCTTCAATCCTAAGTTTTGCAGGTAATGCAATTTGTCTTTAAAAAAACCCCACAACCCCAAGCAGTCAAAGCAGGTGATGTCACTCAAATTAATGATATTTGTGTGCATTACTGTTTTTTTTTTTAGTTGTTTCATTCAAGAGATTTTAGTCTTTATTTACCGAAATTAATAGAGGGCAACACTGCTGTTGGGTTACTTCCCTGTGGGTGGGTTCTCCAGTTCCGCAGTACCTTGTTAGTGTGCTTGAAGTCAAACACTAGCCAAATGGAAAAGAGTTTTTATTTGCTTTGCGTTAGGTACGTGTCATGTCAGAGCGTGCAAGATAGCCAAGAATAGCATCGTCTTTATGTACCACCTCCTCAAGGGAGCTTGTAAAGCCAGCTTTTGTGGTTTTTTCCTCTTTGCAGAATGTTTTGGGGGAGGGAGAGAGCACAGAGAGAGGGAGGTTTCTCTATGTTTTTCTAACTAGTATTGGGTTTTACAAAGGTAAGAAATAATGCGTGGTTGAACATACAACAAGCCTTTTTTGGCAAATGTCTCCAACAGGATCTTCTCCTTGCACTGCTCAGTGAAATCTGAGTGTGAAGCCCAAACTGCCAGCCATTCTTCTTCATAAACTGATTTTCCCATCTGGAATTCTTAAGTATTCTTAAGCCACCCTGTCCTGGGCTGCATCCAAAGCAGCATGGGCAGGAGATCGAGGGAGGTGATTCTGTCCCTCTACTCTTCTCTTCTCTCGTGAGACCCCCCCAGCAGTAATGCATTCAGCTCTGAGGTCCCCAACACAAGAAGGACATGGAGCTGCTGGAGCAGGTCCAGCATGAGGATGATCCGGGCTGGAGCACCTCTGCTATGGAGACAGGCTGAGAGAGTTGGAGTACTTCAGCCTGGAGAAGAGAAGCTCGGGGGTACCTTCTAGCAGCCTTCCATACTTAAAGAGGCTACAAGAAAGCTGGAGAGGGACTTTTGACAAGGTGTGTAGTGAATAGGACAAGGGGCAATGGCTTTAAACTGAAAGAGGGAGATTTAGATTAGATATAGAAGAAATTTTTCCTCTGAGGGTGGTGAGGCACTGGAACAGGTTGCCCAGAGAATTTGTGGCTGCCCCATCCCTGGCAGTGTTCAAGGCCAGGTTGGATGAGGCTTGGCAACCTGGTGTAGTGGAGGGTGTCCCTGCCCACGGCAGGGGATTGGAACCTGATGATCTTTAATTTCCCTTCCACCCAAACCATTCTAGGATTATTCTTGAAATCTTTCATAAAATTATAGTGTTTTGTCCTCATAGTTTTCTGATTAATACGTTTTCTGTAGAGTCTCTGAATGTCTGATTCTGTTTGTTACACACAGTATATGGAACATTCTTTGTATCACGTAATAAATCCTTGATTCTGTAGGCTGGAGATTTTAGCTTATTAAACAGCTGTGATCAAGGGGTCTGAACTGCTGCTGACTTCTAGGAGATGTATGTATGCCCACAAGTTGTGAATCAGCCAGTGCAAGATAGGGCCTTTGTTTTGGCTGGGTTTTTTTTTGCTTATCCAGTTTTCAAACTCTTGTCATGATGGCCTGCAGGAACCCCTATCACTAAGCATCGCTCGTATTTGTTTAGATTTGGTGCTGCTGACTTCATGTTTTCTTAGGTCCTGTCTAGCCAAGATCTGAACTATCTTGTTTGCATTAGATAACCAGCATTTGAATTGGTGTTCTGGGACCTTAGCCAAGGGCATGTGTGCTGTAACATAACTGTGGCTGTAACAACTATGTCACAGGCTTCGAGTCAGAAAGTGTGATCATCTCCTCGAATCTCTGATGTTCCTTGGTTCATAAGAGTTTCTTGGACGAATCTCTGTTAATCCCTTACCCCTTTCAGATAAACTGTGCAGACTGAACTCCTTATCCACGGCCAGCATGGCCCAACTCATGAGTGATTCTTATGGCCCGTCCTTAAAACTGGGTCCACGCGAAGGGGCGTGTTGCAAAGCGTGCTCTGCACCAGGAGATGCTCTTTGCAGCAAGAGAATAGAGCAGACTCTTCTTGCTTTGCCCTCCTGTTCCTGCTGCCCAGCTGGCCGTGCTCAGCTGTGCTGGCTTCCCTAAGCCTGGCCCAGGACCGGTGCTCAGCAAGGCTGGCGCTGCAGCCCCTGCGCCGGGGGTCTCTACTGGTCCCAGTTACACAACCTCCTCCCGCCCAGCCCAGCCCGTGGTGTTCGGCTGCTCGTGCCCGGCTTACACAAGCGTCTCACTGTTTGTGACCTGTTGTCTTTGTGCTTCAACACTCACCTAACCCGTTTCCAAGTGTAGAATTTATTAGTAAGGGTGGGCTTTTTTTCGCAGTTCTTTAAAAAACACAAATAATTTTGTTAGAACAAAACTTAAGCCCTGCAGAACCTCTTGAAAATCATCAAGGATGTGTATTTTTTATGTGTAACTTGTATCTTGTGACTGATCGCTACCTAATTTTAATCAATTTATGAAATGGGTATTTCCTGTTTCATTCTTATTCTTCCTTAATGTGAAGTAAATGCATTGCAGAAATCTGAGTTTATGGTGTGAATGCTATTATCTTTATCAAACCAAACATATAATCTCATTGGAAAGTGGCCGAGATCTGTTTCTCATAAACCCATGTTGATGTTACCCTTTTATGCTGTGCTGTTCAAGGGATGGGAAGTTAAATTTTTAGCTGTTAGTATATTTTAGCTGACAAGCTGGTGTTATTCTTTTGGGCAGGGCTATAGAACGGCAAGCTTTGCAGGAGGGAAAAGAAAGAAAAAGAAAAAGGAAATGTTTTGTTACAAATGTGATACTTTCAGCTCAGTTCCCAGCCGCCATGGGAGATGCAAATGGATGTATCCTGTCCAGGAGCGCGGCGTTGGCCTTTGAGTGTTTTCTAGCAGGTTGTCACGTGGCGTTAGGAACGCACGAGAAGTGACAACTCTTTCCAGCATTTAGAAAAGGCTCCCCAGTAAGACACTTCCAAACCCCAGATTAATTGCTGTGTGAGTGTTCAGGAGCTGGTGTACCCCAATCTGCAAAGTCTCTTTTGGCAGTGAAAGATCCCTGTCCCTGCTTCCCAAGAGTGTTGCAGGCACTATTTCCAGCCTCTGAGGTGTTATGGCAGGAAAGGTGCCCTATGGACTTTCTCCTTCGTCGTTGCACTATATGCTTCCCACATCTCTTTTCCTTTGAATCTTGTTTCCAGCAGCAGCAAGCAGTGGGTCCTCCCTTGGGTGCAGTGTGCTGTGGAGCAGGGCTGGAACGAGAGTAGAGTGTTCCTGGGGCAGCTCCGAGGCCTCCAAGACTCTCCAGTTTCCAGGTGCAGGAGTTTAAGTTGGGTGTTGGCAATAGTATGGCCCTGTGCAAGGATTTTCTTTTTTTGGAAAAAAAAGAGCAGGTCGTGTTAAAGGACTGCTTTCCATGTTCTCTTCCCCCAGAAGGTGCCTAGCAAAGAACACAAGCCAGTTGGCAGGAGGAAGAGTTCATGATACTATTGGTATCGTGCTGCTTATCCATAGATCTCCAGGGTGTACCAGGAACTCCTCATCAGGTTTTTTGTGTCCTAGAGATGCGAAACAGGCACTGAAGAGTTAAATGTCCAGGTGTAGGTGGCTCAGCAGGCCACAATGCGAGGGGAGAGCTGAAAAAGTTTTTCTCCAGGACCCATTAAGCCAGTTTAAATGAAGGTCTGTGCAAAAACCCATCACTTTTCTGTCCTCTAGTTTTTCTTTTCCCTTCCCTCAATATAATTGAGTTCAGCGTGTGTGTACAGAGACACGCATGCACTCGTTCAGTCTTACTCCTTTTGTGAAATCAAAGACGTGAAAAGTTAGGAGGTGCTGAACTTACCTTGAAGGCTGCCTGGGCAAGTTTTCCTTGCTCGCCTGGCTTGTTCCCAGCTCTTCTCTGGGAAGAAAATGAAATATGTCCAGCTAAATGTCCATACGTCTGGGCTGCAGTCATGTGGTGATAAGAGTCAGAAGGTCCGAGGTGTTCTCCTGCATGGAGAGCTCATGGCAGCAGCAGCTGCTCCAGCCAGTGAGACCAAGGGGACCTCCTGATGCTCTCGGTGCTCTCCTGGTCGCCTAGGCTCTGCTGCGTTAGATGGACAGGAGCAAGTGAGAAATGGCTTTTAACTCTGCTTTTACGAGGCACGAGGTGATTTTGTGAGAAGAGTGATCGAATTAAAGTTGTATTCATGGCTGTGTAAGAGCCATGACTGAAGAACTCTGAAAATCTTTCTACCGCCTACTACAAGCAGGGCTGTTAGTCCAACTGTCTGGTTTGTCTTGGGGTGTTTTGGTTTGTGTTTTTTTCTACTAATTTGAACATTTTTGAAGTAGTTTTCTAAAACAAATGTACTCAGTCTGTAATTAGAGCCTGAGTCTGCAGGCCTGTTCAGTTGGTATCTTCTAGGACTGGTAAGGCTGTGGAACCTGTGGTTGATGAGCGAATCCAACACAGTTCAAGCGTTTAGTTTTGGAGGCAGAAAATAATGTTCTGACTTGAATGATCTCCATTATAAACATGATGATATTTCCTGTTACTGCATTTCTGCTTCAATAAAAGTTCCAAAGGGAATGGTTTGGTTTAAGTGACTTTCCTGAATTAGCATATTTTATGAACGATAAAGTAATACCAAGTGGAAATATTTGAAAGTTGTTATATAAATGTCATATTTATGTTCTTCCATTTATAAGTGGACAGAAATGAACCTCGTTTATCTAGTGCTCACCTTTGCTGCTGCTGCTGCAAAGAAGATTTTAATCATTTACAAAGTGTTTTACTGGAACTGCAAAGCTGTGCAAACATTTCTGTTGGGTCTTAGCAGATTTACCATTTTGACAGATTTCAGCATTCAAAACAGCTATGATGCTGGAAGGTAGATGTTGTGTGACTGCACTCAGGTTACAGTAAAACCTTTATTTTATAAATAAAACCATTATTTCTGAGTGTTCGTGACTGTAACTGAGCATCCTGTTCTCTGCTTAGGGTTACTGGTGGATTATCTTAATTCACTGGTGAGAATACTTCACTCTAAGAGTGTTTTACAAACTGAAGTATGGAATTGCTGAGTTGTATGGCAGGATGGGAAATGGTGGCAATAATGGGATGAAAATGAAATTTCCCTGTTGGGGGGGATTGAACGCGATGCGAGACAGACACACTCAGATGAATTTTGCCAGGGCAAAGCTAAATAAAACTTGCTGTGTTCTGCGAATTCTTCACGCTGGGTTAATTTTGGCTGGCAAAGCTTATCGGCCGGGTGAGATTTAACATTTACACGCTGAAGGGTAACGTGGGGTAAATAGCAACGTTTTCAGTTCATCATCTGGAGAAGAGGAGGCTCCGGGGTGACCTTATAGTGGTCTTCCAGTACCTCAAGGGGGCCTACAAGAAAGATGGGGAGAGGCTGTTCAGGAGGGCCTGTTGTGATAGGACAAGGGGTAATGGTTTTAAAATAGAGGGAGGCAGATTCAGATTGGATATTAGGAAAAAGTTTTTTACCATAAGAGTTGTAGAACACTGGCACAGGTTGCCCAGAGAGGTGGTGGATGCTCCATCCCTGGAGACGTTCAAGGCCAGGTTGGACGAGGCCCTGAGCAACCTGATCTAGTTGGAGATATCCCTGTTCCTTGCAGGGGGTTGGACTAGATGACCTTTGAAGGTCCCTTCCAGCCCTAACCATTCTATGATTCTATGATCGTGGGAGGCTGAGGAAGGTGGAGTGCTGTTCTGGCCGGGGCTCCCCGTCGGGCTCCCCTTTTCTAGGAAAGGCAACACTTCTGAGGGCAGTGGCATCACTTCCCTTCCTTCCACGTGCTGGCACCTCCCTGATGATGATTTTTTAGGCAGCAGCACTGAAATCTCTCTTTCCCCTCCTGCCATGGCCCAGGCCAGAAGGACCAAGCCGCCAAGAGATGGCTGGAGCCACCTCTCCTCTGTCTGGCTGCGTTGCATAGAGGAGCCCGGCACTGAAACACGGATAATTTGTAACCTCAGTGGTTCAAATTGCAAAGGCATCAGCCCTTGTGCTTGGAGGTGTCTTCCTGAGTCTCCTAGCCTGCAGCTCGTGCTCTCCCAAACCCTTAGAGATGGAGACAGCAGTAGGAGCCCACGGCGGTGGGACACGGGACCAGGATCAGGCATGTTGGTGCTTGGCTGCATCTGATTGAGACGTGTGTCTCGGTGTTAGACATTTTACATGCCCGAACGCTGTGTTTATAGATGACACGAAGTAAGTGAAGCAAAATGCATTTTAGAACTGTTGCATAAACTTTAATGGACACTAAGTTCAGAAGGGAATTCCAGAAAATACCAAACTCCCATGACATATCTAAAATGTTTTATTTTGGTGGTTTGATTTTTTTTTCTTGCTGTGTGAGCAGAGGAGATCTGGTGTCACAAGGTTGGTCCACCTTTTTTCACATTGATTTCACAGTTTTCTTTGAAAAAGCCTGAACTGTTTCTGGTATTAATCTAAAATTACAAGCTAGTGGGAACCTGTGAAGCACTGGTAATTGAGGGAGTTAATGGGGTGCTACCTGCAATTGAATTAATTGCTTTTGACAGAACTTTTTTGTTTAACCATAGGTTATCGTAGGGCAGTTGTGTTGGGAGGTTTTAATCTGTAAAACATGGTCCCTGCCCATGGTGTTGGGTTTCTTAGGTGTTTTCGTGGCTCTTGCATTGAGGTTTCTGATTCGAGAGGTTTGTTTCCTTCCTTCTGCACCTTGTGGGATGAGTTTTTTAAGTTCTGACGCCCAGTAGAAGATGTGAATCTCATCATTCCACTGCCATAAGACTCTGACATGTCCCTTAAGCAATTTGAAAAGTTGCAGCAAATAAGCAAGCTCAACTTTTTCTACAGTGCCAGATTTAGCCGCAAAGATCCGAATTCAACTCCTAATTTTCTATGGATTTCTGGCAATGACTCAGGCAAATAAGTAGATCTTTCTCAGCCTGTTCCATAGCTCCTCTTCATTGAATCGTGAGCATCCTCGGGGGCAAGGGCTGCTCTTCTGCATTTGGGAAACGAGTCACCACTGAGAAACCTCACTGTGCTTCACGAGCACGGCTAACATAGCAGGCTGTAACTTCGCCGGGGCTGACTTAGTGAAGAAGAATGTTGGCTGAACGCTGATGTGTAATGAAGCTGTAAATTTTTTTTTTCCTGATTTGCAAGTTGTCTAATGGCATCTGCTGTTTGTTCACAGAAAGGAGATTTTCTCCTTTAGAATTGCTTTAAATGACATGTGCTTATAATTGAATGTACGGGTGTGGGAATAAAAGGTTCTGAATGCTATTAAAAATTTATAGCATAGGCATAATAATAATAAAGGCACAGAGGTGGTACATGGGAGCAGCTACTTCAGTTATATGTCAAGCTCTTCACAGTCCCAACTGCTGTGTGTCTGAGCCTGCTTTTGCTCCCAGTTGTCTTTGGGAGAAATCCTGGCTTCCTCTGATAGTGGATTAGGCAAGTCTTAATGCAAAATGCAAAAGGTGATTGCACTAAATGAGTAGAATTTTCATTTTAGATACAGAAATGGTTTTTATTTTTGTCTTCTAAACCGTGTTATTTTTCATCTTCATTTCTAAAGGCCTTTGAATTTTGAAAATTTGAAAACCTTTGGAAAACTGGGACATTTCCCTGAAGAGGCTGTACTGACAATACAGAATTTAATGAATTAATAGTCATATGCAGGTAACGTTCTAAGTTCACTGTCGGAGCAAAGCAGGTGCTTGGCCTACGCTGCAGGGTGTGGGAAGGCAGATGCCTGTTCCCACTGGGATGGGTGTCGCACTGTTGAACCCATGACCGTAGGGCAGACCCGAACTGCACTTCTGTCCATAAATCCACAATAAACCAGTCGACAGCTACGTAGGAGAAAGCTGTCAATGGATTCTGCTGCTGATTCCGTATCTCAAGACGATCTCTGATTAGAAGAGTGGTTGCGGTTCCTGAGCAAACGTACAGATTTGGCACACAGATGTGAAAATGTAATGATATGAACAGATGTTCGTTCTGCCAATTGAGATTTGAATTCTGTTCCTGTGTCAGAAGCACCTCTTCAGTTTCCTTTTCGTTATCACTAATGAGGATGAGAGAGGTTATAGCTTCAGCATGACAGAGGTGAGCCCTTCCCTCATGGGCTGACCTACTGCTCCTACTTGCTTCACCAGCCTGACGTTAATCTCTTCCAAAATGAGGATTTACCCTGTTAGGCAAAATTAAATAACCATCAGGAAATACAGCTATGTAAGTTCAAACATTTAAAAAACACCCCAACAAACCAAACCCCAATATTTATAGACTAGCTGGACGCAGAAGTGGAGGCCCTTAGGCCAAGAAGTCTAGGTAAGATATCAAAGTTGTGTGTCAGAAAAGGAGACGTGCTGGTACAAACGTGGGCAGAGGAGGAGAAGGCTTTCAGATGTCCTTAGTAAGGCCGTAACAAACCGACGGGCAGCTCGAACCTGTTGGGGCTGGGGAGGGATCTCTCAAATAGCAAAGGGTCTTCAACGGGAGAACTTCAGTTGACTATCTGAAACCAGCAGCACTGTAGCCCAGGCTCAGTCCGTAGCAAGTGTGAGTTTATTCTTAACTCATTGCCACTTACAAAGTGTTTAAAGTAGTTTAATTTTTTTTTGTAACATTACTGAAAATCCAAGACTTTAAAGGAACGTAAAGAAATGCAGTGAAACTGGAAAGCAGCACAACTTTCCAGTTTGGTAACAGCTGTGCTTCAAACCCTGCTCTTACATGGTTATAGGCATTGCTGTGTGAAAAATAATCTCTTATTTTTGTTTCTTTCATTTGATCTCCTTTCCTCATGGGGTGAGAATGTTTTATTCCCAAATCTGTTAGCCCTTTGCAAGTAAGTAGGCAAGAAACTTGACTTCAGTTTTAACCTTTCTTAGAAATCTTCTAAAGCCAGGTGAAAGCCGGTCTCTTGCTTGTGTAACTTTCAAAGTCTTAGTCAGCGCCCATATGTTACAACCTGGAGGAAATGATGCTTGGGGATGACTAACGGAACATGTTCCTGCTGTTAATTTGGGTGTCGTTCCAGAAATTTAATTCGTACGCTTTCCCTTTCATTTTGTTAACACACTTACTTACTAATTCCAGTCTTTACTGTTGTTCCCCACTAAGGAACTTAATGAAGGGTTAAATTTTATATTAACAAAGAGAGGTATCTGTTCGCCCTGCCTGCGCTGAGCAGGGAGAAGCAGGGAGCGTACGTGTGTTGGGTTAGCAGGAATTTGTGGATAGGAAATTCGCTTTAATGTAGCTCCTTGCTGCAAGCATGGTTTTACTCCAGCCTCTCTGAACGGGTGTGTAATTTAGCAAGAGTGAGGCTGTAAAGTACTAATTGGGAGTGATTCCTTCATTCCAAAATCATAGAATCATAGAATGGTTAGGGCTGGAAGGGACCTTCAAAGGTCATCTAGTCCAACCCCCCTGCAAGGAACAGGGATATCTCCAACTAGATCAGGTTGCTCAGGGCCTCGTCCAACCTGGCCTTGAACGTCTCCAGGGATGGAGCATCCACCACCTCTCTGGGCAACCTGTTCCAGTGTTCTACCACTCTCATGGTAAAAAATTTTTTCCTAATATCCAACCTGAACCTACCTCCCTTTATTTTAAAACCATTACCCCTTGTCCTATCACAACAGGCCCTCCTGAACAGCCTCTCCCCATCTTTCTTGTAGGCCCCCTTGAGGTACTGGAAGACCGCTATAAGGTCACCCCAGAGCCTCCTCTTCTCCAGGCTGAACAGCCCCAACTCTTTCAGCCTGTCCTCATAGGAAAGGTGCTCCAGCCCTCTTATCATCTTCGTGGCCCTCCTCTGGACCCTCTCCAACTGGTCCATGTCCTTCTTATGTTGGGGACTCCAGAACTGGACACAATACTCCAAGTGAGGTCTCACAAGGGCAGAGTAGAGGGGGAGAATCACCTCCCTCGACCTGCTGGCCACGCTCCTCTTGATGCAGCCCAGGACGCGGTTGGCCTTCTGGGAAGCAAATACCCTTCAGTGGTTTGATGCTTAAAACTTACCTGATTTGCAACAGGAAAGCTAATGAAGAAAAGGTAACTGACAATTTCTAACCTCTTCTTGCCACTCGTTTGGTATCTGTTAGATTGCCCTTCACAGTGAAGGATACGTTGTCTGGCCCCCCCAGTTAATGCTCCTTTACCAGTATGACGGGTGACGTCGTGGGGCCCCGAGCCAGTGGGGCTGGCCGTGGGACGGGCGCTCCTGTGCCCGAGCCGCACCGCGGCTGCTCGTGGTTGTGGTTTCTCCCTGTGGAAGCGCTCCATAAGCACTTACCCGCAGGAGCCCCGAGTAGCTGTGATAATAAAATGTCAAATTCTCAACGCAGGTTCAAGGCAGCCGGCCACGGATCAGTCTGAAAAACCAGTCTGTGTTGTCAGCTGATGCAATCTCCTGTCTGCTCGTGTGTTTTCTGTGACTTGGTGCTTTCGTCGCTGCTGGGCACGGCTCTAGCTACGGCGCTGCAGTAAAATCACGGGCCAGTAATGAGTTTGTGGCACGTGTGTGTTTTCAAAGCTGGTACAGCTAAAGCTCAGAAGGTGAGAAAGCTCATTGTTGCTGTGTCTGCTCCCCTCTGGCGCTGTGATTCCAGCTGTGCTGCCCACAAAGTCCGTATTGAAGCCTTTTAAGTTGACTATTTGTCAAGATGGCCCCCTTCCAGTACTTAAAGGGGGCCTACAGGAAAGCTGGAGAGGGGCTTTTTACAAGGGCGTGTAGTGATAGACAAGGGGCAATGGCTTTAAACTGAAAGAGGGGAGATTTAGATTAGATCTAAGGAAGAAATTTTTCCCTCAGAGGGTGTGAGGCACTGGCACAGGTTGCCCGAGTAGTTGTAGATGCCCCATCCCTGGAAGTGTTCAAGGCCAGGTTGGATGAGGCTTTGGGCAACCTGGTGTAGTGGAGGGTGTCCCTGCCCATGGCAGGGGGTTGGAACTAGAAGATCTTTGAGGTCCCTTCTGACTCTAACCATTCTATGATTCTATGGAGCAAGAAATTAAATTTACGGATTTTTCGTAGCGGTAGCGCAAACCGAGCAGCTGTCTCGCTTCTTGCTCGGTTCTGTTTAACTTCAGTTTGGCTGGAAAAGCTGCACCAGCTCAGTGTGATTGCTGTGGGCTTTTCAAGGTTGAAGTTTATTTTAGAAACCTCAATGCTAAGTAGTAGACTTGAGAAGGTTTCAATTATTTCAAACGGAATTGCAGTGTCGCCTCCTGAGCCAAGACTTTGTGTCCCAGCAAGGAGGGAAAGAGCCAAGAAGCGGGAATGCCTTAAAAGGAGAGGAAGCGTGTCGGTATCTGCAAGCTAATACTGATATCTCCCAGATCACATTGAGGAGAACGTTTTCCAAGTGTTCAGGTCTCGTGTCTTGAGGAAGCTCAGAACAGCAGTAATGCCATAAGCACAGTGGAGCTGACCGAGCGATGAGCTCGTTTGTCAACTGGGTGGGATGTCGCCGTTGCGTGTAACTCGGCGTCCCTGAGTCTCCTCCTTCAGCTGTACGAGGTTGTGAACGTCTGCTGCTGCAGATAGCCTGATGGTTGATGACTTCTTTGGGGAATCTGGACAGGCTGAAAGAGTTGGGGCTGTTCAGCCTGGAGAAGAGGAGGCTCCGGGGTGACCTTATAGCGGTCTTCCAGTACCTCAAGGGGGCCTACAAGAAAGATGGGGAGAGGCTGTTCAGGAGGGCCTGTTGTGATAGGACAAGGGGTAATGGTTTTAAAATAGAGGGAGGTAGATTCAGTTGGATATTAGGAAAAAATTTTTTACCATGAGAGTTGTAGAACACTGGCACAGGTTGCCCAGAGGTGGTGGATGCTCCATCCCTGGAGATGTTCAAGGCCAGGTTGGACGAGGCCCTGAGCAACCTGATCTAGTTGGAGATATCCCTGTTCCTTGCAGGGGGGTTGGACTAGATGACCTTTGAAGGTCCCTTCCAGCCCTAACCATTCTATGATTCTATGAACTCACTGTGTTTCCCCTAAATTTCGATAAATTTGGGTTATGCCAAGTGATGCCCTAAATGCAGATAAATGGGTTAGCTTTCTGTGGCATGACCTTTCCATAGAATCCTCTTCCTCATCTTAAAATTTGGTATCCTAAGATTATTTCAGGCTTACACCTTTACCTTCAGCACAGGGACGTTTGGCCTTGTGTGGGTTATATGATGGGGAATAAGCGTCTGTGACACCAGTGAAGGTTTTTTGGGGTTTGGATTAAACCCTGAGTGAGTCACGCAGTTAAATGGGTGGGTTTGCTGCATCAGAGCAGAAAACAGTTCAACAGTTAAAGCCCTTTCAGAAACATGCTTTGGCCAGTGACTCGTGTGTCAGGTTCAGCCTGGAGGAATTTAGAAAAGGTCATTTGAGCCCTTCCAGTGCCAGAGACCTCTTCCATGGGGGGAACGTGGCATGCCAGGGCGGCTGCTCTGCCCAAAGCCCTGTACGTGGTCCCTGCCCTCACCTCTCCTCTCAAGTGTTGGTACTGGAGCCAGGCTTTCTCCTGAGAAAGATGCTCAGCTGTCATTCTGATGGACAAAAAAAAAGAATCCAGATCCTTTCCACTGTGTTTTATAGATAAAACACATATTTGTCTTCCAGAATCACTTTGCAGTTGCCCAGCTTGCCATCTTAGAACTTTGGATTCGGACAGCAGCCCAAACGCTGTGGTGCTCCTAGCAGGTGGAGCGTACGGAATGTAATGGTCTGCGGTGTCTGAAGGGTATTTTGAAAAGTTACCCTTAAAGTAGCAGTGGAAAATTTCTCACAGTGCTTAGAAATCTGGAAATGAGAGTCAGGGGGTATGGTATTATTTTTTTTTAATTAGAAGGTTTTAAAAAAACCTGCTGGATCTGTGTCACCGCCTTTTCCTTCCCTGCCAGCCCACACTCCGCTCTTCCTGTCTCACACAAGGACTGCTCCTTTTGCTCCCTAATAGCAGTGTGTCTGATTTATTCTACAGGGCTTAAATTAAGAGGAAACTCAGCAGCAGGGGAAGAAGTGATGGATTTGAAAGCAATTCTCAGGCTTTTCTGTCCTGGCTCATTAGACAGCCAGCCTTTTTTTTTTTTTTTCCCCTTTGCTTTTTTTTTTTTTAAACTTAGGAAAACCACAGTTGCTGCAGAGCAGCAGAAACCCTGCCTTGCTCTCGGCTGCTGGCGTTCGCTGTGCTGCTGCCAGCCCGGCCCCAGCGGCGCCACTGGGCACTGGGTGCTCCCAGCCACCCCCAGGGATCCGGGCATGGGCCCCCACGGGTGCCAGTTTAATTCACTATTTGCTGTGATGAACATGCCTAAGTTATCCGAGAAAAGGAAAGTGGCTGAGGTTAAAATCTGAACTAATTAAATCTTAGCGATTCGTGAGCCTTCATTTGTCTGAGTAAGAGCTGTTACACAATTGTGCCTTTTAAAGAACCAAAAAGCTTCATTTCTAGGGTGGCAGAGAGAAGTGCTCCCAGCCCCATCGGCTGGCCAGGGGACACCAGGCAGATGGTGACAGTGTGGTTTTCGGTGAAACTCCCGTTTTGCTCTTTCCCGTGGTCCACAGAGCGTGTGTCTGGGCTGCTCGGGAGGGGTCTCCATGGTGTTCATGAGGTCCAGGCAGCCCCGTAGGCTTCTGCTGACCTGCGGGAAGGAGATGGGCTCCTGGTGGGGTCACGTCACAGCCGGGAGGACGTAAATATTCTTAAATTTCTCTAGGAAAACCAGAGTAGTAGAACACGACATTCCTCGTGTTTCTAATCTCAAAGAATGAGTATTTCCATGCAGCCTACAGAAAAGGCTGAAGGACAACTTTAAATCCTTCCTTTGTCAACCTTTAAAGAAAAGTCTGTAAAATCAGGCAGAACAGCAAACAAATGGAAAAATTTCTGTGTTTGGGTTTTTTTGGAGGGGGGTATTGTTTTAATTTGTCCTTGGAGAATTGAGAAGGGCGGTACAGCCAGTGTGGTCCCTGGGGGACCCGACCTGCTGGTCACTGCTTCCCAGGAGCAGCCGTGGGAGGTGATGAGCGGCCACGGCTGGAGAAGACAGCGGCAACTTAGCTGTGAGGGCGTTCATACCTGGCAATGAAGTCCTGCCTGTGTTGATCTCAGATAACCAAAACAAGAAGTAAATACTGGGTGTCGATCCATCAAGCCACGCGCGTGTTCGCGTTGCCTGAACTATTAATGCTGTCGTGGAGCGCAGCGTAGCACAGACGTCCCTTTGTTCGGAGGAGAGTCTTTGTCTTCTTGACACTGGATTTAAGGCGAGTGCCCTAGTTCATACATGCTGCTCATCTCTTACATAAAAGATTTTATAATTGCTCTTGATACAAGCATAAAAAAAACCCATCTAAAATTCAGAATACCCCAGCAATGTAGTACCTTTCTTTTATTTTTGTCTGTTCGCTACTAATAATGTCTTGTTTTGGATGATAGGACAGAAAACTCACAAAAGTAGAGAGGCAGAGATTTAAAGAGGAAGCAGAAATGTTGAAAGGTCTGCAGCATCCAAACATTGTGAGATTTTATGACTTCTGGGAATCCTGTGTGAAAGGCAAAGATGCATCGTGCTGGTTACCGAGTTGATGACCTCTGGAACGCTGAAGACGTAAGTACTGTGCTCCTGGTGAGGAGGCTAAGAATAGCCATGGAAATTTTTAGAAAAATCCTACTTTCGTCTTCTGAAAAAGGCAGCTCCAGATAAAAGAAAAAAAATTGAACTGTTCTCTGGTGCCTGTCGTTTGTCCCTGCGTTTGAACTGCATTGATTTGACAGGAAGAATTTTGGCCCCTGCCTCTCTTTCCCTGCTCCTGTTTTGGTTACGCAACTAGAAGTTGTTCTCTGGGTGTTTCATCTTCTGCCTGTGATGTTTGATTTGTCAGGGTGTGTTTCTGTGATGGCTTTTGTGCTTGTATTTGCATATTTTGTTAGAAACTTCAGATAGAACAGCACTCGAATGGTAGAATCTCTTTTGAAGCGGAAGGTGCTCCAAGTTACCTACTAAACAATATTAATTAATGGCTTTTGGTACTGACAGGCTTGTTAAGGTTGATATAAAACAGTTGGCATGAATTCTGGAACAGATTTTCTGCCCCGATGGGAGCGATGCTCTTCACTGCGTATATCCAGTGTGCTACTCTGCCAGGGCGTTAGCAGGTTTTACGTTTTTCCAAAATGTACCTTCCCGATCAGTGTTTTAGGTAAATGGAGAAAAATGCAGGTGCATGGTATAGAAGTCAAAGGCTGGTGGTTAAAATTAAGCTTCAGTATTCTTCTGATTTGAAGATACAAAACGTATTCTAAAGCTGTTCTCTGCATGGAGTGAATTGCTGTACTATTAGGCTTGCAATATTTGGTTGTATTTGCACCAAAGATGCTTATCTTCCTCCCTAAAAATGAATGCTCTAATTCCTCCTTTGGAAAGATCTATTTCTTTCCATTTCGTGATATTTCTGAGCTGCTATTATGGCATCTAATAAGGAGCTTTTATCTAGAATGGAGTTTCAGCTGTTAAGGCCCCCAGAATCTCTAATAATGCTTCATTTTCTTTATACCACTGCTGTGTTGCTGTGTATGTTTGCGTTCTAGGTACCTGAAGAGATTTAAAGTGATGAAACCAAAAGTCCTGCGTAGCTGGGTCGGCAAATCCTGAAGGGTCTTCTTTTCTTGCACACAAGAACTCCACCAATAATTCACAGAGACTTAAAATGTGACATATTTTTATTACTGGACCAACTGGATCTGTGAAAATAGGAGACTTGGGTCTGGCAACCCTCAAGAGAGCTTCGTTTGCCAAAAGCGTAATAGGTAATCCTCCCGTTCTCCTTGTCTTCCTTCTGTTGGTATGGTGCTTTTCTTTTTAATGTCTTCCTTTCACATTTTGCAGGAGTGGCTTTTTTAACTTGTAGGTTGGTAGTAGAGATTAAAGTGGGTTTGTGACTGTTCCCTTTATAGCACTATGAAAATCTCAGTCCGTAGGTAAAGATGTCATGACCTTCCTCTCCTTCCTTCTGGATCACAATGGCAAAATGCTTTTTTTGGTTGTTTTTTTTAATTGAAATCTTACTTGGTATCCACAAATCCTTCTCCTCTCTCCTTCAAAAGGAGCAGGAAGGGTTCTCAGCAGCTTGTGTGTGTCATCCTCCTGAGAGCAGGCTCAGAGCCTGCCAGGGGGAGGAGAAAGAGGGAGGAGAGGGAAGAGGAAGGATGCTGGGCTTCTCTGCTCTGCAGAGAGGTCGCAGGGGAGCTGGGCTGGCTGGAACACCTTATCCCCGTTTACTGGGGCATCAGCAAAACGGGCTGCTTCTGCAGGCAACCGCAGAGCTCGTCCCTGCCTCGCTGCCATCCTGGCAGAGTTCCGCTGGAAGGACAGCTGCAATTTATTGAAAATCAGTAGGTAGGAAATGAAAAGAAATTTCCACCAGGATCTGCAGGAGCCGATGCCCGTAGATGGTGCCTACTGGAGGAGCGTGAGAATTTGGGTTTGTGTGAACTGGGAGGCTGTCGAAGGACGTCGGTTCCCTGCAAAAGTTCCATTTAATGTTTTCTGTGTAAACGTAATTTCTTCCTGAATTCTCAAACGTTTCGTGCTTATTTTTACCCAAGCTTCCGTAGTAAATCTCCCTTGTTCAGATCAGATGATGGTTTTAGGAAGCTGCAAATTCCTGAGAAATGATGATGAAAGTGGGAGAAGCTATCAGGCACGTAGTTGTGTTTCAGTTTAAGCTATATCAATGGAAATTAGATCCTGGGTAATTAGAATTAGCAAACTGATGGCAACAACCACTAGTTAGGAAAACCTTAAGTTAACAACCTTACTAGTTTTGAAAATAGCATCCTATCTTTCAAGCAGCAGTTGCTTAAATAATTATTTTAGAATCTCAAGTTTTCAGAGATTATAGTTCTTTACAATTATTTGTATGAAATTAACCTTAACACTTAGGGATGCCAGTATTAAAGTCAAAATGATAGAAATTTTGGATATGTGCTTGGGTGCTGTGGGTCTGCTTAACCTTGTGCATTTTGGTGAGAAATCATGTTGGTTTACATCTGTCAAGTTTCTCTGGTTTTCAAATTCTCATAGTGTTTGGGTTTTTTTTTCTGTTGAGGGTCAATATTTCTTCACATAATTTTTTTTTTTACAGTATAGCAATTCTTCATGGACTGGGAATAATACCAGGAATACCAATACAAGTTTTGTAAAATCAGTTGTTGCCACAACACTGTCAAAGCACGCTCGTGTGTAGAAGTAGTTCAATGCTGAAAAGGGCTGCAGGTTGCTGGCAAGGTCTTTGCATTCATTTTGGCAATATAAATGAGCTTGTCTTCCATGAGTAGTGCTGCTCCAAGGAAAGAATTAGGAGGGCTTGGAAGCACTGGTGAGATGAGTAATTCTGCTCCCTCCATAGATGTAGTAGCTTTAAAGGAATATTAGTAGCTGCAATTTTACACCGGTCTGAAGGGAATGAAGTCAGCGTGGCTGAGGTCCCGTTTTCCCTCGCCGTGATCGTGCCGTCGATGATGCTCGTCTGACCTTGCGGTGTATCTCGGCGGGGAGCCCAGCCAGGGCAAAGCTCCTTCTGCCAAGAGGAGTTGAGATGCTGAACGGCTTCCCATCTAGGTGGTCTGTTTTGTTTGAGAACACTTGTGTGTTATTCCTTCCCATCCCCAAGGAGCAGGGAAGGAAAACATCATTTTCGTGCTATTTTGGAATGGTGTCAAGAATTTTGTTTGCTTCTTAGACTATCGCCTTCACTTTTTCAGATTTGCTCTAAATGCTGTATAATTCATGAGATTCACTCCTGCCTGGGAGTCTTGTTCCTTCTGAAACAAGGTAGCAGCTCCGAAAACATCCCCTTTCTGGCCGTCGTTAACCATTTCAGAGCAGCAGCCACCGCCGGTGCGGCGGCTGGGAGGAGAACCCGAAGCGCAGGCAGTGAGCTGAGCTTTCATGACATGAGTCCGGCTGATGTACAGAGGCTGGAGGAATGTCTTTGAGGTGGAAGAAATATAAACAAGGGAGAGATCCATCCTGAATTTTGCAAAATCAATTTTACAGAAATGCTTGCGCTGAGGCTTGCTTTGTGAGTTAGGCCAAGTCTACTTCAGAAAACGTGCAAAAGCAGAGTTTTTACTGACAGACACTTAATTTTGAGAGATGTTGTTTATGCTGCCATGGGGAAAAAAAAAAAACCTTCTATCAAATCCCCAGATGTATACAAGAATTATTTTTTCCCAGTATATATTGCTTTAATTCGAGTTGTGCTTTTGCTGCTGATGTAGAGATGCCATAACAAAAAAATCATAGAATCATAGAATGGTTAGGGCTGGAAGGGACCTTCAAAGGTCATCTAGTCCAACCCCCCTGCAACAAACAGGGATATCTCCAACGAGATCAGGTTGCTCAGGGCCTCATCCAACCTGGCCTTGAACGTCTCCAGGGATGGAGCATCCACCACCTCTCTGGGCAACCTGTGCCAGTGTTCTACAACTCTCATGGTAAAAAATTTTTTCCTAATATCCAACCTGAATACCTCCCTCTATTTTAAAACCATTACCCCTTGTCCTATGACAACAGGCCCTCCTGAACAGCCTCTCCCCATCTTTCTTGTAGGCCCCCTTGAGGCACTGGAAGACCGCTATAAGGTCACCCCGGAGCCTCCTCTTCTCCAGGCTGAACAGCCCCAACTCTTTCAGCCTGTCCTCATAGGAAAGGTGCTCCAGCCCTCTTATCATCTTCGTGGCCCTCCTCTGGACCCTCTCCAACTGCTCCATGTCCTATAAGGAGTCTCCAGGCTCTGCAGGGCAGTTTGGGTGCTGAGACGGCTGCTGCTGCACTGGATGAGGCAGAATGTCCAGGGTCCTTCACGTGGTCCGAGACCTCTCGTGCACCTTTTGGCATCCTGGTGTTTGTGGCTCCATTCCTCTCCTGCAACACATGACTGCGTTCATCTCTCTTCCTTCATCTTTTCTAAGCGTAAAAAGGAAATGAGTTAGTCTTGCCTCCGAAGCATAAATTACGTTAGGAGGTACAGCTCCTGGAATAAATAGGGTTATTTTTTTTTTCCCTTTTGCTTTATAAGACCACGCTTTGCAGGGCAGTTTGTGCAGACGTTGCAGGCGTTGTAAGTCGCTGCTCGTCACAAAGCCGCAGCTCCCCGTGGCGAAGCAGTACGTACAGCGCTGCACTTAAGTGTTTATCTGGTTGCATCAGATTTCTGACACCCTAATCCCTGTTGAGTGGGACCTTCTTCTGCGAGTGGCCTCAGTGATGCGTCCCACGAAACCAGTGGCAGAATTGTGTTTGATGCGTCGTGCGTGACTTTGCCGGGGATTTGCGATACTCCTCGCTTTCAAAGTGTGCTGTCTGCCAGGTGGTTGCTAGGTATCTCTGGAGGAAAAAAAAACCATGCAAATTTGCATTGATGGAAACAAGAGTTGAAGGTTCTTGTCTCTTTTCTGCTTTTCACCTCCATGAGCCCGTGCAGATCCCTCTCTCCACCCAGAAAAAGAAACCGTTCCATGACTTTATGTAACAGGTACAGTGCTGCAAGGGGAACTGGTGACAGGGAGGGTGATGGTTGTCCCTGCTTGGAGGTGTCTCCAAAGTTCAGCCTGGAGAAGAGAAGGCTCCGCGGTGATCTTATAACAGCTTTCCAGTACCTAAAGGGGGCCTACAAGAAAGCTGAAGAGGGGCTTTTTACAAGGGAGTGTAGTGACACGACAAGGGACAACGGATTTAAACTGAAAGAGGGCAGATTTAGGTTAGATATAAGAAAGAAATTCTTTACATTGAGGGTGGTGAGGCACTGGAACAGGTTGCCCAGAGAAGTTGTGGCTGCCCCATCCCTGGAGGTGTTCAAGGCCAGGTTGGATGAGGCTTTGGGCAACCTGGTGTAGTGGAGGGTGTCCCTGCCCATGGCAGGGGGGTTGGAACTGGATGATCTTTGAGGCCCCTTCCAACCCAAACTGTTCTATGATTCTATGACTTCTAGTATGGTCAGGCAATGTGCCATGTCTGTCTCCTGTTCATTTTTGAAATTTTGATACTTTTTCTGTCCCTTTCCTCTTCCCCTTGTGTTATTACCAGCGAGCCATGGGTATGTAATTGTGTGTGTTGACTTTGGGTTTCTTCCTTTGAAGATGCTCGAGTTTACTCTAGTTACTTCTTTTGAAATAGTCTCACGTGCACCCTTACGCGGCTGTAACGGGCACGCTTCTATAGGTGAAAAAGATTGTGGTTAAAGCCATTTAGACTCTGATCAAAAATTTACATTGTTTTTGTGCGTGTCTGTGTAGGTACACCAGAATTTATGGCCCCGGAAATGTATGAGGAACACTACGATGAATCTGTGGATGTCTATGCTTTTGGAATGTGCATGTTGGAAATGGCTACCTCAGAATACCCTTACTCAGAATGCCAGAATGCTGCTCAAATTTACCGGAAAGTAACCTGTGTGAGTAAACATTCTTAATTTGTGTTGAGATTTTGTAATTTGAAAGTTTAAAAATGTATTTTGATGAGATGTGAGTACTGTCGAATGCGTAGCGTGTTGTGGAAGCTGGGGTGTCTTAGCTCTGGGTTACACAAACCTCTTGCAGGTTTATTTGTGAGCTTGCAGTGTTTGACTGCGCTGCAGCTGCAGAACGTGGTTTTGGTAGTTTTTTGTCTTCATCAGCCAAAAATACATAAAATTTGGGAAGAACGAGCAGGGAAAAATCCTCGCTCTAGTCTGGCCTCCTAAATGGGGATTCTTCAGGCTTGATCGAGTTTCCCACCAAGCTAGAAGGACTAACTTTTAGGTTGCAGCCTAAATACTTCTTTATATGTTGGAGGATGTTTCAGATTTCCAGCACGGATTCTTGCTGTTCATATGTGCAACAAATTATCTGAAGATATAAAAGGGAAAAGATAGCAATGTTTTGGTTTTGGAGTCAGCCAGAGGAGCTTTATATCTGCGTTTCATAACTCTGCAAGATCTGGTCTCCAGACAAGAAACCATGGAAATGGGTTTGCTGCATTTCGAGGTGAGGTTGGGCTGGAGAATCCAATCTGAAATAATCTCTACACTGAGTAAAACACCCTCTGCAACACTCTCATCCCTGGATGATAAATGCATGTGTCTACACGGGCTGTACTGCCTGGAAAAACTCCTGAGTCTGTAAGATCTGCTCGGGTTGCAAATCACCGACCGCAGAGAAATGAGACTCGCCAAAGGCTTTGGCAGCTGTGGTTATCTTCTGTTCCGCTTGGTGAAGTCAAACCAAGAGTTGCAGGAGTGTTTTTCGGGGTAAATTATGTTAAACAGAGACTGGTTTGTCAAAGATTTTTCCCAGGTGCTTCGTACTACCTGGTTGCTACGAAAAAAGATAGCGAGCTGTGAGCTATGGCGCTGTGCATCACCAAAAGCTGCAGTCTGCACGCTCGGGATGTGAAGAGGATGATGCTCGAGGAAAGCCGCGCTGAAATTTGCAAAGATTAGCTACAGATAAGGTTGCTTTTATTTCTTTGACTTATAGGGTAGAAAGAGTAGTTAGGCTTGCGTACTTGATCTATTGAACAGATCCATCTCGCTCTCCAAAAGTTTGATCCCAAAATCAGTTTGAGTTCCTCTTGTCCAACTGCTTGTTGTGAGCAGAAATGTTCCCAAATGAAACCTAGTGATAGCTGGTTGATTTTGAAAGGTACTTGAGAGCACTTGCCTTCTCCAAGAGGTTTAGCAAACCAGGCCAGGACAAATATGATGCTGTGAAACCCTGCGGTCGGCAAACGCTCCTCGAGGTCAAAATTGCATTTTCTGATTTGCTGGATGCCAATCTCTCATGCTGGATATAGAGACGGTTTTGTCGGATACCCAAACACTCGCATGTGCCAGGTGATGAGTTTACGTGCAAAATTTAATTTTTGTAGGTATAGTTTGTGTTGTTCAATATCTGTCTTTCCACCACTGAAGACTGGGATGCCAGGAAGTTGGTGCTGCTGTTGTAGGTTGTGCCAGCCAGCTGTGGTGATGCTGACCTGGTGAGAGAGGGAGGATGCAAACGATTTGGGAGTCTGTGTTTAAAAGCTGAAGTCAGCATCACAAGACACAGGAGGATGTCCATGCAGGAAACGGTACCGTGACTTTCTGAAATCAGGAGGACACATGTGAAGAGGGGAAGCAGCTTTATTTCATCTTTGTGTAAACTGTTGCAAGCTGGCGTTTGTAGCTTGGTGAAGCTCCATCTTTCCCAATGGACTGCAACCCTGATTTCTGGTAGATTAACTCTTCTTTAGGAAAAAAAAAAGGCAGCAGAAGCTGCTCAGCAGTGCAGTTAGCTTCATCGCTACGGATGGAGCTGCTCCCTATGGTGCTGGAAGGAAGGGGGCGTGTGCAGAGATGGGTCTGCTGGTTTATTGCCTGCAAGCCATGGCGCCCTGCACCACGGGCTGGTTGGAAGCGCATGCTGTGTCTTCTCGAAGGAGTGAAATAGATTTGATGGCTCAGTGGAGTTGCTGGCCTGAATCCTTACGAGGATGACTGCTTGTTCTGCATTGTTATTCCACGGTGCTTTATCACATTGTTCTTCTGCTCACTCCTCCCCTACAAGGAAAAGTTTATTTCGTTTGGCACAACGGCTTGTTGGCTTCATTTAGGCATGTAGTCCTTGGATGTGCTCTAAATGCCACCTCCGTAGGTGGCTTAGGAGACATCTCCGTAGGCTCTAATGCTTCACACGGTGACCACAGGAGTCTCTTCTAATTTTAGATGTTGGGGCCTTGACTCCTGAGTGTGATACGAGGTGCCCCCTTGGTCTTGTAGCCCCAGATACTGGATAGCTTCCGCGAGGAGTGGAGGGCACGTGAGCTGCTGCGTGGGCCATGGCCTCGGTTGCTTGTGGAGCTGCCGTCACGGTGAGCGACCTGGGTCCGTGTGCGTGTGTTCAGAGCCACAGATAATACAGATGTCTCCCGTTGCTCCACCTACCCGGAGAGCTCTGCGTACAACTCTTAGCCATCTGCAATGTTGGTAATTAAGGCTTCAGAAGACTCCTAAGCCTCATTTATCAAAGCAATATCCAAGGTGGCAAAGAATAATGATTAATCAGAGGATTCCTAATTAGATGTTAGATTTCAATTTGCAGACTTGAGTAGTCATTTTTTTTTGAACACTGATGAAAGCCTGGGCCAACTGATTTTCTGTGGCAATAACCTTTAGATAGCTGAAGATTATATGGTAAATTATAACAACTTTGTAAAACTGGTCTTATACTAGCAACTTTAGAGATGGAAAATGATGCATATTGGGAAGAACAGGTAATGGTGGAGAAGGTGGTGAAAGGTCACTTCATTGCTAGTAAGGGGTACTTTGAAGCAGCTGTCTAGCAGGAAAGTGGAGGTGGAAAGTGTCAGGTCCAGGCATGGAGGGTGTGTTTTCTCTGTCTTCAGTTGACTTCAGGACAGTAGGGGTGGGAGCAAAGGCACCGACGGGGATTCCTCAGATGGAAAAATCAGCCCTACCGTCGTTTCAAGGAAAGGGTTAACGAGCTCCCTGTGCAGAGGAAAAAAGCCCTGTCGAATGCCATGAGCTGCATGAACTGTCAGGGAAGAGGAGGAGCAGGGGAGGGGGTGGACCTCTGGGGTGAGGGTGCAAGAGAAGCAGCGGGTGCCCTGGAGAGATCCTCGGGCACCCTGGGGAGATCCTGATCCCAGAAGGAACCTCTTGCCTGGGCTCAACAGCTTCTCTAGAGAAGCAGCATCTGCAGAAGAGCTGGCGACAGCAAGGGACCTCACTTCCATCAGCGTGAGTGGCCCGGGCAGTGCCGTGGTGGGGGGGAGCTGCTGTGGAGGGGTGGGGTGTGGGCTTGAGGGGTCCTGAGCTGGCACCGAAAGGTTGGGTCTGTCACTTTAGCTGGGACGGTGGTGACTTAGACAAAAATCTCGAAAATCACTTTCCATGAAGAGTTAGGGTTGGTTGTGCAGCAGCTGTTGCTAGCGTTGGTTTTTACTGGACTGAAGTAGGATGTAGAACTGGAGCGTGGACCGACACCAAGAGGCTGAATTGCGCAGTTTGCTTCCCGGCGTGAGATGAGGGTTGGGGTTCTCACTCGAGCAGAGGGTGACCCTGACCTTCTCAGATGCAGGAGCTCAATAGTGCAGCGCTCCTGAAGGCTTTCACGTATTTCAGCTTGTCAGTGAGAAATTTACTTAATTTTTCATGAAACTGTTTTTTTGGACCAGAAATGTAAACACTATTTTTAGACTTTTAATGTAATGGTCAGTGTAATGTAAAAATGTGATTGCTATCTAGTTTCCTGATGCTTTTATTTTAAAAAATATAAAATAAAATAACTCTTTTCCTGCCTTGGGCTCAGCATCGTGGTGGCCATCACTGGAGGTGCCGATGGCATCTAAAGGGGTCGGATTGTTTGCCAGTGTTTGCGCCAAGCAAGCGGTTGCTTGCTGGTGAAGGTGCAATAGCCACCTCCTTCTTTAGCCTCTGGCTTTGGAGGCTTTGGATCACGCTGGCTGCAGGTTCCCTCTGCTCCCCAGCACACTCAGTGTATTCCTTTGGTTTTGCCATTTTAGTATCTTTTTCGGTTGTTTCTACTCTGTCCTAACACGCTACCAAACTCTTGCCAGCTAACAGGACGTGAGATAATCTAATCTGAAGTCATAGCTGTTCAAGTCATGTGCACCGATAGTCCTTGTTGGTACAGAAAATGGAAACATTGCCTGAGACATTACTGTTTTGCTTTAAGATATTACACATTTTACATGTCTTTGGTGTAAAATTATTGTACTTATTTGTTTCAATGGCCTTTTGCTCTGCCTGACCATCCTCTCATGGCTTAATTGCTGCTTTAGTTTTCCGCTCTTGTTTTTACGTGTGTGTATGGTGGTCCAGGATGAAGTGGCAGTTGTTTCTTGAACGTACAGAAGGGCTCATTTTTTTGCCAGATGAGACGTGCTTGTTACGACTTGTCCCCTCCCTCTCTCTGCCCTTTCAGCCTGAATTCTGGAGTGTAAACGTTCAAAAAGTGGATATGTAACCTAAATAGAAAATACATTTTTTTCCAAGCCACATTTGCTGCAGTTGACTTTGAAGTGATTTCCTGGTCAGCATATTTGCAGTGACCTTCATTCTGATGCCATAATCTCATTTTTCATGCATAACTTGATGGTTTTTCTTACTCAGATTTTTTTTTGTGTTTAATCATTCTGCCAAGTGATTTTGATGTAGACAATAGGCATATTTAGTGATGAAACACTGGAGTCCGTGACCTTCCCATGCAGCTCCAGTCCAATGTTTTCTTATGGATGCACTGCAGAGTGCACAGCAGCCCAACTGTATCTTCGGGGCTTCATGGTGACCTCCTTGGGTTTAGCAGAACAAATCTGTGCTTTAAAACAACCCACATGTTTATAGTGTTCTGGTTCGCATTTTAAGTTTTCATATTGTTTTTTTTTATAAATGTATTGAATGTTTTCTTGGCATTCACAAGCTATAGTCTATATTGCTCCTACAGATAGAATAGATGCTACAGCTGTAGCACAGCAACAGACGACTAACATTATGAATGTCATTGCATTGACTTTTTGTGTTTTGGTTATCTTAGATTTGCAGAGAATCTGCTTAGATTAGCATTAGGATTGAGAACCATTTGAGTTGAAATGGAGATGAATTTATAATCGCACACAGCGATCTTGCTGTTGAATATTATGGAACAAAATCCTGACAAAATTTAGAACTTCGCTGTATTGACTTTAGAGAGTGTATGGTAGGGTGCAATTTCAGCTGAAAACACGGTTTCAGCTTTTTTGAGGAAGGGGTTTTTTCCTTTTGTAGGAACTACATGAGTCTAGAGACTACCTTTGGGCAGAAGGTGGAGTTTTAGTCCAAAGTAGGCTATATCTAGACTAGGAAGGCACCTCCTAGGTGTAAGGAAAGCCTTTAGAAAAATCATGACTGACATGGGTCAGAGTTAACGTTGACTTGTCTGGTGTACGCTGTGCCTTATGAAGCATTACGTGTTGCTCTTTCAAAAGTGTGCTCTGCGGGTGGAAGAATGTCATCAGCTAGTTTTAGACCTCTGAAAAACAAGCTTCGTGTTTTTGCCCCCAACATAAATGTTAAACCTTCAATGTCTTACATGTGACTGACTCTACACTCAAATGTCTTAGATTTGAAATACACTGCACTGCAATATAAGTGCTGATGAAAGATTCAAAGTTGGTCATCCATCTGAGACAGGGAAATTCTCAAAGGGGACGTTATTTGCCCTTATCTTGTTTTGCTCTTGGATTTTTTCTTTATTATTTTTTTTAGCATTTTAAGAATTTGTGTGAAAATATCCCTACGTACCTCGTGTCAACCAGTTAGCCCTGCATGTCAGATCAAGGGGTGCTGAATTTACTTTTGTTTACAAGACAGCTGTACAGTTCTCAAACTGCCATGGATAATTCCTGAGCTAATATATTTTGAATTTTGGTGCCATATTTCCTTGGGAACGCTCAGGAAAGACAGGTGGCTCTTGTATAAATGAATGAGTCCTTTGATTGCAAAGAGGAACCTGCCTTTCACATAACCCCCTTCGTTGTCAGGGGGCTGGTAGGCATCAGGGCACAGTGCTGTGGGGAGGGCTCGCGGCATTACAAATGAGACATCCTTGGAGATTTTAATGAAGAGTGAGGAGCAAGAGCATACTATAGCATATGGGCATTGAGGAAACACTTTGGCAAAGCAGTTCGGTTCAGTACTTCACTGGGCATGTTTTGTCCTTGTTTGTTTTAGTCATCTATTCATAGCTGAACTGTTCAGTAGGTTAATACAATAGATGATCGGAGAGGAGTCAGTGCTCTTTCAAAAGACGTTAGAAGTAAAATGATGTTTGGAGGGGTTGCTATTTTTTTGTGTGGAAGCAGTTTTATAAGGTCAAAAATTGGGGTCAGTCACCTGGGATCTGTCAAAAGGACCGTTTTCAGGCACACCTAATTTCTAGGTGCCCAACATGACCTGCCCTGCTCCATCCCAGTCATGTCAAAGTTCAGTGGAACCATGTAACTGAAGACGTTTGTGAATTCTGGAGAAGAAAATTAAATTGAGAGATACTGTGATGTGCCTTATGCTATTTGTCTCTCGTATGTTCAGGTTGTGTTAAGACACCCGAGAAGGGCTCTGCAATTATAAAAAGCAATTAGCAGGTTCACTTGAGAGCGTAGTTATGTGAGCAATGTCTTCCTCTAGGTAGTTGAAAGCTCTTCAGGTAGTATGGTTAAAGTTGCTTCTACTGCTTTGTTGGGTTTTTTGTTTCGTTTTTTCCCCACAGTTAAATTTATACCAATGCATGTTTGTGGGATATTTTTCCGTAAACATGAATGTGTAGCAGATGATGGTCTTTAATACTCATTCTTCCTGAGAGGTGTCCCTAAGATGGAAATCAATGGTTTCCTGTAGCAAACTGGAGCTTTCGAAAACGTAGAGATTTTTGTCCTGTTGCTTTCCAGTGTGAATTACCAAAGATTTCGTCAAACTCCTCCCCATCTGAGAGCACAATGAGCTCCTGTAGCTTTAGGGCGTATTAGGGCGTAGAGAATTCATGCTAAAACTCTCTTTTGGTACTTCTTTCTTTCCTTTCATTTCTAATTCAGGTATTGGAGCTCTCTCCAGAAACACTCTTGACACACTGTGGTGTGGTTTTGCTTGTTTTGGGCTTTGGTAAGGCTAGACACCCCCTTCCATTTTGACATTTTTCTAATACACAAAATTCGAACCCTCATCTCGTAAGTAAGATTTAGGTTTGCTTAAGCGAATAATTCTTTTTAGTGGGTCACAGCCAGCCGGCCGCGTGTACGGATTATTTTGTTTTGTTCCCACAAGAATGGTTTTTTTGGATCTCAGCAGCTCTCTGCCTTGGCAAAATGGGGAAGCTGAGTCTTTGTATGACTATTCCGTTATTTTTATTTCCAAAATCTATGGATTACATATTTCACTCGAGTTTTAAGACGGAAATGGAGTGGATGACCTGAAATAAATGAACAAATCTAAGTTTATAGTCAAATCTGAGACACGAATGGCAACAGAATGTTAATAGAGGGTAGAAGTATAATCTGATGCTGGAATATTCAAAAATTCTCGGAGAGGTGCCAGCCCTTATTGAAATTCATCCATAAAATTTATTCAAGACTAAATTCGGTGAAGTACTTGCAGACACTTTCTGCAATACATATTTTCTTTTTTTTTTTTCATCCAAGGCAGTGTCAGGTGAGCCAAAATCCCCACTTAAGGCCTCCTTATCTGCCGCTGCATGATCCATTATTTACTCTTCTTTCAGGGTGAAACTTTAAAAGGATTTGAATGGAGTTTAATGTCCAAGTCCCATTCACTTATGTGCTTAATCAAATGCTGGGTTTTTTTAGATAAAGGAAGTAATGTTTCCTTTTTATTCTGCCTATCAACTTCATTGGAAATACTTGGGTCCTTAAGTAATAGGGTCTAACTGCAGAATCTGTTCCCAAATTAATTTTGTCAAGTTTTCATCCATATACATCTTGTTTTAGTAGGCAGAGATGTTACATGCTTTTAAAATGGAATCACAGAATGGTTTGGGTTGGAGGGGATCTTAAAGATCATCTAGTAGCAACCCCCTGCCATGGGCTGGGACATCTTCCACTAGATCAGTTTTTTAGTGATTTAAGCTGAACATCACAAATAAAAAAGATAACTTCTCGTGGTGCTGCTCTCATCATCTGTAGCCGAATATATACATGAAAAGCATTCACAGGAAATCTTCTCTCGAACTGAATGGGAATGAGTTGCCAGTTACAGATGTTGGGTGTCTGTTAGTTGCTCCTATGCCGTTTGACAAGGAGCACGGTAGGGTGGCCTCGCTGGAAATGGATCTTCCTCCCGGAACATCCCTTCCTCCCTATCTGCAACCTGGCATCAGAAGAAATTGTCAGCCCAGGCTTTGAAAATGCACAGCTGCACGCGTGCCTTGGCTGCGCGGGGGTTCCGGTAATTGTTGCTCTAGTGTGTTTGATGACATGTACAGAAAATGACATAATATAGAAACGGTTATTTAGCCTGAGAGCTGGCATAGTCCTCCTCCTCCAGTCTCTCTTTCTGTTGGTGAGATATGTTATTTCAATGAAGGACCCATATACCTTGAGGAGGATCTTGCTGAGTTGAGATCTCGGTCCTGAATGCTAGAAAATTGGGAGAGATGACCTATGGCTGCTCTAGAAGTGTGTGTGTTTCTTTTAAATCCTCTCCATCTTCTTAAAACAACCCCACCTGACCCAAAAGAAATGCAAACTATTCCTGTTGCACCTCCATTGATCAGAGCTCCGGTGCGGGGAAGCGCGGGCTGCTGCTCTCAGTTTTCCTCTAAAATAAACAGTTGGGTTTTTTCCTTGAAAGGCCACGCTCACAAGTTAGCTGTTCCAAATCTCGAACCGAATGCTATTCCCAGCAAAAACGTTCACATTTAACAGAAATTTAACTTGTTATAAGTTACACCTGCTCTGCCACTCGGTGCCAATAAGGTTCGAGCAATGGCTGGGGAAGTGCAAGAGCAACATAGAGCTGTTGGGCTTGTATCTCCTGCTCCCCTGCTTGGTTGGGGGTTCATTTGGGGCTTTTTTGGGGAGGATGGGGTGTGGGAGAGTGAAGACACAGAAAAGCAAAGGATTTGTGTGAAACAGGAATATGGAATATCGTGCGAGTCTTCTGAGGTATTATTGACTCATTATTGAAACTGACTGAAAAAAAAAACCTGATTATTTGTCTTTATTCATTTAATGTTTCGAGAGTCAAGGCAAAATGCATGAAAGGGATAACTTCAGAAAAGAGTTATTTTGATGATTTAAAATTGGCTGTTTCTTGAATATTGACTTCAGAGTCCCCAGGGTAGAAGGATGAGGTTTGCAAAGGTTAGTAAAGGAAAGGAGAGATTTGCTCTGTGTATGGCTGAGTTTGAGACAAAAGCCTGCTTCTTTTGAAGTGCAATGGTACTCAGAAACATAGGAGCCCTAAATCTTCGATTCAGTTCTAAATTAAGACTAACAACTTTAAAGTATTAGTTACTCCAAGGGTTGAGTTGACTTTAAAATGTATTAAAAAAATGTCCTTAAGAGATATAATGTAATCCTTTTTCAAACTAAATTGTTTTTCTCTATCCTTTTAGGGTATAAAGCCAGCAAGTTTTGAGAAAGTTACTGATCCTGAAATTAAGGAGATAATTGGAGAGTGCATTTGCAAAAATAAAGAAGAAAGGTGTGTTTCAAGTAATCAAGCTTTGTATTAAATAATGTGCATTAAGAGATTTCAAAGCTGTCTGTAGATATTTTTGTTCTGGCCTCTGGGTCTCCCTTGTGCAGGAGAACAGCAGAATGGAAATACAAATGTAAATGCCTGCTTTCCTGCCACATAACGTCAGGATAATAGAATAAGTGCTGTTGATGTGTCTCTCAACCTCTCAGCTTCAAAGAATAAGGTCAGAAGGCACCGTTGTGGACACGTGAGCTAGCGTGTTCTAGCATGTTCTGCCATAGCTGTCGTAGAACCTCGCTCAGGAGGTTCTGCGTGGAGCATCGAGTGTGGCGAAGGTCCACCACGAACGCGACATGGTTGATTGACCACAAGCTGTTGTAGTAGATTCCATTGACTCATTCGCCTCTGGATATGGAGAGAAATTGTGCTTTGTTTCCAACTTGACTTTTAAAACCCGATATACTGGCCTCTCCTAGATGATGTGTCTACTGTTAAGTATTTCATAAGTTTCACAAATACGGTTTTTAGGGATCTTAACTGACTACCTAGAGGGAACCTCTTTAGTTTACTCAAGAAAAGTTGAGCAAAGCTATCATCTGTGTCTCTGTACATGCTTGTGGTGTATGAATATTGCTGAAGCTTTATAAAATAGGAAACGTCATTTTTTTGGGAGTCTACAGTAACCCTGGAAATACTACGCCTTTTTGCTAAGAAGAAAGATTTGTTATGGATGAACACCATCCATGGTAATGGTAATGGTTTTGCCTTTAACAGCATTTTCTTGTCATAAACCTCTTTGAAATTGCTTAAGACTTGCAGTATTTGAATATTCTTTTTATCTATTGCAGATATGAAATTAAAGATTTATTAAGCCATGCCTTTTTTGCTGAAGATACTGGGGTAAGAGTGGAACTTGCAGAAGAAGACCATGGTAGGAAATCCTCTATTGCCTTAAGACTCTGGGTAGAAGATCCTAAGAAACTGAAAGGAAAACCCAAAGATAATGGAGCCATTGAGTTTACTTTTGATCTGGAGAAGGAAACTCCTGATGATGTTGCACAAGAAATGGTAAAATAAACTTCTCCTGACAAAAATGTGTATATATAAGTAGTGCATAAATCTCAAAGGACAGCAGGAACAAGTCTGGTAAAGTAACTTCCACTTAAACCATTCCAAGTGCCTAGTTTGAGCAGTTTGCATTGATTTTAGAATGAATGCTGCAAGAAAGGGGTAAACGGGGAAACACTAACAGCTGAAAAATATTGTTTACCAAGTATGAAAACAGATGCATGAAACGACATTTCAAATAGCTTAGGGGGACCACAGAGACGTCTTCTGCTTTTATATTTTGAAAACTCTTTTGCCAATTTCTGTTAGCTGTTGAATGTCTTTACATTTGTTTGGAATCGGTTTAGTTTCAGACACCGGCTTGAAATAAATTAGAAGAGTTCACAAGGTCAGTCGCAAAATATTCTGCACTGAATTGTTCAAAACATTTTCTGTCTTTTCTGCCAGTGTTACTTAGGATGAGTAGGTGAGGAAAGTCCGTGCTCAGCCACTCTTAATCACTAGACAGAAATAGGAGACTAGATTCAAGCCCACTGCACAGAGTTAGGAATAAGCTTTGAATTTTTTAATAGATGGGTTTAACTTGGTGAATTTAAATTGGTGTCTTCATAACTTGCAGGGTTTTGTTAGGAAAAACTTATCTTGTGTTCCAGCCTCACTATATAGTCCTTAAGTTTGTATTTTAAAGATGTCTTTACTGCACTTGTTTAGTTTTTCTAATGTCATGGAGACATAGAATCAGTAAGCACTGAGTCAAGGGTCCAATTTTTTGTGCCTGCAGAAACGTTCCTATTATAATCTAAATCCCAAGGGATCCCATTTAATGATGTTGTCATCACCACTCCTGTTCTGCTTAGGAGGCACTCGGTTTGGTAACGTGGCCTTAGTGTGCTTGGACACATCGCCTCGTACTCTGAATTTCTTCCACAAAATTTGGGCTTCTCTGTTGTTGGTTTGCAGTAGGTTCAATGTTTTTCGAGCAACGTATTGTTACAGAACTCATTTAATTTAAAATTTGCCCTGGTATAGTTATTTGCCATTATATTTGCATTTAAATATTTCTGGAAATGTTAGGAATGTTGAAGTTCTGTGGGTTGCTTGGCCCATAGTTGTGATGGGAGGAAGAGGAAATAATTCTTGTAAAAAGAATATTTAAAAGAATCACTCCCAAACTACTGTGGTACTATACCCTTTCCCAAAAATATTTAAAACCTGTGTTTTACTGTTACGTTAACAGTTACCTTAGTGGCTGCATATGAAATGTTTTCAAACTTGAGGCTGTTGTGGGTGCGGGCAAAGGGGGATGTTTATCCCTTCGTGTCTTTTTCTAGCCCTTATGAGTGGTGGAACACCAAAGCCATGTGCTTTCATCAATTTGTGTTGCTTTACGTGATGTGGGAGAGAAGAATGCAGGAGACCTTTTGAGTACGGGGAATTATTTATGATAGTTGATGGGTTTTTTCGGTAGTCAGGCGTTCCAGCCTGTCCAAACGATGTGGGCAAAAGGAACGTGAAATGTTCTGGTGGGTCTGAAACCTGAATTTACCTTTCACAACCAAAGTGTAGTGTAAAATAGCACGTCTTCGTTAAACGTCAACCATTCTCTATATAGAGATGTAAGAATAAGAATTGTTTTTAGAAAAATTGTTCATGTGGCAGGTTTTTCAGTGCCTTCCCGTTCAGCTTTGTCATGGAGAATCTACTGGCATGTTAGTTAATACCACGCAAGGTTCTCTGGACCTGCATGGTGGTTCCTCGTGAGACCTCACCTGGAGTTACTGTGTCCAGTTCTGGAGCCCCCAACATAAGAAGGACATGGACCAGTTGGAGAGGGTCCAGAGGAGGGCCACGAAGATGATAAGAGGACTGGAGCACCTTTCCTATGAGGACAGGCTGAAAGAGTTGGGGCTGTTCAGCCTGGAGAAGAGGAGGCTCCGGGGTGACCTTATAGCGGTCTTCCGTACCTCAAGGGGGCCTACAAGAAAGATGGGGAGAGGCTGTTCAGGAGGGCCAGTTGTGATAGGACAAGGGGTAATGGTTTTAAAACAGAGGGAGGTAGGTTCAGGTTTGGATATTAGGAAAAATTTTTTACCATGAGCGTTGTAGAACACTGGAAAAGGTTGCCCAGAGAGGTGGTGGATGCTCCATCCCTGGAGACGTTCAAGGCCAGGTGGACGAGGCCCTGAGCACCTGATCTCGTTGGAGATATCCCTGTTTCTTGCAGGGGGGGTTGGACTAGATGACCTTTGAAGGTCCCTTCCAGCCCTAACCATTCTATGATTCTATGATTCTCTTGGTAGCTCCCTTCTGTTGTTAGCGTTTGCTGGATCATCGGTTCAGGAATGTTAGCAAGGTCCAAGGGCACAGGCAGTGGAAAATACTGTTATCCATCTGCAGCTGTATTTTAAGCTACCTCACACCTACTGATTTTAAACAGTGAAATCTAAACTGTAAACTGTCTCATGTTTGAGCAAGAGCAACGAGCGAAAACCTCTACATTCCTTGCATGTATATAGTGCTTCCAAATCTGTAGAATATGCATGTTAAGAATGTAGGGAGAGCAGACAAATCTCTGGTAGGTCATTATTAAACTAAAATTCCTACTCTACGCCGTAGGAGATTATGCAAACAAATAGCATAAAGACGAATTTCCATTTTATCGGTCGAGCAGCTGAGTTTGAGAAAGCCTGGTCCTCTTCTCAGTGAAATGTGAACAGTCCATGTTTGACTCAGTGATAGATTTTTTTCTTTATAAAAGTCCATCAATGATGACTTTGCCATTTCAGAGAAGTTAATTGAGACAAAATTCTGTTAACATCTTTTCCTTTGTGACTTGCTGTGATATCAAGCACAGCAATTTGGGAAACTGTGTACTGGAAAGTTTAAGGCAATAAGTTCTGAGTTAGGGACAGTATGATCTACTCCAGTTGCATTGTTCAAAGAGCATTTTTCAAATATGTTTTTCTTCCTCTTTTGACTATTCTCTTAGTTTTCCCCCCACAAAAAAATACAGAAGCCATCTGTAGTTAAAGTTGCTCTCCTCTTCTCAATGGATGTTAACTGGTGAATAAATTGGCTCAATACATATTGTGTCTTAGAAATTACAGAATCATAGAATGGTTTGGGTTGGAAGGGACCTTAAAGACCATCCAGTTTCCAACCCCCCTGCCATGGGCAGGGACACCCTCCACTACACCAGGTTGCCCAAAGCCTCATCCAACCTGGCCTTGAACACTTCCAGGGATGGGGCAGCCACAACTTCACTGGACAACCTGTTCTAGTGCCTCACCACCCTCAGATGGAAGAATTTCTTCCCTTAGCTAACCTAAATCTCCCCTCTTTCAGTTTAAAGCCATTGCCCCTTGTCCTATCACTACACACCCTTGTCCAAAGTCCCTCTCCAGCTTTCTTGTAGCCCCTTTAAGTATTGGAAGGCTGCTAGAAGGTCTCCCTGGAGCCTTCTCTTCTCCATTACAGATGACATATTGTTGTTTTAAAATGCATTAGGATAGAAGTTTTATTCAAAAAAAAACCCCAAACCATTAAACTCTTCAGTTCCTGTTCAGATATAAATATTGTTCATGTTGTTTCAAACTGGTGTTTTCTGTTAGGAAGAGATTTGAGTAATACGTGTGTGTGCACGCACATCCGTGTGCACATAATCTTGCTAAGTTTGTGCCTCCTCTGTAGATTGACTCTGGATTTTTTCATGAAAACGATCTCAAGATAGTCGCAAAGTCAATACGGGACAGAGTAGCGTTAATACTATGGAGGAGAGAGAGGATTTGGCCTAGGATGCAGTCGGAGGAACGTCGGGACTCTGAATGTCTGGAGAAGTTGAAGACGCCGCATGCGCAGCAGGTCCAGGTCACCTACCTTTCTCACACCGGTCACCATGTCCTGTCGGAGTCAGAGGAGCCCGAGGCAGACCAGCATCCCTTCCAGCAAAACCTGCCCACCAGCGCCACGTCCGTTGCATGTAAGTCTGGCGTTGGTTTTGTGCGCGCGGCGAGGAACGTCCAAGGGTAGAAACCAGCAATAATCTGAGCTCAGCGGCGAGATGAGCTGCTGCACGTGTTTTTGCACAGTAGCTCAAACAACACGAGTGTCTCGGACAGATGCACAACAATTTTGAAAGAAAGATGCTTCAAGAAAACTAGATGATATAGAGATAGCTCCTCCTTCGGTAGCAATCAATGCAGGAAAGACAATCTCTTTGTAATGGAAAAGCAAGGAGATGTGCTGCTAGACAGAAAAAAATACGTATTTTCTGTGCCAGGTGGTGGGATCAACACTGAGTTTGTGCAAAACACGGTTTCAGAGCCTGCAGAAGTTGAACGGGCACCAAACTGGTCAGAGCAACTGGTGGCATGTTCAAATGATGTTGGCAATGTGGAGAGGTTTGTTCCAAAGCAGACCTTGCTGAAACCAAAGCGCTGCAGTCTCTTGTGTTTTGCGTGTTACTCTTGATGGCTTGCATGAAGGTTTCTGTGAAGCTGTGCAAAGGTCTACAGCAGGAGAAAAGAAACCTCCCTGTTACGTGATGTTTTTTAAGATGTCCCTGTTTTGTGGGAAATATTAACTGTGGTTGTTCACGTGTGATGGGAGCACCAGACGTTGTGGGTTGATGCTGTAGTTATTATTGGAGTCCTGGGTCATGCTGCTGGTGCTCTCCCTGTTCCTCCAGGCTCTGTTTCCTCCTGAGCACGTGGCCTTGAAGCACGGGGGGTGGTTTGGTCTTTGTTATGACCAAAAGGTGAGGTGGGTGCTCTCCTTCCTCCAGGCCCTGGTAGCTACAAGCCAATGGTCTGCCAGCTCTTACATTTGGTTGGGGGCTGATTCAAGAGTGATCGCTGGGCTATTTCCAGACAGGTGGCTTACATCTCCTGGTTTAATTCCAAGCACTGATTTTGGTCTGTTTCTCAATAAGAAACTGCCTGGCTTTACTTGCACAGCTTGTTGTTTCCTCGTTTTATTTCTGAGCGTCAGACATCCCCGGCAAACAGCAAGGCGTGAGAAAGTAGTGCTTTTATTGCCCTAAAGGGACGTGTCCCTGTCTCCGTCCCCTAAAACCAACCTTTGTTACCGAGTCAAGCTCTGGTATTGAACTAAATCTATTTATATTTTTTAAAAGTCTTGAAGGAAATGTTGCCAGATATTTTTAGCCTGGAAGAGTTGAAATTTTATGAGAGGTTTTTTTTTTCCTAGCCATTTTTTCTGATAAAATCTGATGTACATACTTTGATACTAAACTATTATCATAACATTTGTGTTTTACTGTTCTGGACTTTTATGTAAACATATTTAAATTAAAGATGCATTATCTTTAGCAAAGAGACAGCTGCTGCTTTAATTCAGGTATTGTATAAATTGCTATACACAGGTCTACTTTGAGTACTAAAATAACCAAGCATGCCTCTACAAGAAAACAAATCTTTACCAGATAATAAGAAATAGCTGTATTTGCCATAGCAGTCAGTATATTGCAGTATTTACAAAGCTTTTTTTTTTCTGAAGCTAATTGATCTCACTTGATTTTTTGGATCACATACTTATTTCATGTTATCTAATTCCTTTGAGAAACGCTGTAATTAGGCCTCTCTTTGTTTCCAATGGTACGATGAGGCTGCCTGTGCTTCCCATGGTTCTGTTGGACATGAGTTGGCAGAATTTTATAAATAAACGGGAGGGTTTCTGTTTTTTCCTACTCCTCGACTTTTAACCGATACTTGGTATTATTTAACAATTCACTATTGGATGTCTTTGAACATTTTCTTAGTGATGTTAGACCTAAGACCTCTATAAATTACTATTCTACCAATTAATGTAATAACCTGAGGTCAAATGTAAAAATGTAAACTAATAACTTAATGTCTGTAATGCGTGTTGTTCCATAAAAATCTGAGACTAGCTCATAGCTTTTACTTCAGTACTCTGCCATCATACTCTCTTTTTTTTTTCTTTTTTCTTTCCCCTTGAGGTCTTAAATAATTGTTTGTAATAAAATGGAAGTGTATATGCGGCAGAAATTCCAGCCTTCTTAGAGTTGGGCCATGTTGACTCTCTTCAGAAATGAGCTGAATAAATATAGAGGGGAGTTCAATTTTTCAAAAAAACAGTTGGGAGAACAGTTTGTGAGTGCTGAGGAGAAATGTAATCTCTGGTGCTATTAAAAAATAATTTGTTATCTAGAAGCCAAATAAGTGAAACCTTATTTGGAATACAGGAAAAAAAGGAAGATGGAGAGTGCTGGAAAAAGAAATAGTATTTAAATTTAGCTGTAATTTAAGCCATTTTTTGTAACCGTGTTACAGTTTTCTTTCAGTTTTGAGTTTTAAATCTCTGTTACAAGCTATTTGTCTTTTGGATACTTAGAGCTACAGTCTTCATTGTCTCATTTCATTTCTCCAATGACAAAAACAGTAGCTTATGCTCAAGAAGAACTGGGCATCTGTACTTTATAGGCTTCAAAAGTCATGAAAAGACATTTTTAAATCGGTAATACTCAATGGTACAGTTAACAGATTTATTTCCCTGTGAGAAAAGATGCCATTGCCCAGTACCCATAGCTGTGCAATTCTGCGGGTTGACTGGGCAGACACTCTGGCAGAGCTCTCAATGGTGCTCCTAAATCACTGCAAGCCTGCAAATTATTTTGTTGTCCGTTGTCTTGAAGTATTGCTATATACTCAAGTCAGGTATGATTTGCTGAACTATTCAAGCATACAGTATAAATAGTTTTGTGATTTTCAAGTGCTGCTAATAAAAAGGGGTCTTAAAGTCAGCGCCTCCCTGGGAGATCTAACTCTAAAAGCCTCCGTGATGTGCTGTGAACATTACAATTGGGGTTTTCTTTCCTTTCATCCTACAAAATCTATAAACGTCTGCAATTCTTAATGTCAACCTTGTGCCCTTTAAAGGAAATATCAATGTGCCTAAAATATCGTCGCGCACAGAAATCCATGGGGATGGCTTTTGGCTTAAGAGAAAGCAGTATGTGCCTTTTGTAGAAAATAACATTTGTGTTGTATAATTTATTTATATAACAGAAAGGGCTAGGGTAGTAAAAATGCTAATTACGTAAACCAGTGTTGACCTTGCTCTAAAAATCATTACTTGAACGTTTGGAGTTGTTGAGCTTTTAATGAAAATATTATTCTTTCAGCTGACAGCACATTCGACAGTGGCCAGGGGTCCACTGTTTATTCAGACTCCCAAAGCAGCCAGCAAAGTGTCATCTACTCATCTCTGCCTGATCCCGTACCTCCTGCTATCCAACGCGTGTATAGCCCACCCCTGAGCGAGAGCCAGGCTGTGCCCATGGCCTTCAGCAGCTGGGGCACTACCAGCAGCCCTCAGGAGTAAGTCTAAAGCTTTTCAAAATCGTTGTGTGTCCTAGATAATGCTTGATGGCTCATTTATACTCTTGTTTTCAGAAGGTGTGGGTTCCAGGGCTTCCTTCGTGTATTCCTCACGCAGCTCTGCCGATGGTGACTTGCTTAGCGATGCGTTTCGGGTTGGTCTGAAACGTGCCCTTAGTAGATGGTGTCTGGCTAGCTAGCTTTGCCGTTCTGAAGAAATTCTTCACTTTCAGTAAAAAGCTTCTTATCAATCTGTTGTCATTCAACTCCGTTAGTAGCTTTGCAGTTGTTAGTTTTGAACTCATTGACGTGTTTGAGAACGGTCTTGTTTGGTTTTTTCCCACTGTCAATATAGCCACACGTTATTGTTCCTTCGGTTGTTCAAGAGCCTCTTGGCCTGATGTTTCTTCCAGTTGTGACAAAGGTCGTGCATCCCGTTGCTGCCTTTCTGGCTCCGAGTTTGGATTCGGTCTCGCACAGAGGCGGCGACGCACGTCCGTTGCCGAGGCTCCAAAATCTGGCACTGGTAGCCCAGTCAGACGTTCACGCTTGCTCCCGTTTTCGTGTTGTTGTGACCTTGACCAAAAGCAATTAATGGAACTACTGGTGCAAGAACAAACACATGCAAGTGAATATAAATCTTCAGGTGCTTCCAGTGAGAGGCACGACACGAGCGCGTTGTGTCCTTCAGAAGTGGTGGCAGCCCCGTGTTCCGGTTCCAGCCTGCACCCATCACGCGCGGCCGGCAGTGCTTGTGCGGCTCTTCGCCCGCCACAGTGACCCTGTCGTGACTTTGCCTACAATTGCAACGTCCCTTCCCCAAGGACCGGGAGAGGAAACCACATATCGGCAGGTGAGAGAAGAGGCAGCGGGCGCGTCGTCTCTGGTGGCATTGGGGACCTCTGCACGCCCGACGGAGCTGATGGTGGTTCCTCAACAGCCTCGTCAGGCGTGCCTAGCCTGTTTATGTCAGCCTGGCCAAGATCAAATCACGTCAGAAGTCTTGATGCCCGTTGAAAACGCTCGCTCCCCAGGTAGCCACCTCCCGGAACGCTCGGCGTCTCAACCTCTCCCACACATCAGCAGGCTGTGGGGCAGAAGTTTGGACCTGCCTCTGTTACACGAGTCTTTACAATACATAATTAGCCAGAAGACCAGCCCTTCTCCCGCGAGCTCTGCAGGAGTTACAGAAGACGTTCTGCCTTCTGAATCCTGCGATGGTGGAGAAGCCAGCGTGCCTGGATGGTCCCGACCCTCTTGGAAGGTCTGTGCTGGCAAACACCGCTGGCGGAGGGCAAGCTGGTGGCTGCAGCCACCCCGAGCAGTGGAAGCACCACACCTTGTAAAAATGATAGTAATGATGTGGTAGGTTATTTTGTTTGTTTCATCCTTTTTGACTTAAGAGAAGAAAAAAAAAAAAATCCAGGACCAATTGTTTTTTTCCTGCTTGATCCAGATTTACCCAACGTACTTGGGAAGTGCATCTTTTTCCCTGGTTTTACCTTATATTTTCCAAACTACTTGCAAGAAATTAGGAACTTTCCTTTGTGAATGCATTGAAACGTGACTCCATTTACCTGAAGGAAAAAAATTGACCCTTAGCATCTGTAGCCAGCTCCCTCCAGGGCGGAAAAACCTTTCCTATGTGCGTACGTCTCCTGGGATGCATCCTTCCTCGTTTCTTCTTCACCTGAAGCACTGCCTTTACAATTCTAAATACAGCACTCCAAAGGCACATCTCGAGCAGACTTTTTTGTTTTTGTTATATCTAACTGGGCAGCAGGCTCTTCTACAGTAGACTTGCTCTTTCCATTCACAGGTTTCAATAATTTTAACCCAAATACATGGCTTTTTTCGTGATTGAGGGTTTGGCGAGATAATAACCTTTATTCACGAGCAAAATATTCCGAATAGCCTTTTATTTTCTGATGGGGTTTCTATATTTCTTCTCTTCCTGCGATAACCTGGGTAAAAAGTTCCAAGGTTTGAACATCTCAACAAACAGGAAACAAAAGTCTCTCTCCCAGTCATCTGGGAGTTGATTTACCAAGATAGCAAGCACATAGCTGGAGCTGTAGTAGGGTTTTTTTAGGCTTATAAGCCTCATTCTGACATACTATTTATTTTTAATTACCTGCTTTGTTTGAGCTCAAGATTTAGAGATCTGCTGTTGGTACAATTTGCTGTTGTTGCTGAATTTCTGATTTTTTTTTTTTTTTTTTTTTTTTAGTTCCACTGTGGTTCTGATTTATTTCTCATTTCTCTATTCATTTTCTTGGCATCAAGTAAATTACCTGCTTTTTTGGAGGATGAAGATTCTTTGTGACATTATAAAATTCGCGAAGATAAATTCTGTTTCACCCAGCTAACAGCTTGTTGTTGCTGTTGGTATATTCTCACCATGTCTGTGCTTTCAGTGGTTTGACTGGTCTGTGTGCTTGCTTCCAGAAAGAAATGCAATGCTGTTTGGTTGTCTTATTTGGAATTTGCCAACTTTTCCCACGTGTTTAGATTAAGTAAATTTCTTTTCCTTGCAGATAATTTTTCATTTTTTGCCCCCTCTGTTTTGAACAGAGTACCTGGTAGACAGTTCCCTTGCAATTATATTCTTGGTGAAGACACTCTTAATGGATGACTCTTCCCTAAAGCCGTGCTCTCTCCTGCAGCCTGGCCTCCCCGCTGTTCAGCCTGCGCCCACAGTGGTCTCCCAGCTGCCCCAGCACTACCAGGAGCCAGCGATGCCGTTCCCCGTCGTCCAGCCCACCACCGTCGCCTCCATGCAGCTGGGGCAGCCGCCGCCGGTGCTGGGCAGCCAGCAGGTGAGTTTGGCTGCTGCCGAACAGCAGCACTTTTCCTGTCCAGTTCCTTACCCATGCTCTACTCCAACCCGTACCTGTAGCAAGTTTGAGGTGTTGGAAACTATCAAGGTGCCACTTGAGAGACTTGGGGATGGGACAAAGGACGTTGGGTTTAAAGGACAGAAGAGCAACAGGCTTTGAGGACAATCATAGAATCCTAGAATGGTTAGGGTTGGAAGGGACCTTAAAGATCATCCAGTTCCAACCCCCCCTGCCATGGGCAGGGACACCCTCCAGTACACCAGGTTGCCCAAAGCCTCATCTAACCTGGCCTTGAACACTTGTGGATGGGGCAGCCACAGCTTCTCTGGGCAACCTGTTCTGATGCCTCACCACCCTCAGAGGGAAGAATTTCTTCCTTCTATCTAATCTAAATCTTCCCTCTTTCAGTTTAAATCCATTTCCCCTTGTCCTATCACTATATGCCCTTGTCAAAAGTCCCTCTCCAGCTTTCTTGTAGCCCCTTTAGGTATTGCAAGGCTGCTAGAAGGCTGCCTTCTCTTCTTCAGGCTGAACGACCCCAGCTCCTTCAACTTGTCTTCATAGGAGAGGTGCTCCAGCCCTCAGATCATCTTTGTGGCCTCCTCTGGACCTGCTCCAACAGCTCCATGTCCTTCTTATTTGGAGACCCAGAGCTGAATGCAGCACTGCAGAGGGGTCTCATGAGAGCAGAGTGAGATGCCTTGGGTTGGCTTGGTGTAGTCTATGACTTCTCTTCCATTGTGGCTTAACAGCATCAGCTTGAAGCCTTGCACTGAAATCAGTGCACTATCTTGGTCCTTAAAAATCAAATAGTTTTTGATTAATTTTGTGTTATTATTTGGTACCTTCTTTCTCAGAGCTTTGAAGGAGAGTCTGTTGCCTGGTGTCACTTGCCTTTGAATCCTCAGCCGCGCTGCTTTTTGAGTTGTGCGCACATGTTAAATATCGTGCAGTATAGGTGTCCAGCCAGTAGCTTTATCTTCCAAGAGAAGAGTCTGTCTCTCTGAATTGTCTCCAATAGTAATTCTTTGTGCAGTTGGAATTATCAAACACCCCCAAAAGCTCTGTTCCTTAAAGGCAGGTACAAAGCACCTCTCTCGAGCAGCTGTGAAGGCTGCAGTCGCATCCTGGGGCAGAGATGTGTCAGCCTGTGCGGAATGTGGCCACGGACCCGTACGACGTGGTAATCCATGGCTCAGTTTTGGGATCCTACCAAAAGCTTGGCTTCCTTCGGTAGAAACTGTCGATGGGGCTGGAGAGCGTCTGTATACTTTGACTGGCATGTGTCATACCTCTCCAGACCTTTTTAGTTATCAACATTTATCTCATAGGTTGCCTTTTTTTTTTTCTAAGCATGCCCTATTCTTCCAAAAGCATCAGTATAGAAACGATGTAATTTGGTCTCCTCGAAAAACACACGCTTCTGTGAAGTTTTGTTGTGTATCAGGTTTTTCTCTAACGGACAGGGATATTCTCATGGTTCTCTCAGCCAAAAATCTTACACTGATGCAAATTGGGGACCTCACCAGTTGCACAGACCTCTCTAGTGGCCTCTGGAGCTTTATGCCAACAGTTCAAATTCTGGTGTTTCTTCTCCCCCATGAGTAAATGCAGGTTTGGAATAGGATATTTGCCCAATTTACTCAATTTCTTTCCCATGCCCTTTCCTCACAGTGTTTCTGTCTCTGGAAATAATTCTATCTGTGATAGTAAATGGATTTAATAACTAGTCTGGCTTTGTTTTCTAATCTTGCCAGGACGCCCGAACAAGAGACTGACTTTTTACAGTAGTATTATGACAGGAATAGGTAAAATGATAAAGTTCTGAGCAGAACTTCCCAGAGCACCTGTGTGCCTCAGAGACAGAAGTAGGTCTGGTGTTCCCAGGGTCTCCGGGCATGATGACGGCATCATGTGGATGCCGTGGAGCAGTGGAGATCCACAGCCTTTTGTAAATGAACGGGAGGGCAGGTTGACAGAGAATGGGAAATAGGAGAAAATTCATCGGCCTAACAGAACGAAACGTTTTGGTCTTGTATAAATAGACACACGGGATCAATGATGCATCTCCTCATTATTTTTTTTCTTTCCAATTTGGATATCTGTGCATTTATAACGTTAGGGCTATCGTGAGGCAAAGTCAGCGTAATTCATTTGGATGTTTTCCCCTCCCTCCGCCTCACCCGATTCACGGGCGTTCTGTAAAACACCAGTTGAACTGGGAGCTTGAGGAAGCTGCGTAGCTCCATTTCTCCGCTCCTCACGCCGCGTCCCCCCCGGCCGGAGGCGGGTCGAACCGCCCGCGTCAGCGCGGGCAGTGCCGGTGCCCGCGGGCAGCCTGTCTGAGCTGCAGATGAACCCGGCTGCCGATGCCGGGGCAGGGGGCTGGCTGCGGGGCTGGCGAGGGTCGTGCCTGGGACTGTGCCGCCGCTGCGGCCGGGCTGGCTCCGGCAGGGCTTTGCCCACGGTGCAGGGCTTGTGCTGAGGGACAAGTGGGGTCCCGGCCGTGCCTTTGGCTGCTCAGCCTGGAGAAGAGAAGGCTCCAGGGAGACCTTCTAGCAGCTTTCCAGTACCTAAAGGGGCTACAGGAAAGCTGGAGAGGGGCTTTTTACAAGGGCATGTAGTGACAGGACACGGGGCAATGGCTTTAAACGGAAAGAGGGGAGATTTAGATTAGATCTAAGGAAGAAATTCTTCCCTCTGAGGGTGGTGAGGCACTGGAACAGGTTGCCCAGAGAAGCTGTGGCTGCCCCATCCCTGGAAGTGTCCAAGGCCAGGCTGGATGAGGCTTTGGGCAACCTGGTGTAGTGGAGGGTGTCCCTGCCCATGGCAGGGCGGTTGGAACTGTATGATTGTTGAGGTCCTTTCCAACCCAAACCATTCTATGATTCTATCTCAGCTAGGTTCCTCTGTCCCATCCCCGGTGCCGGGCCATCTCCTGTGGAGCTGCTCGTTCGTATCGGTGCTGGTGTTCCCTTGAGTTTGGGATTTTCACTGGGAGAATGCCCCTATTTTCCCAAAACCTGGAGCGGCAGAAACCGCGACAGAGAGCCACGTCATTGGTGTTTTCTTTAACGTGGCAAGAGGAATACTGAGGCAGGACTAATGAACACTGCGGGAGCTGAGCTGGTGCTGCACACAGCTGGTCAATGCTGTCTCCAGTGTTGCTCATGGCATTCGGTGCATTTGGCCCCAGACAGTCAATACCAGTTGTCAAATACTCTTTTATTCACTCATTCTTTTATTGGAAACTTCCCAGTCATGGTTGAATTTCAGCTCTTTAAGGGTGGATGGCATCTTGCTTCCTTGATACAACTTCTACAGTTTTGTTGTATCAACACCTAAAAACTGGTTGAAGAATCTTGCCACTAAAAAAGCGCACAGCAAAATATTACAGTACTGATCTATGGTGAAGATGAAAGGTTATCATACTTGGCAAAAGTTACCTTTTGACCATTGAGCATGGTGGTAGGTGGTATGTGCTGCAGAGCCTGGGTGAAGCAATCAATCCTGTGGTCCCAAGTAGGTCGATCCAGAGCCAACTTGGTCCCTCGGTGCCATGCTTCTGAAACAGAAGATTTTATTTTTTTTTTTGAAAGTACTTTCAGCATTCGTTAGAGGAACTGAAGAAGGAGGTAGCATGGAAAATGTGAAAGTTTGTTACTGATTATTTGCAGCTATAATGCAGCTTCTTTCCCCCCTTTTATATTCTACGATATAAAACCTGGCAGGCCAGTGGAGCACTGTTTTCCCTGGAAGGGTAAAACTGCTTTTTTGGCTGCAGCATTGTTGTTACAGCATCTCAGAAATAACTGGGATCTAGCTTTTACTATAATTACTGTGTTTTATTCATGTCTCAGATAATAAGAGTTGTGTATTTCAAAGCCTGCTACATTATGTAGTCAGCTTTTGGATGCCAAGATTAGCTGGGTGTAATCTGCATAGCAGGAATCTTTGAAGTTAGTAGGTGGGGATTTTACAGGGCCAAGTGGGACCATCTCTGGGATTTAGAGTTTGAGTCATTACAAATAACCTTTCCAAGACAGTTAGAACTTGTCTTTTCAGGTAACGTATCTTGCATTTAAATGTGTTTTAAACACAGACTCTGGTACAGCATTTAAATTAGGAGCACCCTTCTCTTCTGTACCCCGTCCTTGCTCCGAGCGACGGTCCTGCTCTGACTGTGCAGCTCGAGGTAGAGAGAGAAAGGGGTGGCTGTGTCCAGTGAACAGGTCCTTCCGTCGTATCCAGCCTATAACCTTTCCTTCCTCATCTTTTCTCTCCCAGCAGCAGCCCATGTCCCAGCAAGCATCCCTGCAGCAGGTGCTTGCCAGCCAACCGGTTTGCCCCCTCCAGCCCGCAGCCCACCTGCTGCCCCAGTACCAGCCCCAGCCCTCCCAGGTGGCGGCCAGCAGCACGCCGCTGAAGCCCCTGCAGATCCCCGCCGTGCCGCAGCTTCCGCCGGTGGCCCCGTCCCAGGTAACGCCCGTGCAGACCGCGTGCGAGTGCATCCGCGGAGCAGAGCTCGGTCCGGCTAATAATGAACGTGATTTGTGGATTTTGTGGGGCTATTTGGAATGCATGCCCGTTGAATTAGTGTGTAAGAATATGGCTTTTTTTTTCCCTAATTCCTGTCTTTTTCTTTACTGTTTGTTTTTGTTTGGTGAAGCACAAAAATCTCCTTTGTGAGTAATCCTGTGTCATGCCTAGGGAATCCAGTTAATGGCAGTTAGAAAATGGCAATAACTGCATTTATTATTATTTTTTTGCACCTTCCCCTATGGCACACTCTTCCCCATCCCAGGCTTAAGAGCATGAGAAGTTGCCCTTTTTTTTTTTTTTTTTTTTTTCCTGTTTCAGAGCTCCTGACTTCACCACTTTTCCCCATGGCCCACCTGCCCCCCCCCCAGCTCTCAGCCCTCGTTGTGTTTTCAGTAGCGGGGACAGCCCCAGTCCTTGGCCTGGAAGGGTTTGTTGGTGCTACTGGGGTGTGTGCTAGTGACAACCACCACCATCTGAAGGGAAGAAGCAAGCTGCTTCCGTGACCACGGGGTGGTTATGGTCTGCTACATCACTGGCAGGTTTTGATTGTAAAAACCCTTTTTATAGCTGCCTGGGTCGCAGCCAGCCTGTTTAAAGACAAAGGTTTTAAATTGTCTTGCTGAATTTTGCATGAAAGAGTTTTTGCATTTTGTCTGGTCCGATTCCTTTTCGTTTCGAAACGAAAGCAGCTTTTAATTAGTATGTTGCTTGAAGGCTTCAAGCGTTAGAAATAGTTTTAAGCTTCTAAGATGTGAAAACATCCCCCCCGAAATGAATTTTTTTTTCTCTTTTACTAATGATTTAAGCATAAATCAGTTGTTATTACCGATTATAAACCTCAGGAAATGAATGGAAGTGATTAACAAACAGACATAATTATCATCATGGCACAGGTGAATTGTACGTACTTGTATGGCAAATGAAACTACTTTGTACCACCGGCGAAAGCGCTTGCGATTTACGTGATATTATATTTTTTTCAGATTCCTCAGTTTCCTGTCATTCCTGCAATTACTCCTCTGGCAGGACTTGACAGCCTTCCTCCAAACCTCTCTGACATACCTGCTGCCAACGTGCCCCCCATCCCCGCTCCTTCTCAGTACTTTGCTCCGGCCGTGATTTTGCCCAGCCTCCCCATGAACCCCGCTCTGCCCATGGCACCCAACTCCCCCGCCCTCCCCATGCAGGCAGTCAACCTTCCCCACACGACCGTGGCTTCTTTGGTCTTGCCCTGCCAAACAATAGTGCCAAACATGTCGGCCGCCACCATCCCCTTGCTTGCCGTGGCTCCGCCGGGAGTGCCAGCGTTGCCGCCGCGCCACGGGGTGCCCCAGCTGCCCCAGCAGCAGATGTACCAGGCCGCCTTCCAGCAGATCATGCCGAGCGAAGCGCCCTCGCCCCATCCCACGCCGGGCGCGCAGGCGGTGCCCCAGCCTCCGCCGCTTCAGCCGGGCATGGTCCATCCTTCCGAGCAGCCTCTGCCCGCGCCCGCGGCGGGTCACCAGGTAATGCGCCGGCTGGGGGACGTGCCAGTGCCGGACCGGAGGGGGGTTGTGGAAGGCAGGCGTTCCCGGGGCTCGCTCCGTTGTTAAGCACGCAGGGTGGGTTTTGCCCTGCTCCTAAGGTGTTTTGGTAACTTCTCCACCTCGGGCTCGGAGGTGGTCGCTGGAGCTGTGAAGTCAGGTGGAGCAGGTGAGGTCTTAATCCAGGGACAGGTGAATGTGGAGGGTATAGGGAATAATCTAACAGGCTTTGAGCAGGCAAGAGCACTTGTTGAGTTCCCTCTTCCTTCTCCCATCTCGAACACGAAGGGAGCACGAGCTGTCGTTTTCCTGCCACGGCGAAGCTGCCGTGATGCCGCTGCCTTTGCTCCTGCGCGCCACGCGTGGCTCTTGGATGCTGATGGCAAACTAGGGGTGAGCTGGCAGGGGCGATCAAGCCCTTTGGATGTAGGACTGCTTTAAGATCAGTAAAGGGAAATGGCCATTCGATAACAACTCCAGAAAACTGCGTGGAAGAGGTCAATCGGACAAGAATGAGTTCTGGCTGCAGGCCCTTTGCCCCTTAAAAGAAATGAAGCGTAGGATGGAGCTTCTAATATTAGCGCTGTTTACATGAGAACTGGTTCAGGACTTGTTGACAGAGTCTGTAAATACTTCTATTGCCACATCTGTGATATGACAACATGAAATGCAGTCTGACCCAAGCAGGAGAGAGCACTAAATCTGTTCATGATAGCGTTCTTGCAAAATCTGTGTCCTACTACATCACTTTGCTGTAACATATTGATTAAAATTCATAACATCCCATTTCAACCTGCCATGTCATGGCATCTTCAAAGTAGTACATCATTTTTATATTTCTCTCTTCAGCCGTATGTTTGGTACAGAAATATTGTTTGTGAAAATGTAGGCAACATGGAGGCCAAGACAGTTATTAACTGCTGAGCTCGTTAGCAAGTGTTTCTGATGGTTTTAGAGGGAATTGGATCAGGCCTGTTACACCCAGCAAGTGTGGCAAACGCCACACCTGGAGAATCGCCGTTCCCAAACAGCCCTGACACAGTCCTTGTCTATCAAATATGTATGGAAGAATTGCATAGTATTTTTTTTAGGATGAAAAATAGCTATAAGAAACAAAATGGACAAGTGCAGCGAGGTATTAAAAAAATACATTGGTTTAAAGTACTTTTAATGGAGAGGCATTTCTGTAAAGAAAGGCTTTGCAATGCACAGCTGTTTTGGCAGTTGATGTTTACCACCCCTGAGTTTGGTTTTGCCGGGGTAAATTAGACATTGAAACATTTTGTGAATTATTCTAGTTTTAGAATCTTATTCTAAGATTTAAAAAAAAAAAAAATTCACTGCTCTTCTGCAGTGTACACCACAGCTGCTGTTCTGACAACCTCCCCTTAGCCAGTCGTGTAACTGTTCTGTGTTGCGAAGCACACTGTGTCTTTATTTTTATCCACATTAAAACCTGGAATAATAATTTCGGCTCATATCTAGAATCTGCAGAGAACATGCAGTAATTGTGTGGCCTAGTTCTCACCTGAGTCTTGATTTATTTTTTTTCTTATATTCTCCAAATAGCCCAAGTCTCTAGGTGATGATCCTTTAAAAAGGTAAAAACTAGGCAGAGTGTTACCTAGTACTAAGATGCCTTTTTTCTTCCATGTTTTCCTTGCTCCTTTCCTGCTGGTGTATATTTGGGAAAAAGAGTTAGTTGTGTGGTCTATACCAGCTACTGATTTGATGTATAAAATAGATGTTTTAAAAAAATCCTGATGTAGTTTATGAGTAGAGTATATTTTTTGTCTGCTCATTGTGGCATGCTCATTGAAAGGAGAACAAACTATTCAGAGCAGTGAATTCATAATCTTAAAATTTTAATTTCTTAGCGAAACGTGGCTTCGTTCCTACGAAGTAAATAGCACCTGAGCAATATGCCTTTGTCATAATTATCTAGGAAGGGTTCTTAGATTTTTATTTGGTCGTTTCAAAGCAAGTGTAAACTCTTGAGTAGTTCCCTTTCCAAGCAGAGACCGCACAAGCGCAGTCTCGCTGCGGAATTACAACCCTTTTTCCATCCAACGGCTTTAGGACCTTGTCGTGGAAGCCCCGAGCGCTCCGAGCAGAGATGTGTGTTAATAGCTGTCTGTTGCGTTACAGCAGATGCCTGGACACGCTCAGTATGCTTTGGAAGCTGGAGCCCAGGTGCCCGTGCTGCCCGTGCAACCTTCGATAGTCATGTCACCGCCTTTGCAGTTGCAGCCCGAAGTGTTGCCTCCCCGCGTCGCTCCGGAAGGCGTTGCCCAGGTGCACGGCAGCCTTGCCACGGCTAGTCCGCCCGTCCCCATAGATCACTGCCTGCCTCTCCAGCCCTCTGCTCTGCTGCAGCCTCAGCCCGACCTGCCCCAGCCACTGGGTCAGCAGCTCCCAGCTCCCTGCTCCGCTCTCCAGGCAGTCGCAGAGACATCTCAAGAGGTAGAGCTGTTTCCTCTGAAGTAACTCACCCACCTCTCCCTTCACCTTCTGACTCACTCCGTTGCGAAGTCATCTCCCTTGGGAAATAAGCCCGTTGTCCCCTGCCGCCGTGCGGAGCCGCTTGCCCTCGATGCTGGCAGCTCCGGGTCAGCAAATAATTGGCTGTTTCAGACGAAGCTGGAAACTGCGTGTTGTACCTTGTGAAATGTCTCCTCGAAGTAACGGGGCAGCAGGACTGGGTACCTCTGTCTATAGCTGAGCACAAGCACAGGGATAGAAATAGAAATTACTTTTTTTTAAGTGCTGTGGGTCAGTAAGAAGCCGTTCTGTAGAGTTTCATCCGTGTTTTGTCCAGTCTTGTTTTAAACGTCTTAAGCGCTTGTGCAACCAACCATCATTTGCCTTGAGAAGCTGTTTCACAATCTGATTCTTCCCTACGTAAAACCTCTTCGTGCTCCTCAGCTTGAGCCTTATTCCCATTTCATTTAGCGTTGTGTCGTCCTCTATTGCCTGAATTCTAGTGCAGCCCTGGGGTTTTGGTTTCTCCAGATGTTTGTAGGCACTCCCAATTCTCAGTGGTCATATAAGCAAGATGCATTTTATTACTTGTCTTTATAAGACCATCAGCTCCTCCTGTCTGCTATTTTGACTTTTCCTTCCACTCCCATAATTGTTTAACCTTTAGCCTTGACAGAATGTCACAGAACATTTCCTTCTCTTCAACTCTGTATCCATAAGCAAAGCAAAACATGTAGAACCATGGTAGAACCATTCACAAATGGTAGAACCAGTCTGTAGTGCTGCACTGGCAGAATCCCCCAGTAAAGCCTGGCTGTGTCAGGCGTATCCCTTACACAAGGTGTTTCTCCCAAACTGCCTTTTTTCTGTCTGCACAGAATGTCAGAATCAAGGCTGATGGCAAAGCTGCAGCCTCCAGTGCAGGGTCCATCCCTTCAGAGATTCTGGAACCACGAATAACCTTCATTGTTGTGGTGCAGTGTGCTATGGGAGGTGCGAGTTGTCTTATCTCACCTGAGAAGTCCCTGCCCACTGAGGCACACGTCTGTCCTGTCACCTCTTCATATCCCTTGGAACGTTTAACCACTGTTTTGCTAACTTCATTCTCATACTTCATCTGTAACTCCCTTCTCTCCTTCAATTTAAAAAATCAATCCAATAGCGTAGGATGGTCAGATTGATCAACGTGCTGATTTTATGACCTACGTTGCTACGTTTTTCTTGGGTGTAAAGAGGAGTTTCACGTCTCTATATATTCAAATCCCCGCGTTCTGCTACTCTGCCAACACTTCTATCTCCATCTTTTGTTTGAACGTGTGGCAGCACTCGCGGCCAAACCGATTGGAACTGATGAGGCAGATGAGATTTTGTAAGGCGCTCCATCACGTGCCTTGCTAAAATTCAGATACATTATGTCTGTGTTCTCACTGTTCATTAATTTTGCAGTTTTATGGAAACTGCAGTCCCGCTTGGCATGGCATATGTGTGGCACTATAAGCAATGACTGGGGGTGACTGGTTAACGGCTGAGCTTCTCACTCCAGTCTGCCGACGGTTTTGGTGTTAAGATGTAGTGATGACAGTCAAGGGCCTTGTTTCTGTGTGTCTGTAGAAGGATTTTATAGACGTATGTTTGTAAGTACATACGTATAAATATATATAAAATTATATATATTTATGAATATATTTGGGATGTGTGTATATACATACAGTTATATACATGCACGGGGGGGGTACGTGTGTCTGTACATCTACAGGAAGTTTGTTAGAGTAGGGCCAGTAGCATGGTCACCACAAATTCTGTGAAAACAGGTCTACCCGATGCGAAGGTCACGCTATCAATGTCTGTCCGAGCGTTGCAGCCAGGGAAGGGGGATGTTTTTTTGGAAAATTTCTATTGTGTAGAGAGCAAAAGGACAGGATATGAGGGCAGTGTTTTAATTAAATGATGAGTTTTCATCTTCTGTTTGTGAGTTCTGCAGAAATTTTCGCAATAAGCCAAATGCAATGAAAATATGTTATTTCAGGAAACTATACAAAGCAATGAAGCAAATTAGCTTATACTGTATATAATTTAAAAAAAATAAATAGATAGGTGCTGATGTGGATTTGTCCCGCAATCAAGTTTTTCCCCTGTGGTGAGAACTGTTTTGTTTTTCACCCCCTCTTCTGCCTTAGAGACAGCGGAAGGGGACTAGCAGATGAGTGGCTCTGTCTTTAAATTGGTTGTGCACAGATATTGGTGCTTTGGGCAGAAGTAATGTTGGGAGGCTGCAGGGGGACGTTTAGTTTTTCCGAGTTCCAAGAATTGGTTACACAGAATGGTTTAGAATTACTGGTGTCGCAACAACAAAGGTGTTTTTCTTAAAGGTATTTGTCTTTTGCCAATGTAATGCACTTACTTAAATGACTTTTTCTTACGTTTTAGGAGCAGGCAATACAGGACAAGCTTCAAACTCTGTCACAGAGCTGTGAAAGGTATCATTACAATCTCTTTGGCATAAGAAATGTTTTATTTCTGGGGGCTTTTTCTCCTCTCTCTCTTTGCAAGACTAAGCCAAATGCCTGACCTGTGCCTTGGCTGAGAGCAGAGCAGCGGGAGCTGAGCAGGAGAAGACGGAAGGGTGCAAGTCTAGGGAGAAAGCTGCAGGTGTTCGTTGTGCAGCGTGCCTATCTTGGCTCCTCCACCTCGTCTCATTCTTTAGTTTGGGTGCTGTATCCTCGCCTTGTGCAGCAGCTTTCATTTCAGCATGTAACTTCTTTTTTTTTGCTGAGATAACTGAAGTGGTACAGTCGTGGTTTGGATGCTGTCGAGTCTGTATAAAGACATGCCACATAATTTACCCCCTCTTTGGACTGGGCATGCCTGTATCCCTTCTGTAAGGATCTTTCCCCAGGTATGTTACAGGGAACGGGGTGCTAGGGAGAGTTGTGTGTTGAGCCACTCAAAGGCATCATTACAACAAGCGTTGGGACACGCGGCCAAAGCCCGTTCCTCGGTTTTGCGCGAGGCCACGCTCACCCTGGTGATGCTGATTACAGAACTAACGACAAAAAACCCCCAGAGCCAGCTCAGCACTCCTCAAACAAAAGCAAATTTCCATTTTTGCCAGCCCTTATCTGCCTGTTTCTGTACTCGGAAGCAGCAAGGTTTGGAGGAAGCAGTGAGGAAGAGCCCTGGAGAGGAAGGCTCACTGCTGGACTGGACAGGGGCTGGCTGGGGGCAGTGGTGGCTGCTTCGGGGGGGCAGGACTCCCCTCCCCAGGCTTCTGCTGCTCCCGCACTACAGCTCCTGTGTTGGCACCTGCAGTAAGCCAGATTTTTCAGTGTTTGGATACAAATAAGGTAGATATGAACAGTGTGTGTTCACAAGCGGCTGAACGCCTTGGCTGTTGCGGGAGCCAGGACCAGCTTCATCCCCATCGATTATAAAGCTTTGGGGCTAGGATTGTAGTGACCCTTTTCTGTTTTCCTGAATAGACAAGATGAGTTAAGTTTATGAGCTTTGAACAGCTCTCTTACTGTTTTCATCTCACCCCACCAAAAAAGTCAGTCTGATGCAAGTCGATGCAACCCCACAACCTTCAGATTGGACCATTTTTCTCAAGAATTTGCTTCTTATAAATACTGGATGGAAAGTGAAATCTAATTTTTCATAGAATCATAGGATCATAGAATGGTTTGGGTTGGAAGGGACCTCAAAGATCATCTAGTTCCAACCCCCCTGCCATGGGCAGGGACACCCTCCACTACACCAGGTTGCCCAAAGCCTCATCCAACCTGGCCTGGAACACTTCCAGGGATGGGGCAGCCACAGCTTCTCTGGGCAACGTGTTCTAGTGCCTCACCGCCCTCAGAGGGAAGAATTTCTTCATAGATCAAATCTAAATCTGCCCTCTTTCAGTTTAAATCCATTACCCCTTGTCCTGTCACTATGTGCCTGTGTAAAAAGCCCCTTTCCAGCTTTCTCGTAGCCCCTTTAGGTTCTGGAGGGCTGCTAGAAGGTCTCCCCGGAGCCTTCTCTTCTCCAGGCTGAACGACCTCCTGACTATAGGTCAGTTCTGGCTATAAATGTTCGATCTATCTAGTCTGTTGTAGAAAGGCATATCAAGTTTTCAGTCACCTGTTGAATTCTGATTTGCCTCTTCCAGAACTGTGTTTGAGAAGCAGCATGGAGAGCGTCCGTCAGCACACAGCTCGTAGTCAATGGAGGGAGGTTTCTCTCTTTTCCAGGCGCATGGGTAACTCAGCGCTGGAGCTGGGATGTGCTTTTGTAGAGCACAGGGTAATGGCACATGGATCAAACAGCTGGCAATTGCAGCAAAGATGTGATCTAGAGTGTATCCTACGCACAAAATGTGTTCACTTTCCTAGTGTTGGAGGTACACCTACAAGGTCGCTGCAAAGGGAGCAGAAATAAGCTGGACTGTGCAACTAGTGCAGAACAAGAAGTAAAGGCCTTAAATTTAAGCAAGGGATCCATAGATTAGACTTAAATTCTTTTCTGCCTGTATGGCTAAATGAAGACAGGACTAAATTGCCCGGGAATTGTGAAATCTCACGGGAGCTTTATAAGATCAGTTTACACAAACCTCTGGTTAGACAGAGCTGATCATACCTTGGGGTAATAAACAGGCCAGATGGCCTCACAAGGTTCCTTCCTGACATGGTTTTTATGAGCCTCTGAAAATTTCCTGCAAATTACTTACATGTTGATGTTTTCTGTACATGTCATATTATAATAGGGTTGTTAGCAGCTACTGTTTTGGCTGCTAAAAATAATATACTGTTGCTGGCTGGTCATCTGGGATATTGCGGCATAAAAACCTTCTTTCTGATCCTTGAGGACTGCGGAGGGAGGAGAGGCAGTCTCTTAGGGAATGCTGTACCAACTTCTCGCTCTTTTCCTTCGTCTCTGACAAACATAAATTGGCCTTGTTTAGACCTTCTGCTGGGAGTGGCAGAAGGTGGGAGTTGAGAAAACTGGACCTTAGAAAAAACAGGAACTTGTGCAGTTCAGAGAGCGACTGTGAGGATCCCTGCAGCGAAGGGATCGGGGGCACCTAGTGATGTATTAAGAGTGGTGGGACTTTCCCTGTGGTATTGGCAGAAATGCTAATAGATCATTTCTTATTAGGTGGGACAGCAAGAGTACATGCCTTTCTTGGAGTAGTTTCCCTTCAGGTACTGAGCATCTTCCAGTAGCGGGCTCAGGTTGGGCCAAAAGGGTGCAGATGTGCACCTTTTTGTGCAGTCTCTGTCGCTGCGTGTCTTCCCTAGGCATAGCCCCACCATGTGTGGCAGTGGGTTTATTTGGGGTTTTTTCTTCCTTTCTTTTACAAAGCTACATGAGTCCAGACGTCGCGTCGGGTAAAGAGATGAGTGACAGCTTTGAAGGAGCAATAGGAAGTGGAAAACAAGAAGGAAAGTCTTCAAAGAAACATAAGAAATCTACGCGCGCCCGTTCGCGCCAGGAGAAGTCCAGCAGACCCAAACTGACCATATTAAATGCAAGTACAACCTCTTTGACTGAGAGTAACTTTGTGATTCCTTCGGCTGTGCCAGAGATCACTCGTTCCTCTTTGCCTGCAGGTTTGTAACACGGGCGACAAGATGGTGGAGTGCCAGCTGGAAACACACAATCACAAAATGGTGACTTTTAAGTTTGATTTGGACGGCGATGCGCCAGAGGAGATCGCTACTTACATGGTGAGACTGGGTGATGGGGTTGCACCAAGCTGCTTCAGCCAACTTATTCTCACGTGGCCTTGTTGGCCAAGCTTTCTCATAGCTGTGGAACGGGACATGAATCAAAACATTAATGTTTTCCTCTTTGTCTTGATGTGGCCTTGTAGGTGGAGAATGAATTCATATTGCCGAGTGAAAAAGAGACCTTTATTGAACAAATGAAAGATATTATTGATAAAGCAGAAGATATGCTTAGTGAAGATACGGAAGGAGAGCGAAGTTCTGATCAGGGAACGAGTCCCCAACAAGATACCGATAGACTGGAAATGAACGAGGTGAGAAGTATTAAATAAAAATTTCTAGTTTGATTCCTTTTTCTTAACGGCCAGTTACTGTAAATTAGTTTTACATCTCACGTTAGCAAAACCAAAACCTTTCTCAGCTAGAAAAATAATGCTTTTACTCCATTAAGGCTTACGATGAGTGCTTCTTGGAACAATGCTCCTCTGGCATCGATACAAGACAGCCAGTTCTTCTATTGTTTTTGGTTTTTTTTAACAGGAGAAGCGTCAGTCGCAGATGAAGACACCCGTGTACCAGCAAAATGGTAAACGTGCCTTTTGAATACAGACTTAAGATATGAGGCAGTGATGAGCTTATGCAGAAGTTTGTTAGATTCGGGAAGAAATCCACCAGTTTCCACCGTGGTGACTGGAAACATATCTACTCGGGGAAGAGTGGCTGGAGAGCTGCCTGGCGGAGAAGGACCTGGGGGTGTTGGTTGACTACCGGCTTGATATGAGCCAGCAGTGTGCCCAGGTGGCCAAAAAGGCCAATGGGATACTGGCGTGTATCAAGAATAGTGTGACCAGCAGGAGCAGGGCAGTGATCCTGCCCCTGTACTCGGCACTGGTGAGGCCGCACCTGGAATATAGTGTCCAGTTTTGGGCCCCTCGCTTTAAGAGAGAGATTGAGCTCCTGGAGCGGGTCCAGAGAAGGGCGACTAAACTGGTCAAGGGGCTGGAAAATAAAACTTATGAGGAGCGGCTGAGGGAGTTGGGGCTGTTTAGCCTGGAGAAGAGGAGGCTGAGGGGAGACCTGATTGCAGCCTACAAATACTTGAGAAGGGATGGTGGGGAGGTGGGGGAAGGGCTCTTTACATTAGTGATGGGTGATAGAACAAGAGGAAATGGGTGTAAGCTTAGTCAGGGGAGATTCAGGTTGGATGTTAGGAAGTATTTCTTCTCTGAAAGGGTTGTCAGCCACTGGAATAGGCTGCCCAGGGAGGTGGTTGAGTCCCCATCCCTGGATGTGTTTAAGAATAGGGTGGATGATCTACTTAGGGATATGGTTTAATGGGGACTAGGGACGGTTGGACTCAATGATCTCTAAGGTCTTTTCCAACCTAGAAATCTATGAATCTATGAATCTAGAAATATGGGTATAACGATGGTCCCTGCTGTTGGTAAGCTGGGAGATCGCGGGGCCAACCTGGATCAATCTGCCACCCGGGGGTGTTTAGGGAAGCCCTGAATTACCCAAGCTGATGGTCAGCAGTGGGGCAGTAAAGAAGGTACGGGCAAACATGGTCTTCTCACAACAATAACTGCGTTTGCCACGGAAAGTGAAAAGATTATGTTTGCGTTGGTGATTTGATTGACTTTTCTAACTCGTACGTTTTCAGCTGCTTTGGGATGGCAGGGGGGATCTCAGCCTTCTGAACGCAGTCGTGTCCGATGGGTTTTACAGACAAACGGAATTGGGGGGGAATTGGCCCTTTGTGCTCTCTGTAACCATATGCTGGAGGGGGAAAATGAAACCTCTGCTGAAGGAAGCGTTGCTTCCAAAATCCTTGTTACTGCGTGTGGCGGTGTGTTTGCTCCGTGCTTACGGGGAAGAAGAAGGATCTAGAACTTCTTTGACAAGTGCAGAAGCTGGGTAATCCTCCAAACTAGACTTTCTGCTCAAAAGATCTGCTTTATTTTTTGCCTGTAAATGTCTTATAATTTTATCAGTGCACTTTTTAACATGACATTTGTATTTCAACTGATGAAAGTTACAAAGTGTGCATAGTTCTGGTTTTCCATTTTATGTATGTCAGGCTTTGAGATAAGATGTGGAAGCAAATAGTAGCTAGGAAACTTCCAACGTGGAAAAGTTAAGCTGGATAAACTTTACAAAATGAACTATTTTTCCATTGTGAGAAAACTGTCCGTAGTACCATTAATAGAAGTTTCATGTACATAACTATTACCCTTCTAAAAGTATGACCACTTGAAAATAAATTTTCAAATAATTTAAAATATGTGGCAGAATTGGGGGACATCGCTGCCTCCCTTCCAGAAGGGATGAGAATCAAATTAGGAGCCATTGATTTAATCTTGCCTAATACTGTACAAGTTCTGATTTTCTTTCTAAACGTGGAAATTAGGACTGGGTTTTGAAAGGTGATCTGGAATGATTGGGAACTTTTGTGTTTACTTTTTGTTTTCTTTTCGTCTCCAGTTTTGCATACTGGAAAAAGGTGGTTTATTATATGTCCTGTTGTGGAAAACCCTACTACTGATGCACCTGAATTTTCTCCACCGGTACCTCAGAGCACTCAGCAGTTTGAAGGGCCAGGTATTTGCAGACTTTATAGAAAACATTTTCTTCTCTGAGGTTGCAGTGTCATCTCTCTTCTGTTCTCACCTGACTCAGTTACGATTGTTTCGGTTCGTTTAGTCGGAGGAGGAAAACGATGATTTTTGCATTTTAAGCGTATTTCTGGTATTGAACCGAATTAGCAATGTTTATTGGAGTTTCAGGGGTGGATCGGGATTTTAACTCTGCCTCGCGCTCTGAGGCAGCTGAAGTTCTCCTCGCTGCTGTTCTAATAAGCAGTGTCTTTCCGGGGAAATATTTTTGCAGAATCTACAATTCTAGGTTCTAATTTGCCTCGTGTAGCACAGTTATTTCCCGCCGGGAAGCGCCGCTGGGTTATGGCTGGGTGTGGTTATCGCTGCCGCTAACCGGGACGCCGCGCGGTGACTTTTCTTTCCTGCAGTGGGTAACCTGAGGGCTGCGTTTTTTTTCCAGACCCGGAGCAGCCGGACGATCAGCAAGCGAGCTCGGCGGTGGCGGAGGCGCCCGGTGCCCGAGCCGCTCCGCAGCTTCCCCTGCAAGCGGGGGTGTGTGACAGCCCCATCGGAGTCTCTCCGTCTTTGGCTCCAGTTCCTGCCGCAGCGTCGTCAGCCGGCGCGCTGAGCCAGGCGGAGCTTCCCGCTCCGGCACTGCCGCCATCTGCTCCCAGTATCCTGGAGCAGGCGGCTGCTAACGGAGGTCAGCCGGAATATTCTCCGCAGAAGGCAGCGATGCCCGCTCAGCCGGGCGCCCGTGCCGCCCTGCCGGAGGAGCCTCCCGACTCTCTCCTGGCTCCTCAGCATCTGCAGCCGCTGGCCGACGAGGGCACGTGCGTCCCCGACGTGGAGATAGCGTGCTGCAGCGTCGGGCCCCACAGGTCGGTCACGGCGGCGGAGCTCTGCCCGCTCCCCGCGCTGCCGGACGCCGTCGTTTTGGAACGGCAGCCGGCGGCGCAGGTCCCTCACCTGCCGGAGGCCGGCCAGCCCGGCGCGGTGCAGCACGCCTTCGTCAGCCAAGCGTTCCCCGCCGCCGATCCGCTGGGTCTGGCAGGGTCTCAGCTCCAGAGCCCCACGCAGGTGCCGGTGGCCGCGTCCCAGCAGCACGCCATGCTGCCCCAGGTGCAGCCCGTCGCCTGCGCCGGCGCGGGGATGAGCCTGCTGCAACAGCAGCAGCCGAGCACCGCCGAGTCCGACGGAGAGGGGCCGCCCAGGGTGGACTTCGTGGACAACACGATCAAAAGCCTCGATGAGAAACTGCGCAATTTACTTTACCAGGAATACGTTCCTACGTCTTCTGCGTCAGCAGGGACTCCGGACACCTCTGTCCCGTTAGAGCAGGGTGACGGTGAATTTAGCTTGCCGCCTTTTCCCGAAGATCAAGTTCCCACCTTGGTGTTGGATTTGAGGGAGCCAAGCCATAAGGCTGCAGATGCCGGCCCGGAGGTGAAAGCTGCTGCCGAGGCCCCGCTGGTGCCACTCGTGCCATCCGAGATGTCACCCTACCCGACACTGGTTAGTCCAGCAGTGACTCTGCCCTTTGTAGCCCCAAGTCCAGCTGTTACGGACAGCCCCAAACCTGAGCTCAGAACCGAAGAGCCCGTGGTAGGACATGTGTAGATTTCTTGCTTCTCTAAACATTCCACATTTCTGCTCCTGGTTATCTTTCCTTTTGTCTGACTGCTTTCCAGTGTGAAAGTTCTCCTAAATTTTTACTTTGTCACATGCATTCTGACTCATTTTACATAAATGCTTGTTAGTGAAAGCCAGGTTTTTCCATTTGGTTTAAAAGTGGAATAATATCTTAATTTGTTCTCCTCCTCTGGCATCCTGTTTCTAAAGGAGGCAGAAACGTGATACTTTTTTTTATATTTTAAAAATGTAAAACATATGAAGGGTATAGTCATGCACGTTCTGATGAAGATGATCATGCTTCAATGTGAATTTTTTTAAATGCCAGTTAACGGCAGTGGTGATAACACCTGCCTTCCAAGTCAGTCTGAATAAAATAAACACTTCCGGAGCCTTCGCTTTGTTCAGTCCTGCAGCTGAAGAAAGGTGCTGTATAGGTAGAAGCTTGCTCTGCTCCCAGTAATCATTTCTTTTGTCTTCTCCTGAACTCAGCAGAGCAAGACTTCTCTGGGGAGCCTCTAAGGAAAGCTGGAGCAGGTGGTCTGGGTCATTGTTCACTCCATGTCTCGATTGTGGACCTGTGTTGTGCTCTTGCAGATAAAATCCTGAGTTTATGAAATTCACCAGATTTGCAGCACTTTCTGCTAGAAAATCAGCGTGTATCTTACTTGAAAAGTAGCATTTCTGAAGATAATTACGTCACCACTAGCAAGGATGAGGCTCTTCCCTGTAGTGTCAGCTGGATGAACTGTACCAACGGCTAGAAAGATGCTGTATGGTACAGGGAAGACGGCTGCACTGCAGTAACTCGTTAGAGCCTATTGTTTATAGTCATAAATAACCTTCTACAGCAGATAAAATTCTCTCCCTGTGAAAAGTGTTGTGTCTCTCCAGTAATTTGAATTTCTCCTGTTAAAATCCGTGCAGAGACACACAGAATTTCTGAAGACAGGCATGCAGATGAAGAATGTAATGTCTGGCTGGCAAAGCAAACCAGAACAAACCCCAAAACTGATCTCTATAACTCAGTGCCTGTTTTTTGGTAACTTAGGATGCAGTTCCCTCTGTGACACTGCTGCTGCTTTTTTTTTTTTTTCTTCCAAGAGAGGGAAAAAAAAAACGGAGAAGTTGAAGGAAAAGCTAGAAGGCCACCTCCACAGACACTATAAAATAGTTTAATATTCCACAATAGTGTGAGGGCGGAGAGGGGGAGAGAGGGAAGGAGGATGCATCGCCTTTCTGCTTTGTGCATGAGACTGAGATTTTTTTCCTTTTTCCCGAAAGTTTGAGAAGTCGGAGGTCACCGGCATCAGTGCTCCTTCCTCAGAAGCAAGAGGTGGGTCAGCAAGCAGAAAAGGTAATGCTCTTTTCGGCGACGGAGCGGCTGGGAGGCCTCTGTACGAGCGCGTGGTCCTCTTCTCCGGTGTCCCTGTGCTGCCCACCGTTCTGGTGACCTGCAGGGCACTGCCCAGCACGGGGCCTTTCTGGTCCTATTGGCAACATAACTGATGTTAAACATCTCACTTCTGCCAAGCTTCCTAGAAACAAACTGCCTTACAGGCAATTTATTTTGAACCATCGATACGTGGCTGTGGTGTAGGTGTGGGGTATTCACATGGAACGCTACGCTCCCAGGAATACATTTCCAGTGCCCTCAAAAAGTCCAAACAGAAAGTCCCTGTCGTTTCCTGGGTTTCATAAAAATGTACGGACAAAAATAACGTGGTTGAGGGCAGCCCCTCGGTGCGGGGAAGCCTGTAAGGTTTTCAGGGAAGTCCCATGGAGAACTAGTAAAGAGTACTTTGCTTCAGGTACTTGGAGATGCAGTGGCACTTTCTATAAGAACATAGTGGGAGTCACAGGGAGAAACTGGGTATTTATCACGCTCCCTTTACCTGTCACATTCTTGAACATGACTTGGAAGTCATGAACTTCCAAGTTCAGCCCACCCAAAACTGTTCCTGCTGCCATGGGTGGGGTTGGGGAGGGCTTATAATACTTTTTTTTTTTTGAGGTTGTCGTGGCAAAGCCTGGCTACCAGGTTTGTGCGACGACGTAGATCTTTCTTGTCCAGTGGATGTAGATTGTCCACCGCTCGTAGGCCAGCGTGAGGGGGGAGAACTTTGGGTGGTCGGCGTTCATTTGTCTCGCTGCAGACAAAGAGGAGAGTATGCAAGTGGAGTGTAGCACTGCGGAGTAAAGTTGATGTATCTTGGATACCATCAAGCAGTGATGTGCTTCACCGTTTCAGAACTATGGAGCGACAGATTTTTGCCTTATGTTCGCTCCGTGCCGTAAGAAAGCAGCTTTCCAAAAAGCTTGTGTTTATTGATTTAACTTCAAAACCGATGTCCACGTTGTGAAATAATCTCGTCTCGGTTACTGCCACTCGTAGTTTGCCTCTTGTGTGCTTCTGTGGTCCAAGTGCCCATCTTTTCAGTTTATGATTTCCACTTCCAGCAATGTGTGTTTAACTTAATTTCAGGCACTTTTAATTGTATCGCTCAGTATCTGTCAAATGAAAGCTGTGAAGTGCCAGCCCCAAAACTGCAGCGTTTTGTGAGCATGAATAGCCAAGGGCACTTATTTCCCCGAGACATCACCGACACCTTAGTAATGCAGGCCCAGTGTGCTGTGCAGATTCCATTCTTGTTCTGATTTGCTCCTTAAAATTTTTCAATTGACTAATGAAATTCCACACTCCTCTTATTTGAATTCTCCAAATCAGTAGATTGAAGAGAGTGCCCACCCGCAGGTATTCTACGTTGTCATCGGTATTGCCTCCTGCATTATAGATCCTGTACTACAAAGATGGATATTTAAATTATTCTGCAGTGCTGCACTTTATCACACTTCAGTTAATCACAATAAATGCTTTGGATTTCACTATACTGAAGCATTCCAGACATGAACATATCTTTCTTTTTTTCCAACTTGCAAAACAGGTTCAGCTGCAAGCATCGCTTCAGCTCCTGCTGCTCCAACAAAAGACCTCTTTCAGGTAACTGGAAACCAGAAGCAGTTTTATGCTGGGTTGTTACAGTTATTTCCAAAATTAATCTCCGTTATTCTCTCCAGGTTGCACCTACATCATCAAGCATAACTAAACAGATGGAAACTTCTAAAAGGAGCGAGGAGGCAAAGACTCCGACTTGGTCTGCGCGCACAGACAGCGCGGCGCAGATACCGACAGCAGATGGGGTGATAAATAACCTTCAGAGGGATGACTCTGTAGGCTCTGGTTCCTATGGCAAACAGGCTGAAACTCATGACAGCGCTGCACCAGCCAAAACGATTGGCAGGTTTTCAGTCATCAGCACGCAAGACGAGTTAACTTTAACAGCGCCGCACTGCTTGAGGTTCTCGGCACCCCCGGACGTCTACTTGGACGAGCTGCCTTCCAGCCCTGACATGAAGACAGCTGTCCGGCGGGTGCAGACGGCCTCTTCTGTCGACGTCCTCTGTGACCAGGGTTCGAGTGATTCTGCTGATGAGCCTTTCCATCGGCAGTCGGCGGCTGCTGCTGCTCAGCTCTCCCCCCCGAGCAGCAGTGCAGCCACCGACTTAATTAAAAAAGCAGCTGCTTTTCTGCAGAGATCTGGCAAAGCCAGCTCGCCGGGCCTCGACTCGCCCAACGGCCAAGGAACCAAAATTCCCACCATCAACATCACGTCTTTCCACTCGCAGTCGTCGTACATGAGCAGCGACAACGACTCGGAGTTTGAAGACGCGGATATGAAGAAGGAATTGCAGAACCTGAGAGAAAAGTACGTCGGGTTTGCCGACAGCTCGTGCTGATATCCCCAGGCAGCCTCTTTGCTCATCATCAGCAAATCGGTGGTTTTCATCGCTGTGATGAGTAAACTGGTTCCAGGTACATTAGGCATCCTTAGGGCTTTCCCCCGAATGTCATACTGCATCCTTTTGTGGCTCGCTTTGTCACTTCCATTTAGAAGAGTAATTCCATGATAACTGTTTTAAACCCCGATGTCCGGTTTCCGTGCTGAAAAGCTCTGCTGATGTGGTAGCAAACAATCACGCTTGTAATGCAGATAACCATAGGTCATCACAACTTTGTCTTAAGGTGCAATGGTGTTGCTGAATATACATGATGCATGTTTTTAAAACAGAACTAGGATAATACAAAAATACAAAATAATACAATCTTAGAATCACAGAATGGTTTGGGTTGGAAGGGACCTCAAAGATCATCCAGTTCCAACCCCCCTGCCATGGGCAGGGACACCCTCCACTACACCAGGTTGCCCAAAGCCCCATCCAGCCTGGCCTTGAACACTTCCAGGGATGGGGCAGCCACAGCTTCTCTGGGCAACCTGTGCCAGTGCCTCACCACTCTCAGAGTGAAAAATTTCTTTCTTATATCTAACCTAAATCTCCCCTCTTTCAGTTTAAATCCATTGCCCCTTGTCCTATCACTACATGCCCTTGTAAAAAGTCCCTCTCCAGCTTTCCTGTAGGCCCCCTTTAGGTACTGGAAAGCTTCCCCTCACATATTTTGTACAAAATAAAATAATACAAAATACAGTAATACAATAAAATACAGTAATACAAAACCTTTAAACTGACTTTATGGCATTAGGAAATCTGTGTTATAAATAAGATAATGATTCATGTGCTAATAGCACTTTTATTCAAAGCGCTTTGTCTTTCTTCATGTTGAACCCCTTCAAACTGATGCCTTGAGAGTTAACTTTTTTGAAGCCGCTGGTTTGAAGAGAGAAATTCTGGTATAGTTTGGAGTCCCTGTCAGACTCATGCCAAAATCAATTGCTTTTACTGAGGATGTTGAAAATCTTTTTAGGTGTGTAGAGTTCTGTCTTACAAATGAATATTTGAGAAGTCGGTCACCACATTTGCCAGGTAGATTGCTATAACTTCACATGCTATTGGATGAGCAGTTGATTGTTTTATAACCAAAGCCTGCTTTGTTTCTTTTTTTTAATAACTAATTAGGCTGTCAAGATGTGGTGCTTTATCAGATACATCGCTAGCAGAGTTCTTTTTTTTCTTTTTTTTTTTTTTGTTTAGGCATATGAAAGAGATTGCTGAGCTTCAGACTCAGCAGAAGAACGAGATAGAGGCACTGTATATTCGATTAGGGAAACCTCTTCCTCCCAACCTGGGCTTCCTCCACTCAGCCCCACCAAGCGGCCGTCGCCGAAGAACCAGCAAAAATAAATTGAAAGGTGGAAAACTATTAAACCCTCTGGTCCAGCAGCTCAGGAGTGGAACGTCAAGCACAAGTAGGTACCCCGGGTTTCTTTCCATGCGCCTGTTGTTTGTGTCGGTTGTGGTTCCGCCAGGTGATTGCACGGGCTGCAGGAAAGGCACTGAATTTTTATTGGCTTTAATACTATGACTCCAGTTGGCGTACCGCGGACTGGTTTTGAACTGGTCTTCCTTTGGGACAGGCTCATTACAGCTGCCCAGCACTGAGCCACACATACCTTCTCCGCATCGGTTACAGTGCTTGGCAGAGAAACAAATATTCCACTTTAATTTGGAACCCAGCCTGGTTACATTTTCTCATCCTTTCTCCAAATATGATTTATTGACATGTGTGTTCACTTCTTAGGTGCTGTTACCCTCTATTGATTATGTGCTGTATCTTCTTGTTGCTTATTTTTTCCTACAAGATGCCGTATAAATAAGATTGGATTGCGTTTGCTCCCCCAAAGGATGGGAGGTAAAAACAGTTATAAAACTGCAATGGATGCTTTGATCATCTGAAGTCGTTTGAGATTTTTCAAACTGTAGTACAGTCTTGAGTCATTACCTCTTTGGAAAACATCAAGATATAATTCAACTGGGAAATACTGATATACCCCAGTTACCTATTTCTTCAGCAAAACGTAGGATAGAATATGAATAATTTTTCTTCAACGTAGTTCATGCTGTTATTTAGGGGAGCAGCAGCACTTCCAGCACTAACCCTGTATTTCAAACCTGGTAGCTCTTGTTTTCAAAGTTGCTGCATCACGGCTCCACTTCTAATTTCAGTGCGTTGATCTTAATTATAGTCAGAATGTTTTGGAGGTTTTTGCTTTTAATTAAGGGTTTCAACAGAGCTAGGAAAAGCAAAGATGTTCAGAGGCAAGATGTCCTGTGATCCATCTTGGATCTCAGAATTCTTGCCTGCAGAACTGAAGCAGTGTTCAGTGCTTTGTACCTCTTTAGCTGCTGCTTGGCTCACGTGCATAGGTGTTGCTTCCTTTCCTTCTGATGAGGTGCTCCAAATGTCTGTAATCCTTGGTCCATTCGTTTTCCAGTTTGTTCTTGGGCTCTCTCTAGCCATTTTTCCCTCTTATCTATTCAAAAAACCCACATCTCTGCTCACAGATCTTGGCTCATATCAGGGTGCTACCCTAGTCCAAAGAATTTAAGGTTATTTCTCCATAAAGCATCCCAATTCTTCATCGTTTTTTTTTCCTTCCATGTTGCCTTCGGTAAGAGAACAGAAATCTGCTTGGTCAGACCGCTACGTTGGTGCATGCTTTCCTTCCTGCCTTTTTTCTGTTATTTTTTAATTTTTTGAGGCACTGTGTGAAGTTCACATTGTTTTTGAGAATCTGTACTCATGCCTGAGTCTCCTCAACCTTGACTATGTGGATTCCTCATTCTTTGGCTTTCCTAGGTCCTTTCTCAGGGGCCAAGGACAGGCAGTTTCTGATACAGTTATTGATGTAACTGTCGTTTCCACTGTTAGATGTTTTTGCTGATAAATCCGTGTAACAAATGATTACAAAGTTATTCTGGTGTGAAAGCCTCTTTACCTGAGATGTCCGTGTAGATAGATAGATACAGATATTTATATATAGACGTGTATCTAGATAGATGGGTAGGTAGTTAGCTATAAATAAAAAGTTCCTCATGCCTTTGCAGCAACTTTTTCTTTCTCTCCATTTGCTTGCTTTCACCTTTCATGTTGGAGGGCAAACCTGCAAGTGCTGCTCAGCCATTCCATGCGTTCGTCCCTCCTGCTTAAGGCACCTCCGCAGCTCTCGCTTGGTTCCAGCAGGGTGAGATCCTTTATCTTCTGCTGCAGGCTGTCCGCCAAGCCTGTGCTTCCTGCAGGACTTCAGAATGGCCAACCTCTGTTCCTCCTGCTGGCGAATCAACGGCTGTTTCAGGCACAAACGTTTATTCGGTGGTTTCCTGGCGTTTGCCCTTGCATGTGTTTTGTTTGTTTGCTCTTGCAGGTAACCTTTCAGACTCTAAAGACTCACCCCACAAAGACCCGACTAAAGCTCAGCCTGGCTCTCCCGAAGCAGCAGCAGGAACCCCCCCTGCAGCGGGCACCTTCGGGAAGGCTGTTCAGACGCAGCAGCCGTGCTCCGTCAAAGCCTCTTTGTCTTCTGACATCTGCTCCGGCTTAGGCCCCGAAGGAGGTGACGCGAACGCAAGCTCTGGCCAAGGTGATTTTTGTCATACCAGCTGTTCAGCATGTCTTCCAGCACATGCTAAAATTAGTTTGCTTCCCTTATGCTTGAACTTTTTAGGAGTGGATTTCACCTCTAGTGATGTAGGAGCAGGAGCCTTTGACAATCCACATTACTGGCTTATCTTTAAAAAGATCGGTGCAGTATTGTCAGAAGAAGGAAAGTTAAAGTATCTTACCAAGTATTAGAGAGTCAACGCTCAAGAAGGCATACTAGTTTGTAGGAAGGAAATACCTCTTATTTTTGCCAGCAGTGGCTTTAGACTGACACCTTTTCTGGAGTCTGCCTTACACCTTTCTGAGAAAAAAGAAAGGAAACCAAAAAAAGCTAAAGAAGGATAGGAGATTGTTTCCTTGGGTTCGTTTTGGGCTGGTTTTTAGCTCCGTGATACTGGTAGACCCAGAGTTCCTCATTATAAAGTGCCAAACCATCTTGGGTGTGAGGAATGGAAAAAGAAAAAAAAAAAAAACAAAAAAAAACAAAAGAGAAAACTAAACCCAGAGAACCAAGTTATGTTCCCTTTATCTAAGGGATTAATTCTGTGCATGATTTTGGAGTCCCAGCTAAATGAGCGTAGATTGGCTGTGTTCCTCAGTCCCGATACTCCTGTGTATTGCACACCTCCGTAGGCTTTGACTGATCTTGTTGCCATGCATATTGGAAGTTATAATGATGATTAAAATACCTTCCTCTCATTGCACATCCTGCCAAACTAATCTCCAAAATACCTATCTGTTCTCTTCTGCTGTTATTGCATCCTTTGTGTACGATCAATTAACTTACTCCTCTTTGGCAAAGTTAAAATGGAGAGATGTGGATGTTTAACTAACAAAGCTGATTTGACTGATGGTATAGGACATCTGATCACAGCTACTTGTACTTTATAAGTGTCTTTGTTTTCTTCCCTTTATATTCATTTGCAGGCTGGACGGTTTACCACCAAACGTCTGAGAGAGTGACCTATAAATCTAGTAGCAAACCTCGTACCAGATTCCTCAGTGGACCTGTGTCTTTGTCCATCTGTTTGTATTTGTTCTTTTGTATTTTATCACAGTCCATCTTTCTTTTACCCCCTTTTTCCAATTCCATGTTTTATATCTCTGATGTGTTTGGCAGGATGCCCCTTTTTCTGAGCCATCTTTTCTTTCTTTTTATCTTTCTTTTAAGTAATCATCATGAACACACCTTATTTATCTTAATTTTTCATAAGAAAGCTTTTTTTGCACTGCTTTTGGCTCGTGTCTGGGCACCAAAAGCATGTGTGGAAGATCTCATCATTTATTATATAGCCTGATGGTAAATTTTACCCTGGACGTATCAAAGCTTTTGTACTTTATGTGATTTCTGTTGAAGTAATTTTATTTGCAATGTGGCAAATAGACATGTCTGCTGTCCCGGTTCCAGCGACAACAAAAAGAAATCCATCCTTCTGTAGACGAATGGTCTCTTTCACACATGTTTGGACTATGAAGACATGCATGTAGCAAGCTGATACAATACTAGAAGGTCACTGAAGGGTATAACTTCCATACAAGGGCTGTATTAACACGATATACAGTACTGTTTATATCCACTCTATTTTCTTTAAGTTTTTTCCCCCCGCTCTTTGCATGTGGAAATGCTGAGACAATAGTGCTCCAGCTAGTTCTTTCAAAAATCTCTTTTCTAGGTGGGCTTTTCCCCGTGCAGTCGCTTTAATTACTTTAAGCGAGCAAGTGGTTTATGTACTCGTAAGCAGCAGGAGGATCTGGTTACTCCAAGGGAGAGTACCGCCAACTTTTTTTGCGTAAGCTGATCTGGCTGAAGCACTTTCCTCAGCTTTTTTTTCTTATGACCTTATGTGACCTCAGAGATGAAGTCAATTAGCAGTTCATCAAAGCGTAAATAAGTAAAAAGCCAATATCAGATTTTCAGACGATACTTCGAAATGGATTGCTAGGATCCAGTATTTTTCGTTTCAAATAACTGTGCACCTGCTATTTGTACCCTATTTGTATGACTTCTAAAGTAATTGGCAAATCTACCAAATGATATCAAGCTATTTAATTAAAAAATTAAGACCTTTTGACCCAATCATATATGCTGCTTTTTAGGCAAACAGATTTTGCTTGTACAATAAAGATATGTTGTGCTGAACAGGTACTATAGGCCACTTACATATAACATTAGAAAGGCTAATAATGTTCTTGAGAAAATGTTTGGTTAACTAACTGTTCATCTGCATCAATATCAGATCTCCCATTGGAGTTCTGCATTGCTCATCGTTATCCAAGTGGTACAGATCAAAGGCACAAGACCACTCAAATACACTCCTCTTAATCTTATGAATAAACAATTTTAAAAAATAATCTTGATTTTTTTTTTTTGTTTGTTTGAGATCCCTCAAAGTCCGAGCACTCAGGTTCTTGAAAACTGTTGTTTACTGCTCAGCATACTGAATTTATTATCAAGCAAGTTTTTTAATGACTATTGAAATCATGAGACAATTTTGCGTTAGGGATTTTTTTTCGAAGAACCTGAGGGGAATTCTCAGTTTGCAAATTTTCCCATTTGGTGTTAAAACGGACATAGTATCTTCCTCTGCACTTGTAATTCCCAGAAGCGGTTTCATTAATCTTTCACAGAATTACTAATCAGTAGGATGCAAAAAGACTGGGAGATGGCAATTAGAATCCAGCATATTAAAAACGTTTGGGTGCGTGGATGTTGTGAATGAAACCAAGGGAATATGTAAATCCTTCCAATCGTGAAGTTTCCCGATGCCTCAATAACTCGGCACGACCAACGGCTCTCTGTTCTCAGCCCATGTGCTCTCTTCCCAGTTTCTTCTGGGCGAGGTGCTCGGAGGGGCGATTCGCTCTCCCCCGTGTCTGAGTCACACGAGGAGATGGACTGAGTTCCAGGTGTTTAACCCTGCTCCAGCCAAAATCGCCGCTGCTCGGAGAGCGCGGCGTAGCTTCAGATGCCTCCTGTCGCTTGACTTGCTAGACGGTTTTCCACAGCTGATTTACTGGTAGGTTTTCGTGGGGATAGAAGTGGCTTTAGCTTGTTTTCCCAGGGAGTCCAACAGGTTGGTCGTGTGTTGCGTGGAGGAATGAAGGTGGGGCTGCGTGCAGCCCCGTCGTTCCCCGAGGGCAGCTGGGGCTGGGTTGCTGCTGGAAGGACATACGGCTGGTAGTACCATCTAACCCATGTCCAGGGCAGCTGTGACTGTGAGTCTTAGGAAAAGTAGTTCTAGATGATGATGGTGGGAATCATAGAATGATTTGGGTTGGAAGGGACCTTCAAGATCATCTGGTTCCAACCCCCCTGCCGTGGGCAGGGACACCCTCCACTACACCAGGTTGCCCAAAGCCTCATCCAACCTGGCCTTGAACAGCCAGCTGGCTCGTGCTCCTTCCCCTCTGGAAGGGACGTAGGTTGACCCAGTGCAGGCAGAGCCAAGCGTTGGGACTAGGTGCTAAACCTGCTTACGTCTTTGCACACTTGAGCAAGGAGAGTGAGCGTTGGAGATGGGCGAGGAGTGAGCACTGAGCGCATGGGGCTGGGCGGTGGCTTTCCACCACGGGCAGCTCCATGGTGTGTCCCAGGTCTGTTCCACAAGTTGACGTTTCCCAGGGACTTTTTATTCATTTGTTTCAGAGCTTTTGGGAAAAGTTGTGCTGGGTTATTAGAAATGCTCTGAATCCATATGTTTGATTAAGGGAAAAACAGCCCTTGGGGGAGCTCGGATCTCGCAGTGCAGGGCTGTACTGTATTAGCAGACAAATTAGCAGCACGCTTTTTTAAAGAATGTTCAGATGCGTTAAAGACAGTTTTATAAATATCTTGCCCCGCTTACAAGATCCATCAAACTCGAACACTTTCACAGTGTTCTCCAAGAACTGCTTTTTCATCTCTTCCCCATGTCCAATATTGACTTTTCCATCGTACTTTTCATGGAGTGAAATATTTTTGATGGGCTTCAGCGTAATTTTAGCCTGAGCTCCTTCCCTGGGTTAAATTGCCAGGGTGTCTTTAGGGAAGAGTTTGCACTGATTGTGAGCGAAATCTTCAAAAGTTCCATTTGGCTCAGACTTGTGATCTTGTGGAAAGCGATTTTCGTCAGTCCGTAGTAATTAATATATTGTGTGCGCGCATGTGATTACAGAAATAGTCTAATAATTTATTGCTATTTCAATTTTAGTTTAGCTTTCAAGCTTTTTGGCAGCTGTTAGAGTGCAAATAGGGGACAGTGGATTTTTTTTTTTTTTTGCTGTCCTGTGTGGTATAATAACTACTTAATTTCTCAGATAAGAAATCTAGAATTGGAGGTAAAACACTGTGCTGAACTTTTGCAGCCTTAGATTAAATCTTAATTATGATTCATCTCCTTAACTTTACAGCTATTAAACACCTTGATTTTTAGAAGTAGTACAATTAATCTAGTGAATTAGGTGTACCGGTGCGTTTTTAATTGAATTTGAATTTAAAACCAATCATAGCTGACGACTGTCAGTCCCTGCTTCAGGCAGTATCACCGCTTAGATGATGTTTCTCTCCTCCCAAGCAACGCGCTGGAGCGATGCAGTTGGGAAGAAACAGCTCTCTTTTTGGTGATTTTCTGTAATATTTTCCTTGAAGTCGACTCCCCTCGTGCGGATATTTTGTGAACCCGTCCCGTGTCGCCGTTCTCGCTCGCTTCCCCACCTATGGGGGCCCCAGGTTTGATGTGGCACCCGAGGTGCGTGTAAACTTGTGACTCGATTTTCAGGAAGCGGAGGGGTTGGTGATTAAACTTTTTTTACATGCGTTTGAGCACGTACTGGAGTCAGCTGCCTGCTTGTAGTTTTGGCAGGCAGTTGCTTTTCGTTTGCATGCGTATTGTGCTGAACACCACCTATTGCTGCACGCAGAAATGCTGCAGGATAGGTAAGAAAATAGCGTTCCAGTAGTACTGCCGCTGAGGTTTCCGTAATGGGAGTTGCTAGCTAACTGAGATAGGCAAGGTAAGGTATATCTGAGGGGAAAAAAGTTTAAAAAAAAAAAAATAATAATTTTAAAAAATTAAAAATCCCATGCAGATTATTGAGTTGTGAATGTGACTTGTGTTTGTTATCTAGGCTTTGAGATGAGAAACTAAACTTGGTCATGCTTGCATAAGACATTACTGTAGTCATGTCCTTCTGATTTTCCTGGAATAGAAGCCTCGTTAAACTACAGGATACAATAAGAAAATCTTTCAAAGCACTCCTTCTGTTCCTCCTCATACCACCCATATCAAAGCACAAACATTTCTTCTCCCGTTTTTCCTCCCTCTTTTCTCTACTTTCTCTTCCTCAGTCTCTGACTGATGTTTCTCCTTCGAAGACTCATTCAGAGCCTATGTCAACCTGGACCTGCAATCTCTGAGTTTAAAGCTGCATTTCTGGCACAGTAACATAAAATACCTACGCTGGTTTGCTGTAGAGAAGAAGCCCATCTGTCCTGTATCTTACTTTTTGCCCCACTCTCTGATTTTGCTCATGTTTTCAAGTGCTTCTCACGATAAACTTGCCATGCCCCATGTCAAATACTCATCTCCTCCCATACCATAATGATACTCTTCTTACCAAGTCCAAAATACCTTTCAGGAAATTCGGCACTCAAATAGAAATGGTGCTTATGTCTGGCAAGATCTGACAGTCGAGTAGGGTTCTCGGTACGCTGCTGGCACTATCCAACAGAATATGTAAAATCATGGCGAAGGATGTCATGAGATAATAATGAAAAAAAAACCACGTCGTTTGGTTAAACAAAAATTCAGCTACTCTGCTGGTTTATTTTTCTGCACTTGGACAAGGCGTAAGGGAAACTCATTCACAGTTACTCTCGATTGAAGTTCAGAATCTCACATTTAGACACAAATCCTACTAATAAAGTATTTGGGAAACAATTGGCCTCAGACCTGCAGAACAATGTATCTTTTTGGACTTGTAAAACAGGACTTTTTAGGTTGTTTTACAGTTTGTCTTTGCAGCCAGACTAGCTTGACTTGTTCCTGAAAGCATTTTTGGCCTCCTATCACAAACTGAATTGACATCATTTCCTGCATAAATAGAGTACGAATCAAAACCTCCTATTAGGAAGCCAAGGCAATTGGGGACAAAAAAAAAACAAAAAAAGACAAAAAAAAAAAAAAGACCACCAAAAAAACCCAACAAATGCATCTTTAAGTCATGGGACCTTGCTTTTGGCATGTGATTGTACTTCTCAAAGCTTCTGAAAGGCTGCACATTAAGAAAGGTTTGAGCTGTCCAGTTATTTAGACTTCCTTTACTCACCTGAACTGCTGACTTTGTCTGTCCTTTCTTGCATAATAACTACTTTCTGATTGCTTAAAAGTACAGAAGCTTGTCCGTCAGATTTGTTGTGTTTAGTCTTACCTAATTCTGTATGTCTTGTATTGTTTTACCTTGTAGGGTCCACCTTGAAACGACTATGTCTAGGCAAAGATCACAGTAGTAGTAACTATCCCATTTTTGTTTCTCAGTATTTCTTCCTTCATGGCATGGGATGCTTTTTGCTTTTTCTTAAATTATTTTTTACTAAAAGCTAGTTGTTTAACGAGTAGAGCTGATGCACTTTTACTGATATGAAATTAGACTGCGTAAATTGTGCTACTTTCATAATAATGCATGTGCTGTGATGCCTTGGGGACCACGCATGCTGCAAGACAGTTGTGGTATTCTTTGTGTGTGAGACCGTGCACGCATGCGGCGAGAAAACTGGGTTCAGTGTTTGTCCTTCTGAAATACACACCTTTATCTGACTGCACTTCTCTGCTGGAGGAATTGATAGCTTAGAACGATCTCGGTCCTGTTGAGCTGCATGAAATATTAAACGCACTAATTGGAGAGCTTTCCTGTCAAAATACTTATTTTTTCTCGCCAGTCCCTTTCCCCCAAGCAAAGGAAAAGGAAAGAGGCAGTGTTCACTTAGAAGTTATGTTGCAGGTTGAATGCATGATCATTTAAAGGTTATTAACGTGTTTTATGTAGCCATAGGACTCATTAATTTACTTGGTTTCGTTGGCTGGTAACTGATTAACAGAAAAAAAAAAGACAACTGAATGTCCATGTTTGCTTATATAATCATTTTACTACAGTGCTACGAACTTTTTGCTTGGAGAGATGGTCTTTATTTCAAACCTTTAGCTGCATCAAATATGTTAGCTGAAAAGTTACTTCATATTTTCTGCGTAGGTCAAATTCAGGCACCTTCAGTCGCTGTTCCCTGCGGATCTTGCTGTGTCAGACTTGTAGTTAAGAACACATGGAAAGGACAGATTTTTTGTTTCCCCCCCCTAGTTCTTCTAGAAATAAGTGAACATATAAAATTAAATCTCTGTCAATACTCTTCCTGTCTGCCTTTATCTATACTGAAATTCTGTATCTTTATCTTTGTCTCCAAAACTCACACACCAACTTATGTCCTCCTCTCTCCTCTTGCTTTTGTACTTTTTTTCCCCCAAAAAAATATGCGGATAGCAGAGTAAATGGTCTTGACATCCTCAAGAGAGAGCGTGGGTTCCCAGAGCCTTTGAGGCAATAGTGGCCAACCCTACTTGTAACCTCTATGACAATTACGTTTTTCCAGGAGGACAGTAAACTTATGCAAGTAAAATAAATAGTAAATTTATTTTTTTTATATGTGTGCAGTTCAAGCAAGTAATACATCCTGCCTCCCGCTCTCTCGTGGTAGTCTCCTCTGAAGAGACTCTGTGAGCCTTAGGACATCAGCATTACTGGGACCACGTTGCTTTCTTCTCTCTGAGTCACTCGTTTCATCTAGAGAGAAGTCGTGGGTGCACCAGCTAGCTAGTGGCTGAGATGACATAGAAAATACGAACGCATTAGGCTTGGACCATTTCTTTAAGCAAAGGTGTTCTGTGGAAAGGAGGGGGAGGGTGAAAAGTCCGAAAAGCCACCGTTTGAATGGTGGTAGATGAGAAACTTGCTTGAGCAGCAAAGCGGGGGAGCGGAGATGCCATCGTCAACTTTCTTTGTGTGTGATTTTCCAGGATCCTCGACAAACAGTCTCGTAACGTGCCCTGAGCCCCTCCCGCAGTCGACCCTGCAGGTTCAGGCCAACAACAGTAACAACAAGAAAGGGACGTTCACAGACGACCTTCACAAGCTGGTTGACCAGTGGACAAGCAAAACTGTTGGAGCTGCGCAGACAAAACCTTCCTTAAACCAACTGAAGCAGAACCAAAAAAGGCAAGACATGGAGCCAAAGGCTAATCCCATGCAAACACAGAATGAGACATGTGGAGTAAGTGGCGCTCCTTGAAGAACGTACCTTTTGCTATGTGTCTGAAAGCCTTTGCAGAACTCCGATTTGGAGGAGGACATAATCTAACGTTGCTTCAGATAGATGCTTCCTATAAATGTCCATCTCTTTTCATTGAGTACTAAACCAGATTTTTTTAAAAATCGTCTTTGGGAATAATCTTGAGGGATATATGGGCTGCAGATATATATAGAAAAATATATATTTTTTAATTGCAAACTGCTTATTAACAGCAATATACAGCAATACTCACACCATTAACCACATGTTGCTTAACTTAAGTTTTAACTATTTCTAAAGTTTTCTTCTTTTCAGTGTTTAATGTTAACCTTCCTTAGGCCAAACAGTGGCTGGGCTGGTGGCTTGGTGGTAGCAAGCCTTTATTTTAGCGGAAGCGGAGTGAGTACTGAGCTGAGATAGGGGACAGCTGGATGTGTTTCTGACCCTTGCTTGTTGTACCAGGCGTCTTTGAGGCTATCTGCCTCATGAAAATGCCATCTTCAGAAATGCTGTGAAAGTAAACCTCAACAAAATGGAAATTGGAAGTGCCCCCGTTCATCCTCTCTTACTTTCAGTTGCAGAAAAAACTATTGCGACGTGTTTCTGTCTGTGCTCAGTGGTGGTTTCCATGGCCGAGTGATGATATGGAGGCAGGCACAAAAACAAATGAAGAATCCCAGTTTACAGTTCTGTCCCACCCTGGTCTGGGTTTCCAGACCTCTTCTTCTTCCTCACAGTTGGGTGATTCTTTGACTGATAGTTTTTGCTGGATTCATTTTATTTTTGGAAGGCTGGAAATTGAGCCAAAGTAGAGGAAAATAAATTTTAAAAGCAAAGAAAGAGTGAAAACAAAATGAGTGATGGACTGCTTTGTAATCCCTTAAAAACAAGATATATGGATTGTAAACCGTTGCCTTTTTGGCACGTTAGAAGGAAAAAAAGAACTCGTATGCAGCAGTGGTAGCTCTGTAGTTATTCGGGAAGTGGGATGTGCCAAAGCTGGAGCCGCGCTAACGCGTCTGCTTTGGTGCCTGCTGGTTTCTGAGTTAGTAGGGTCACCGACTTCACAAGCAAAAGCATTTGTGCAGCTTTATTAAGCAATTTTATGTCAGTTCTGAATTGCCATAAACAAACAAAAACCAGAGTGTAAATCATCCTTCTACACAGTGATGGTTTAACCAGTGTAAACCCGTTCTGGAGTAACGGCGACATCTACTTAAGGCGCTATTGGTTTTCATGAAATAAGTCAAAGGAGGTTCTAGTAAGCACAAATTGAAGATTTCCAGAAAGCGCTGGTGAAGGCACAGATTTTGTTCTGTTAAGTCACCTCTTACTCTCTTTTGATTTGCTTTTTGCAGCTTCGATGTCTTTGCCCCGAGACTCCTGTAGTAGTTTGAAGTATTCGATGGGAGTGTTTTGCCCCACTGGTAACTCTGGAAAAGAGAGTGATTATTTTGCTTATATAAATCATCTGTCAACATCAATTTAGGGTTAATTTGACTTCTGCAGTCTTGGTGTCTCAGTTTTGAAGCCTGTGGAGAAGGCAGAGTGTTGCTGTGAGAGGAACATGAATGTCCCTGTCTCAATGTGCTGATTTTAGAGGGTTTATTTCTTCCTAGAACATGGCCGTTGTTCCAGGGAATTAACAAGGCTGATTGAAACCTTTTAGAGATAATTTCCCAACAGCATAGAGAGGCTGGAGTTCCCTGCTGTTCACGTCATTCCGTGTTGCTTGGAAGAGTGGCAGTCAGTTGGAGATCTTGTGAGCCCCACACCAGCTTGTCCTGGGTGGTTTTGTGCATGAAGTCCTTGCAGTGCTGCAGAAGAGATGCGAAGGTAGATGGCAAATATTCCTAGTGTGGTTCTTGTTGGGATATTTTGGCCATGAAGATGGCACAGCGATGCTGCAGATGATAGAAAACAGGACAGTGGATGGGATTTAAGAGCCTTCTGCAAGGGTTGTTTTGGGATTTGAGTGTCATTGTGCTGTTTGTACCTTTTGAAATTCACCCTAAAGGGGAAATTGAGGTTAAAGGAGAGGGGGGCTTCATGATGTTGGAAGAAAAATCACTAAAAGAGGAGGAAGGAAATTGTGTGAAAGGACCCTTAACCTGGAGAGCCAGACAAGTGACCTTAACGTCAGTGCTTGGATGATGAGTTACATGGGCAGATATTGTACCTGCGCTGAACCACTGTTGAATCCACCTTTTAAAATGGTATTGAAAAGACAAAAAGAACTCAGGAAATCACAGAAAGAATGGAAAAAATAGCTTTCTAACAGGGAGCTTATAAAGCTCAGGCTGTGTGCTTCTTCAGTCCGTCTGTTAACACTGTCTTCTCGTTGTCTTTTTGATCAAATACCAAAATGCCTTTGCAAGAAAAGAACAAAGAGCACTAAACAGATTTCCAGCACATCGGAGAAAGTTATAATAAGGCTTTATGTTGGAAATAAAGGCTAGGTAAATTGCAAACATAGTGATTCTTATGCCTTTTTTTTTAATGACTGGAACAAACTAGCAGGAAACCGTTAGGGCAGGTTGTCTCGTGTCTTCAGACTGGGTGTTTTGTTTTAGGAGGAGCTATTGTTGGTCCCTGCAATGATTGGAAATGAGGAGCAGGAGGGAGGCAGTACTCGTACCTTCACTTGGAAATTGTCTCTGGAGGTTATTGGACAGAAAGCTCATAGAATCATAGAGTGGTTTGGGTTGGAAGGGACCTTAAAGATCATCTAGTTCCAACCCAAGATGTCTCCTTGAAGGGTTTTTAAGCAGGAGTAGGAGTGATGTGAGTTGTCACATGGTGCTCTGTTGGTTGTTAGCAACATTAGCAATATTATTATTCCCTGGAATTAGCATAGAGCTCTTGTACGTGACGCAGAGGCCACGTAGGCAATGAGCATCCTCCTGGGCTGGAAGCCTGGGGCTCGTGTTAGACAAGATCTGACAAAGGCAGCATCAAACCAAATGGCCTCTTTCTACTCTATACTTGGAGTTTTTTCAATCTCTAGGCCGAAGGAAAATTGCAACAACTCCTTGTTGGTTAAGGGTAGAGTTATTTTATTTTTTAATTTATTCTTTTCTCTTACTGTCCACGCACTGTTATTCACATGCAGGGTGGCAGTGGGGCTGACTTAAGTCTTCTCTTTCACCCTGGAAACAGAAGACTAACTTTCCTGAGTTATCTTTTTTTCTTGAGCTGCTTCTACCACCACCAGCAAATTGCTGTGTGAATACAATATATTCTTGGTACTTTTTTTTAGCTAAGTGAAGGCTACTCTTTAAGGTTGCAAATCAGCTCAGAAGAGATGGTGTGTTTAATGAGAGTTAGTGGTTTTATTTTTGCCCTTTTTATCATCAGAAGTGTAGAAAGAATATAAAATAATTGGGATGGAAGGGAAGACTTTGTATTCTGCTTTGTTCCTGTGGAAGTTACCTGTCAGTTTGGCTGCAAATCCTGGTTGATACATATTAGAAGTTTGGAGGGGGGAACCTTCAGGCACCTGGTTGTGTCCCAGGAGCACTTCAATGTTCCTTTTCAAGTGTTCTACTTAAACATGAAGCACACATAAATTCTCCTCACCAGTAATTTGAAATGTAATAGGAGATATTAGGAAGAACTGAAGTCAAACTGCCTGATAACTCTTATTTCTGTTGTGCTCATCCATGCTGAAGACATGATGAAATAATCCTTTTTTACAGGTAATTGTGGTTACCACCAGTCAAGGAACATGCTTAGGAACACGAGCTGCCTTTTGTGTAAAGAGTACTGAATATTGTGTAGCTAAAGGCATTATTTGAAGGTACCCGGGAATAAAGGGCTTACCAAAAATGTTTTCTGTTCTTCATACTGTTACGTAGCTCCATGGGTTTTAAAGAAAAAAAACCAACCATCACCCAAAAAAAGCTGTAAACATGTTCTAAGTCCGTAATAAGGTTGTTTCTGTGAGCGTGCAGGTCTGTGTCAGTCGGTGACGTGTGCTGGGGCTTAGACACCATCAGTAATAGCTGCACATCTGCTTGCATTAGTACATCTTGATTTTAATGAGCTGGCTGCCTGGAGGTAGCCACGGGTGAGCAAACAGAGCGGAAGGACTATTAACACCTATTACTGCGCCTTCCATCTCTATTGGATTGGAAGAATAATGAAAAACTAGGATAAATCTGTGTTTGAAGCTATCCAACACTGCCTTCTCGGTCTGAACGTCAGAATAGCTTTCCAGGAACCTGGAATATTACAAAATCCAATCTTCAGCAGCACCTAATAACTTTGGGTTTTCAGCAACTGGAAAAAGGTGATAAATTTGTATTAGCATCCTTGCCCTGCTCATGTTGGCAGCCAGCTCTAAGCCTGTCCTGTGGCGCAGTTTTGTTTCAATGGTAGTTGGACTTTACAGAAATAAAACAGTGAGGCTAATAATGGAGCCATCAAAATGGAGCTGGAAGAAAAATAATCTAAATCCTGCGTTTTTAGAATGGGTTGTGGTAGTTGTGGTCAGCCTTCCCAGCAGGATTACTCCGTTTCATCTGTTCTAATGTAAAACCAGAAATATTTCTAATATTTCTAATGTTTGTAAGTCAAACACAGCTCTCAGCTGTACACTTTCACAGTACTGGGGCTATGAATGTTGCTGAAGTGGCACTTTAGAGCTTGCTTGGCAGAGCATGAGAACAAGGCAGAGAATTAAAAAAAAGTCCAAAGAACAGATTTTTTATTTATTTATTTATTTATTTATTTTTCCCTGTACTACCATAGCCTTTGCCCGGTGGGGTTTGTTTCATTTTCACTTCTGTTTTTGTGCGTGTTCTTCTTTGTCTATATGTTATTCCTGTTTTCCACGTGAGTATGTGTGATTGTTTGGGGGAGCAGGAATAAATGGTGGCAACGGAAAGCCTGGCAGCAGAGAACAGGCATTTGGGGAAGCAGGAGCAAGAGGTGGCTGTTACCCAGCAGGGCCTTGTACAAGCCCCTGAGGGCAGAGGTTTATTAGTGCAGGAAGAGTTTGGCAAGTGCAGGGGAGGAGGTGGCATGAGGTACTAAGGCACCAGGCAGAGATGCCACCATAGGTGCCCGTTCAGTATGTATATTGCTTCTACAGAGGAGGCTAATGGAGATGTAGAGGGGAAGTGGAGAGGGGGGGGAATTTCACTTCCTTCCCATATAATATAGGATATATTTTAGGATGTGAACCCAGCCTTCCTTCAAAAAAAAAAAAATCCCTATTAAATATCTCTATTTAATATATCTACAGACTTTTTACGTGGTGATGACAGATGTAAACTTTGCAATGTGTTCGTTAAATTCATTAAGTTTGAGACTGTGTCTACGTTATCAGCCTGCGGAAGGCCAGGACAGCCCTCACAAACAGAAGTACATTAATATTGTAAGATTAAAAATGAAATAATGCCATCCAGAGTTGGCCAAGTCATATAATCGATCTCATTTCTCATTACTACTGTTGCATCATCTAGAGTTGAATTAGGAAGGGAAAAGACCACTTCTGCTTTACATTCCTGCAGGAAGCTTAGAGAGTTTTAAATAAACCCCAAATGCTTGTCCTGTATGTCTGCAGGTGATGGCTCTAAAGATCTTTGGGTTGTCAGTGATCTCTCAACGTTGGCTCTTAAGCTGGGTGCAGGAGTCTGGCGTCGTATCTCTTGTTTTCAATTCCCAAGATATTTTCAGTATAAAAGAAACAATTCTCACCCGTATTGTCAAGCTGTGGGTAGAATAGCAGAGCCCAGAAGATGCACTGGAAGCTGAAGCCTTGTCACTGCTAGGACATAGCGTGCTGTAGCTGATGCACGGTTTGGAATGGACAACTGGTGCCAGAACTGGCACCTTTTGGAGAAACTTGCAAAACCAACAAGGTAATAGCGAAGAGGAGAGGTCACCTGGGCAAGCAGGGAGCTACAAATATGTCCTTTCAGCACAGAATTGACCAGCTCATGAGTGATGGGAGAACTTATGGGCTCACAGCTTCACTTGTGAGTGCCAACCCCCCGGCAGCTGTAGGGCTTGTGCTCAGGGATGAAGCACCCTTACCATTGACGGGGCGCCCAGCCGCGCCGTGTGTCGTCTTCCTTCTCTGCATCTCCGTTAAAACACCAACCTGATGGACTGAAGAGCCAACCTAGTTCTGTTTGTAGCCGTGACTTTGTCCCCAGTGTAGGCACACACCTCGTTCATCAATGCGTGAACATCCATCTGCTTCCCTTTGAAATTCATGAACAAAGCGACATAGTCTCATGGCTTTCCTAGAGCTGGGAAATCCATAGCTCCTTGTGCTGTCTTGAGGACCGCTCTGGCGCACGTTAATTTTGATGTTTCATCTACATGTTGAAAGGAATGGATTGGTTTGGCCTCCAACGGTGTCGAGCCATCGTAGCTGGTTAAAGATGATTAAAACATGGAGTTCAGACACGTCTGTCCAGGGGAAGGTGCAAGAGCTTGATGTCTTGTTGCCTCTCAGAGTGTGTGGCTTGCTCCCGTGAAGCGTGTGAGGAAGGTAGAGGAAGCAACCTTAAATCATTAACGCGCATTTGTCATGACATTAACAGGTTTTAATAAGTACGTGTAGCAGTTGGGTTTGGAGCATGGCGTGATTTTATTCCTGGTTGCACACACGTAGCCTTAAATACAGCTCCTGCTTTGCTGAGTGATTTAAAAGTCAAGAAGCCTGAATTGGGTAGAGGTACTGAAAATAAGCTTTTTTTAGTTAGAATCTTTTAATAGGACCACTTGCTAAAATGTCACCTTACGTTTTCAATGCTACTGTATAATCTCTTGTATAAGAAATTATATATTTCGGTTGGGTGCGTTTACAGGCACCCGTTGTCACCCGCTTATAGTTGTCTAGTTTGGTAGAAACCATTGTTCTGAGGATGTTAAAATATGGGTCAATAGCAAGTTAAAGTAGTCTTCGGGTCTTAAAAATATGTCCTCAATTCCTCTGTTTATTGTTCTTTGGTTTCTGCTGTTAATTCTGGTGGATTTTTAAATGTTGATGATGTGAAATTCGTCACACCGAAGCAGCCGTTTCTCTTAGCTCGATGCCAACCATCAGCTTCAGGCTTCAGATTAGAAGTAGCGACAGTGAGGTGAAGGAATATATCAGATATTTCTCTATTTTTCTAAAATTGGCTTCGGAGCACAGGCTAATGCCCCAAAGCAGTAAATCCCAGAGTGACATTGCCATTTTTATTTTGAATGGAGAAGAGCTACTAAAGTCAGAAACCTGGAGTAAGCATTCCACAGTCTTACACGTGTATTCATTCACCTTCACACCGATTTTATCACTTTAATGTGAAATGTCAAATTAATGGCAGATTCCCTGACTTAAATAATACCCTTTTTTTTTCTTATGCCATGGATAGGTGCTGGCTCAGTGGGAGCCACAGCAGGGAGTTGTAAATTCTGTGAAATGACAAACATAATGAAACATGGCAGACCCCGTCCGCAGCGGCAGCGTTCTGGATAACAGTTGTTTCCATAGCGTTGGGCATGACGGAGCGTATAATTTGGGAAGCTCCACCATCCCACTAGTTAGGAAAGAGAGCTCTTTCTCTGCCCCTCGCATAAAAAAAAAAAGAAAAATATGAATAATTGAAGTGGATGTTAATAGAATTTTTGAAAAATAGCTGGAATTGGTTCCAGCAGCCCCCGAGGCAGGAGCAGCTCCCGCTGTGTCCTCGCTGGTTCGCCTTGCCTGATCTCAACCACCACCGGCGCCGGGTATTTAACCTCCATGGAAAATCTCTTTCCGTTCTTCGTTGCCCTTAGTTCAGTGAGGCCAAACGACTCAGTGCAAACGACTTTTTACAGAAACATAGAACTGTAGCATCATAGAACCTGCTAGAATTATCACAACCTGTTTTGGGGATGGCTGTAAGAATATGAGCTTTGGTTTAATTCTGCATTTAGTTTAATTTATTTACTTTTATGCACAAGACCCAGCAGGAAAGATCATAGAATCATAGAATCATAGAATGGTTAGGGCTGGAAGGGACCTTCAAAGGTCATCTAGTCCAACCCCCCTGTAAGGAACAGGGATATCTCCAACTAGATCAGGTTGCTCAGGGCCTCGTCCAACCTGGCCTTGAAAAAGATACTTTGGTTGCTTTGGACACGGGAGGTTTTTCCATGGCTTTTTGTGGCGTTCAGTTCTCGCTTGTTGATTGATGCTCCGTGCCTCCTTAAGTAGTAGGATATAATCAGACAGCTTTCCCCTCGTCCCCATATTGACCTTTGCTATTAATTCCCAATTTTTTTGTCTTTAAAAAACAAAACAAAACAAAAAAAAAAAAAAAAAAAAAAAAACACAACATGAACAAATTGGGGAAAAAAAAAAAAAGGCAAACCCACTGCCCAAGCTCTGAAGATGCCGTGCCACCCTGAGCTCCTCAGGCTGTGACAGCCCCCTTGCAGGTGCCCAGACGTGGGGCAGGGATGGTGCGGGCAGCGGGGGCCATGCCACTGCAGCGAGCGGTGCCGGCATGGACACGTGTGTCCGGGCCTGCCAGCGCTGCCCATGGCAGGCAGAGGAAGAGGAGCGTGATAGCGATGCTGTTTGTATTTTTCTTTTTGTAGGTTAATTCGGTAAGAACGGGATTGGGGAAAAAGTGTGTGGTTCCAGTGTCTTGCCCCATGCCCGCTGCGTTAGCTCCTGGAGCTTCACCGTCCCTGCCGGTGCCCATGCCAGGGGCTGCCCTCCCTGGCACAGTGACACCTTACGTGATGCCTCTTGGTCGGTACGGAGGAGTTTTCCCTACACCCGTTTACGGAGTGCGGTGGTCGGGGCCGGCCGCGCAGCCCGGGATTGTCGGAGCTCCGAGCGTTGCACGGTTCTCGCCCCTCGGCAAGACCTGCTTGCGGATGTACCCGGTGCCGCTGCAGCCACCCGCTGCCCGGCCGCCCGGCCCGCACCTGCGGATGACGTAGCCGGGTCGCCCGGCCGTGGGTGACGATGACGTCAGCGGGCAGCGTTTGGTCTGTAGATGCCGCACGCGGTGGCCGAGGCGGGGAGCGGGTCGGGCCCGCCGGCGCGCACAGCCGTACGCCGCGTCCAGCCATCACTGTGGAAGGGTTTCACCAAGGGTGGTTGGGTTGTCCCGGCAATATTTGCGTACGTTTCGTTGCTGAAGACACTTTGTTCCGTTGCGTTCTGATGTTTTACACTTGCGATCCTTGAAGTCGATGTACTTGAATTGATGACTAGAAAATTGTACTAACCCCTGCAGCAGTACAGTGCCTTGAATTTCAGCTTTTCAGTTCCAGCTGGAAAGAGATACAAAATCATTTGAAAGGTGTCATTTATTTCCGATCTGCTTGTGAGTTGAAGTTCTCTTTATTTGCGAAGATATTGAAGGTTTACAGTCAACGTTCTTCATCGGTCTCATCCTGCTGTAAATGCTTATTTTAATTCACCGGTTGAATTTTGATTTCTGAAGCTTTTTAAAAGAAAAAACAACACACAACACAACAATAATTGTGAGGTGAGGTTTGTTGGAGACGCCAATTGAAAAATTGTTTGTGTTTGTAGAAGGAGGAGTGAAATGCACGTTTTAAAATAGGAGCGTTTGCAGAGTGATCCGAGTACGTGGTACATGAGGACAGGTGGAAGCTTCGGGCAGTGCAATTCCTGGTCTTCCTCAGTCTTTGGTGAAGTTGTTGTCAACGGCAACAGGCAGGCAAATACTGTTTCCTTCTGGATCGGCAGCAAATTGGATTACATTTTCTTTCCCCTACTGAGCTTTCACAATTTAGTTAAATTACAAATTCGTGCATGTTTCCTAAGTAGAAAAATCTAACTGGAACCATGATTGTAGGAGAACTTGTCTCCAGGTTACCGTAAGAAGCCTGTGAAGTACAGCCTTGCGTGTGTTCCGGCTTCGGTTCGGCCACCGCCGCTAAGAACGTTTTGCTACTGACGAGCTAGCGGTTTTCATGCTAAAAAGGAATAAAAATGTGAAGCTGTTCTTTTGCATATCTGATGCTTCAGTTTTGGAGTCTCACCTTCTTTGGTTTGAGTTTTTTTTAATTTTTGTTTGTTTGTTTGTTTTAATTAAGTTTGCGCTCTAGGTGGCATGGACACCTCTCTCCTGTTTGAAAGTTGCTTTTTGCCCATTTTACCGTGCGTAGAGTCTCCACCTGCACCTCTCAGCCTAAAGGCACAAGATAACCACTAAAACTGGTTTGCTGATGGTAAGTCTCCTTTCCCTCGGAAGCGCTAAGGGGGAGCGTTCAGGCACAGGTCCCGAACCACGCGGTCGCATCTGAAGGCACGTTGCTCTGTATCTCTACCGCGATGACGTTTGATACCGTCTGCTGAAGGGCAGAGATGTCTTGTGCTGCCAAGCTGTGAATTGTATAGTTCTCTTGTACTTTGAGCATTATATCTGTCTGAATTCTTTTGTTTGTACCCTTTGAATATATTATTCCATCAATTCAGTTAGAATTGAATTTTATAGACGATTATGCAGAGTCTTCTGCCTGGGCAAAATACTTACTGTAGTAAGAGATTTCTGTTCTCTGTAACATGTATCTTTAATTTGTTTGGGTTTTTTAGATTCATGTCTGTATGCTTCATGAGCAAACATGGAAAATATGTTCTCACACCGGGTTTCCTTCAGCTTGCACTGAATCTTACGGTTTATGTCGCTGTTGCCTGTTGTATAGTCCATCCCTTGTATACTGACAGAGTCAGTGGCACTAAAAACCCCAAGAAATTGTATAGATTAAAAGGAAGAAAAATAAACATTTTGTGCTTGAAAATTGTGTGAAAAACCCAGTGTTTTTCTAAAACGCAGAATTATGTCCATTCCCAGCTGTTCCAGGTAACTCTACGTTTGTTTTCCAGACTCTTACCCCTTGACTTGTATAGAAGGAGCAGATGTGATGCCTCCACCCTTTCTCAGGTTCTGCCCATAACTGACACCTCCCACCTCTTGGCAGCTGTAGAAGTGACACGGTGCTCCAGAAGTCTCGTGGTGCCACCTCGCAGGTTACGTTGCTTGAAATCTCCTGCCCGCTGCGGTATTGCTGGTGTTACGCTGCTGCAGAGCAGACCAGCCTGGAACATTAAATGGGTTCCTTTAAGGAGATGGTCTCTGCGTTATCACTGGTGGTACACATGAGGACACTAGAGTTTGGTAGGTGGTGAAAGGCACGTGGGCTGTGTGTCTGCAATGCTGAAAAGTACTAGGGAAGCCCTGCTAACTCAATCCTGGCATCGTTTAAATGCGAGGAAGTGAAGATAGAAAATTCAGCCCCGATGCCAGCACCCTCTTGGCAGTCGCCGTCATCGCTGTGGGCTGCAGCAGAGCTTAAGAAAGGAGGTGCAGGAAGAGGTTTGATACTTCTGCTTCTGTGGTCCTGTGCATCTGACCTGTGCGGCTTCGCTGTGTGTGCTGCGTGCGTTTGAAGGTGTGCGACCTGTCCTGCAGCTGGCGGGCAGTCGTCCTCTCCCGCGCCGGCGGCTGCGTTGCATGCGCTGGGTGCCCAGGCAGAGCCAGCGACGGGCCAAGGGGGGCAGCTGGTGTGAGCAAGGCTTAAATGCAGCTTCCAAATTTCTACTGAGTGTGTTTCTAACTGTCGCATCTTTAACTGGTGTCGAGGCTCAATAATGGCTCAGAGGTTGATATTCGCGTTTCGATATTCGTGATTTTAATTTTCTGATAGGTGACTTGGCTGCAGGTCTTCTGGCTGTTAACCTCAAGCTATGTTTTGTTACCCTTGATCGTGCCAATGGTGTCGAAGGGTGCTTTGACCCTTGGTGGCAATTAAGCAAATGACATGAGATGAAATAAATGGGACAACTTCTTGAGCAAAAGGTGAGCAAAGGAGCGAGAGGGACCTGAGGGGTCCATGCTGCACCATCAGAGGTTGGGGGTCTGCACCCAAAAGGACATTCCCCTGCAGATCTCAGAACTGAACGATTTTTATTTCTGATTCTGAAGATTGCTTTAATGTGCAGCAAACAGGGGTTAAATCCCACTGGGCAGAATTCCTCACCTTGCCAGCAGCAAGCCTGCAGCCATGTCCTGTAGCTCTGTCATCTCCCAGTGTTCCCAGAGCTGCTCTGCAAGGACACGTGTGAAGTCAGTACGGATCCTCAGCTTTAAACAAGGTTTTGATGGGGGAGTTCACAGATCCCCCAATTTTCAATCTTTTAGAAGTTAGAGGAACTGAATTAAATATTGAAAGAAGGTTTTAAACTGCTGAGTCACACCCCCAGTAGTTCAGAAATGCCAAGTTGAGTTTGCCCATACGCCATTAATTTGGCTTTCCAATTGCCTACATCGTGATGGAGCATCTAAATGTGTAATCACATCCTGTTTTCCCGCTGCATCCCTGGCTTGGTTGGAGCAGGGCCAGGTGGGGAGGAGAGCTGCTGCTGTCTGCCATGGGGACGCCGAGCGGGGAGCTGGAGGGGGCAGGGAGACACGTTTGAGAGGTTGAAGGCTCTCCTGCAAATCCTCATTCAACGGCCGTGACATGGATCCTTTGAAAAAGAACGATGTAAAATTGTCCCTCACGGTTTCTTTGCTTGTATAACTCTGGTCTTCATTCCACAACTTTAAAGGGAAAATATTACTTAACTGTTACTTTACACCCATCTCCAAAGTGCTCCTTTTTTGCTGTCTGCTGTGTAACTTCGTGACTTTTCTCTGACATACATCAACTGGTGTCAAAGACCAGCGACCGGATGGGCCAACTGTGGCAGCTTCTTTGCTCCTCCAGAGATATTCGTGTTTGGGAATAGGATGCGCACGTGCTAAATGACGTTATTTCTGAAATGAACTTCTTAATCGAGTTGCAGGTTTTGCCATTTGGTATTTGTGGAAGGAAATCCGTGCTACTTTTGAATCAGTTGTTAGTTTAACGTGGCTTTGTCAATAGTTGCTCTTTCCCGTCAAGCGTTTTTATTTTGTGGTCCCAGTGTGCTGTTTTCAACTTGGAGAACGTTCAGAATTTTTCCAAACAAGCCCCATGGACTTGGCACTTGGTGGGGCTGTGTCGTTATTGTTCAGTTAGTACATGTTTGAGCAGGAAAAACATCCGTCCTCTGACATTTTTTGGAAGTTGGTTTTAGAAAGTTACCATCAGAAGTCTCCCTTCTGAGATGATTTGACCTCAGCTTTGCTTTCGCTGTGTTCCCCCGTAATTAAGCAAAGGTTCCAAGTCTTTGTTGGTAAGACTGATGTCTCAGGTGTTAGCTAATATGGCAAAAACCTACCAAATTTTCTGCCTTGCTGCCAACTAGCCCCCACCTGAGTTTTCTGTAGATGCTGTTGAAAGTGTTGGCTTGGAGACAGAAGTCACAAATGGAATAGTTCACGGCTGTGTTTAATACCTTAGAAAGGTTTCCTTGTGTTCGCCAGTTCCATGTCTGCCCTTCTCAGCCCCACATTTCTGCTGATGTTTGTGGAGAAGGATGGCTGTGCTGGAGATGTGTGTGGTTGCTGAATGTGGGCAAGGTCTCTCTGCAGAGTACATAAACTGGGAGTTCATGTGCTCTTTGTTGTCACAGGTGGATGAATATCTTGCTATGGGATAGCATTTATAAACCAGCAAAACCATAATCACATGGAGTTCCTTGCTATGGTTACTTACCACGGATGGAATCCTTGAGGAGCGTTTCTTGGATTCATGGTGTCAGGCTGAGGTTGGCTGCTGCTTAGGCAAGCTGAGCTTCAGTTGAGTGTTTGAGCAAGCTGTCTGGTGTACTGATCCTTGGGGTGTTTCTTCTGAAGGAACCTGGCACATACAATTATATTCCTGTCTTACATATTCCTGAAACGAAGCATTGATGGGAACTGCGTTGTGACTTACACATTTTGGTGACTTCTGATGTGGAGCAATACTTGTGTTTTCAGGTAGGTGTGTTTGTGGAGCTGTCCCTGCAGATGCAGAAGAGTGATGTTCCAGCCCTGACCATGCTGGTTCTTTTATTAATGCAGATAAAGCTCCAGAAGTGCAACATAATGAAATGGATTTTAGGAGCTGTCAGGTTATGAATTCTGCGTTATGAAAGAATTTGTTGCTCGGAGGGATTTGGATGTACTGTGACGCTGACGTTAGCTGTGTCGGTAAATGGATTACCCGTCACCGATTCATCTGAAAGTCAAGCTCATACCAGTAGGCAGCAACTCTTGTAAATTAGGTGGTCCTTTCTGCTTCTTTTTGAGTGATAGTTGTAGTATACTATCAAGGTTGTTGCTATATACACTTGGATCTATATTTGACTATAAAACTTCTCCCTTGAAAAAACTTTCACATTGAAAGTTTAGAGGCTGAATGATTTAAGTTTCCAGTCTTACACGCAAAGCCTCGTTGAGCTTTAGATTTTGCTTGATAAGCGTAGAGAAGCTGTGCATAGAAGATGATCTACCATTTTGATAAAGTATCTGTTCTAACAGTGAAATTCTTGTGATAAGTTCTTGGGTTTTCAAAGTCTGGTGACTGAGGGGAGCTTGGATTAATTCCTTTTGATGTAGTAGCTACTGTAGCTACTGGATGGATTCATGGCGTATGGTTAGCAAGGTGCTGCAGTCGCACGTTAACAAGGCAGAAGGAAAAGTCAGGCGTTTTCTTTTTCCCTTGGCAAGGAGCACATCACCATACTTTGGCTGTCATTACTGAGGCACTGCTGAGTGCAGCTACAGCACCATTGCTCTTGAGGAGCTTCAAGTGACAGGATGGGTATGGTGAGACCTCTTGAGCCACTCTTCTGGGGACTTTTTTGTGTCTGTCATAGTATTTTTGGAGATATTCAGGGCTTTGACACTTTTGGAAAACCTAGGAAATTTAAGAATAACCGGCTGCCAGTCCTTCTCAAATAAGCATTCTTTAGGTCTGCCATAAAATACCCTAAAAAAAGTATTTACTCATGTGTTTTTCTTTTAATTACTTTGCAAATAAGATGAAAACTTCCTCAGCATTCAGTTTTTGTTGGTCAGGCTACATAGGCTGTATCTGACATCTTTTCACACTGTTAGTCAACAGCTACAAAAATTTTGAGTGTAACTGAGCTCACTGAGCTCTTCAGTGCTGTTGCCCTTTCAGTCTTTGATTGAAAGTTCAGATGGACTTCAGAGTAAGAAGTCAAGAGGTTGTCCGTGGGACGTGAGCTAAGGATCTGAGAGGGTTCGTATGAAGAGCCGGGCACCTGGAGAGCTTGCTCTGGTTTTGGCTGTATGTCTGGCCTGTGCCATAACCAGGGGCCAGGCTTGTGGCTGTCTTAAGGCTTTTCCCTCTTACCTGGAGATAGTTAATTTTGTCTTGTTTTCCTGGATGAAGTTCTGTGCCGAATGCTGGTTATCAATGGCCAGCAGATGTTGAGAACGATGGTGGATTGAGGTGGATCTGCAGAACCGACGTTGATCAGAAGCTCGGGGAGGACTTACGATCAAGACACGGCTTTACTTCCTTTAAAAGTGATTCTTCGTACAAGCAGGGAGAGCAAGAGATATAAGAGGGAGCAAATTGGGAGCGTGTTTAATAAAAGCAAAGCCTAAAACATGGAGTCCCACCAGGAGCCGTGCCAAACACAAGACACAATGCACTTGTCCCCGCTGTCCCTTGCCGCCTCCGCTGTTCTCAAAGCCTCGCTGCGCTTTTTCTGAAAGCTTCTCGCAAACCGTGTGCTGTATCAGACCCGCGTGTGCTTGCAGCCCCAGCAGCAGCGTGCATGTCTCCGTGCCGTAGAGCGAAGGGCTTTGGTGCATGTCACCGTCAGCATGTCACCGGCACGGCCGCCGCGCACGGGGGGGCACGTGCCGCGGGATGCGGGGGACGCGTGGTGGCACCGTGTTGCTGCTGCTTCAGCCTTGTGCTGTGCTCTGGGTGCCCTCCTTGCCTTTTATTCTGGTCCTGTCGTTTGGAGCCCTTGGCATCTCTGTCCCCTTTCGTGTCCAGCCGGCCATCTCACCGGTCCGAGTGACTCCACGAGGTGCTTAGGTTCCACCACCAGCAGAAATATGTTTATACTGCTGAGGTTTCAGTACAACGCGGGTGATGTGTTAACAGAGGATTTGGGGTTCTGTTTCCCTGCGGCGCCCGAAACGCACCCAGCAGCTGGCACGCTCTGGGAGAAGCATCTTCCACACGCTCCGGGTCCGCCATCTCAGGTGGCCCTTTTGGGTTTTGTTTGGGTTTTCCTATGTACAAAATCCATATATGGATTTTTTATTTTTTTTTTTTTTAGATTCTGAAAATGAGATCGTCAGCGACTGACACGTGGCCCCCTCAGCTACGGTGCCAAGCGCGAGGCCCCACCGCCGCTAAGGAGGAGGAAGAGGAAGATGGGAAGTGATTTATCATGTGTGAGAAATTCTGTGCTGTTCTGGTCCATTCAACGCAATTTTGTAACTTCTTTCTAATCATTTTTTTATTTATAGTTGGAAATACAAAAATGTTATGCAAAAAAAAAAAAAATAAAGGAGAATTATTTTGGGGGAAAAGGATTTTGTTCCAAATTGTTCCCTTCTGTTGTGAGCCAGGTTCCCGTGAGCAGCGGCTGGAGAATAGGGAGGAGGAGGAGGAGGAGGCACTCCTTCAAATACTTTTTGTTTCACACAGGTAATTGTAATTTTTTTCCAAAAAATAAGCTAGGCACAGCTATTCAGATTCTAGTACAAGGTAGATAAGTTGCAATTCCGTTTATATTTTTCACAGTTCTTTTGTGAAGATAATACTCTCTTTTAAATCCACTTAAATCAAGTAAAGAAACCTACAGAGACTTCACGGGAGAGCAAGTTTGTGCTTGTCACTTCCCTTTTTACCTCTTTCTTTTTCTTATAGCCCGGCCGCATCTTCTTGCCAGAGTTAAATACAGTTCTCGAGTCGCTTCTAATTTTAACTGTAAGACTAAAACCCTTCTACAGACGAGTCGGTAATTGGAGCAATTTTTAAAAGACTTTAAAGTGCCTTCAACAAGATAAAATTATGTAGTGGGAGATTTTCTTGATTCACTTAGGATGGGTTTCAGCTGTCTCCTGGGTGGAGGTGACGTACAAAGTAGTTTGTAGCAATAATCTCATGAGTAATTACTTATTATAAAGGACTACTCAACTTTTTTTTTTTTAGGAAGATGGGGTTTAGCACTGTTCCTAAGGAGTGGGAAGGAGTGCTGCTCTTGCCATTACGTTTGGGCCCCAAACTCTTCCAACCCTCTGCTGCTGTGCTGTGCACCCACGGCCTTCAGTTGCTTCCCCCTTAGACAGTTCCAGCCCACGATGTCCGGACCTTTTCACTCTTGTTTTTGATACCAGCGAAACAGGAATCTCTGTTTGCCCATAATCCCTTTGCAGTACCATCCTTTCTCGCAGCTGGAGCCTGGCGTGTTGTTTCGTTGTTATCTGCCATGTCTGTCTCTTCCAAATCTCAGTTCTAAATAATAAATCTTATTTTGATGCCGTCGGTCCCTATTTCCTTTCCACCTCGCCTTCTCTTGCCCGGCAGCGAGGGTGATGAGGTGGATGTAGACATACTGCCCTGAAGCAAAGAACCATTCAAACACTTTGTAAAGCCAGGGCTTTGAAGCCCCGGGGCCAAAATTTATATATTTGTGTTAATTTTGTGTTTCTCTGCGGTGCCTCCTGTCCTATCCCCATCTCAGGAAACGAGACTGATCTCCTGAATGAGAGCAGGGGCTGGATAAGTGGAAAAGGCAGTTGCTAAATTGTTGCTTGCCTTGGGCTTTCCTGCTTGTAGGAGGTGGGAGATGTGGGGTCCAACCGAGCGCTACGCCGTTCATTTTCTGTTGTGGGTGCTGTCATCTCTCCCGTGGCTGCGAGTACACCTCCTTCATGTGCCAGTGCCCAACGCTGCTGCCAGCGGTGCCGGCACGCTGGGTATGGGGGACAAGGGTGTTGCGTCCCTGGTCTGCTTCTCCAGGGATGAGTTGCTTCTCCAGTGATCATGGCAACACCACACTGTGTCTTCACCTGAGGTTTTTATTCTCTAGAAGTTTAAAAGGCTGCTTTCTCCGGGGAAATCTCTTGCTGGGTCTCCTGGGGTCCAAGTCTTCTTCAGCATGGGCAGCCTTCATCAATTTTTCTGGTGCCCAACCCTCGTCGCTTCTCCTGCAGACCCTTGGGCTCCTCCATTGCCCCAGCTATGGCTGCAGGAAGCCAGTGAGCCTCTGTGTCCAGATAAGTAGTTTGAAAATAATCTACTAATATTCAGATTAAATATACAGATCAGTATCAGGATTGAAGATCATTGAAGTTGTGGCAAACGCTTGGACGGTGGTTGCTCCCCCACCTCTGCCAAGTCTGCCTAGCTCTTCTGCAAAAGGCTGCTGTGTTTTGGGGTGTAGCCCACACATTGACTGCTGGCATTGCAGTCTGAAATAAAAGCCCTAAGAGGTGCTAATGGTCCTTGAGCTCCTCCAGTATGAACCATGACTGGGATTCTCTGCGGAGGAAGAGCAGTGCTTTTCCTCCCTACCTGCTGTCTCTCTTCCTTGCAGAGCAATAACAAATGTTCTCCTCGAGGTGATGCCAAGCTAACGTTATGGTTTAGAGTTTAATCAGGAATATTTTCTGCTGGCCATAATCAAAAGCCCAAGCAGGTAAGTATGACCATTACCAGGTTTAACCCAGCACCAAAGAGTGAAGAGGAAGATTACAAAGACTCCAGCTTTAACTTGGCTCTGAAATGCAATGCGTAGTCCCTGCTGCTTCCATCAAGGTGCTGACACGTTTCCTCCCGCAGAAGCTGGACTTGCTCCTTCCAGGTTATACCTGCATTAAGCTCCACAGCCGTTGGGCAGCGCACGGTGGGACCAGGGACAGGACCCGTGGGTGGGCAGCCCGGTGCAGCTGCTGGTGGCCAGCAAGCCCCCGGCCCTTCTGCAGTGGGTTTGCTCCTGGGGCTGGCGGGAGGGAATTGTTTTCAGCCTCCTTTTTTTGACGTGCCCATTGGGTGCTTTAGTGAGGCGATGGGATGGGTTAGCTGTGCTGTCTTGTGCCTGCTGGCAGACTGGACAGCAGTGCTGAGCTAGGGGCACCTAAAGCACCTCTCTTCATTGCACCCATGAATATTTCAAGGCATTGGTAATGGCTGTAGCTCCGTTCATCCGCTCGGAGCTGCCCGCGGTCTCACTGTCTCCCCTGAACATCTCATATGTGTTTGCCACCCTCAAATGAGTAACTACGTGCTGAAGCTATTGTGGTGTTCCTGGATAGTGTCACTTAGAGTGTCACCTGGGAGGTTGCCCATTGTAGGGCCGCCGTTGCCTTTTCTGCTTGGCTGGAGTTCACGGGAAGCCCAGGAGGGTCCTCTGCCAACACCACTGCCTCTCACCAAGTCTCCAACTAACACTGATCCTTGAAAAATACTCCCTCCTGCTCCCTGTGAGCCACTGCAGTTCACAAGGGCCTGTGCCACCTCCCAAAAAAACACCACTTTAAAAAAAAGAAGAAAACCTTCCAGTGTGGGTGCTGGGTGCTATGAAAGCAATACGGCACGTTTGGTTGGACCGTGAACGTACCCATAGGAGTGGGACTCCTTGGTGTTGGCTGGTTGTTCTGAAATTACTCTGAATATAAAACAAGCGTTTAAGCAAAAAATAAAGAATTTGTTGCAATCTAGCTATTGACAGCATCGTTACAAGGCTTGGAGAGAGTTGTGCAAGACTACGATGAAAACCAGCTTGTCTTTAGCTAAATTGTAGACCAGCTCCCAGAGGTTGTTCTCCCAGTTCCTTCCATCGCCAAGACATGGATGTGAAGCGACTGAAATCTTGGGATGATTTTCAATAAAGATTTTTCTGGGTTATTGATATGTGGCATCTTTATATGTTCAAACTATCCGTGGGGATGTCCTAGGGTAGGGCCTTGGCTTCAAGATATTCTGCTCTGTTAATCAGTGTGTAATCCTCCAGGAGCAAACAGTTTGAGTTATGAGCCACCCCTTGGGCTTCTGCAACAGCTAGAGGAGTAGCTGGTTAGTAAAGCCCTTGTGAGCACACTAACAGCTGAGTTACAAATACGCTGTGTGATGCTTCCCGGGCTCTTAGCCGAGACAAAGCGATGGCTCCAAACCCCCTCCAGCAGCCCAGCTCTGGGGACTCCCAATGTCCTGATAGCCCAGTTCTGGGGGCTGAATGGCTGGAGAACTGAGGCTTCCCCAAAGCAGACCAAGCAGGTACATTTGGATGACTTCTGCGCTCTGACAGAGGAATCTGGAGGAATGATGAGGTCGATCTGTCGGATCCTTCTGAGATCTACTCAAAATGCAAAGTACCAAAATGTTCCTTAGTTGCAGTATTTAGGGGATAGAATGACTTGGACCGTAGCTGGCTTCCACTTGGCCACGCTGAGCGTGACACTGGTACCAGCGCAGCACTGGGCAAAGCAAGGTGAGATATTAAGTCTGGATGTGATCCAAATTCCCAGCTGCTTGATAGATCCTGAACTGCTCTGCAGTGTGTTATCCCCAAAGCAGGTGAGGCTGTGGCTCGGGGGCTGCCTGGCCCGGCAGCGTGGCTTTAGTCGAGATCTGGCACGTGGTCACACCTGAGCAGGAGTGCAGCCAGCCAGCATGGTAAAGTTACCCTCGCAGTTCATGCACTTTTCTAAAATAACTAGAGTTTAGGAAACAGGCTTCAGTTTCTTGAACTTATCTCTATGCTCTCGAGCTACTTTTGTCCATCAAAGCCCTGCACGTCTGGTGTGCTGGCACAACCCAAAGCCACGTGCCGAGCGGAGAAGCTTGGGCATGTGCTTGGGAAAATTGGAGCTTCAAGACCTGGAAGAACAACGGGGGCAGCTCTTAACGTGTGAAAGGACGAGGCAGCCCCTGCCAGGGCTGACCCCCTTGCTGCTTTGCAGGAGGGTGTTGCTCCCTCTTGGCCGTGGCTCTTCATCCCAGTGTTGCATCCCAGGCGTTCTGCTGGAGAAGCACAGAGGTGGGTGCTGGGGGTCTTTGGCAGCTGTCAAAGGAAGGAATGGGGGAAATGACAGGGAAATACGAGGGTGCCTTGGGCTCTGCTGGGCAAGGACTATGACAAACAGCATTAAAGTTATGGAAGAATTGTCCCTTTTTTTCCCCTGGAAAAGGGGGGTTCTTGTTGTTACTGAAGCAATCCGTAAAAACACTTGCTATATTAGAACAGTTGTGCGTTTAAAAAAAAAAAAAAAAGATGTTTTAATTTGACAGACAAGTATTTTTTGTGGCAATAAAATGAAATAATTGCAAATGTTAAAAATGCTGCTTAGTTCCCTGCAACAGGGACTCTTGGAAGCAGCAAAATATTTTAGTAGCTACTGATTTAGGGAGGGGGGGCGGACATGGAATCAAAAAGGTTTCAAATCCCCTCTGGGTTTGTACAGTCTCTGTGAGACTTAACAGCATATTTAAATGGTTTATTTTCTATCTTCAGTGCTTTAGTGCTCTAAGTAGGAGAATTTCTGGAAGGAAAAGGAGGAATAAATTTCGAGAGATGCTGGTTTGACGCTGGGGGCATATGAAGATATTTAAGGCTGTTAGATGTTTAACAAGGATTCCAGGGGCTGTTAACATAGTCCTGGAAACAGGGAGTTAGTTTTTGGATTTCTGATCACAGAATCACAGAATGTCAGGGATTGGAAGGGACCTCAAAGGATCATCTAGTCCAATCCCCCTGCTGGAGCAGGACCACCTAGATCAGATCACACAAGAACGCGTCCAGGTGGGTTTGGAACATCTCCAGAGAAGGAGACTCCACAACCTCTCTGGGCAGCCTGTTCCAGTGTTCTGGTACCCTTACTGGGAAGAAGTTCTTCCTCTTGTTTGAGCGGAATCTCCTAAGTTCCAGCTTAGATCCCTTTCCCCTTGTCCTATCATTGGATGCCACTGGGAAGAGCCTGGCTCCATCCTCATGACAGTCACCCTTCCCATATTTATAAACATTAATGAGGTCCCCCCTCAGTCTCCTCTTCTCCAAGCTAAAGAGACCCAGCTCCCTCAGCCTTTCCTCATCGGGGAGATGCTCAATGTCAAACATAGCGTTTGACAAAAAATGTCAAACACAGCAAAATAATTCTCAAATATTTGCCGACCGCACGTGAGCGCTCGGCCGGCCAAGGCTGCTGGATGCGCCAGTCGGCCGCTCGCAGCGGTCGATGCGGCGAGCGCTTTCGAGAGAGGTGTGCCTGGAGACTTCATAGGACTTTGCAGCCTTCAACATTCCATTTGGGGGGGGTTACTGCAGAAGGTAACGTGGTTTTGTTGTCCTTTTCAATCCACAGCGTGTATTGGTTTAAGGAAAGTTCCCATAAATTGGAGTGGATGAAGCTCGGCGTTGCTGCGCCTGCCTAGTGGTGGCAGAACGAACCTTCGTTTCGTGTCCAGTGCTGTCTCCTGTCGCTGGGGGGAGCGGGGACTGGAGGAGGTGGCAGGCGGCTGGGAAGAAGAGACACTTGTCCGGACACATCCGCCTTGATAAGACAATCCTGGTGGTTTTGCTCTTGCCAGTGTGGAGTAACAAACGACCTAAAAATGACAGGTGGCATCGCGTTTGCTCTTGCAGCAGGGTTCCAGGAAGATAGTTCCATGCATTTTTTTTTTTCTGATGAGTATTCATCGCTGAGAGTTGTTATAAGAGAAAAATGGCCAGTAGCAATGCAGAAGGAAAAATATTTCTGGTTACTGACCTGCGAAGTAAAGGAACTTGCATCTCGTAGAGTTAAGCACTTGGAGACTCTTGTTCGTGCTCTTTCCTTCCGTTATTCTTTGCTATTTTCTAATGTCTGTTACTACAACGGCAGACAAGTAAAATTGTTCAAAAATTGCCTGCCTGGATGGTTCTGCAAAGGGAAAACGTAGTTGCTGGAAAAGTAAGAGGCAAATACTCTGTTTTGGTTTGAACTGAAGCTGTCAGCAGGTCTCCCGTGTCCAGCTCCAACTGAATTATGTAGGCTGGGCCACCCTGGCCTGCGAGATGGGACCACCTTGGGAGTAGGCTGTGATCTCCATCACTTTTAATAAGCTCTGGGACACCTTTTAATTACCTCCGTTGACCCGAGCACCTCATCTGCGCTCGCGGGTTTGCAGCGCTGCTTGGGTCAGGGAGATGAATTGATTGCACGTCTCCCAGGCAGCGCTGTTCGTTGGGGTTAGGAGACACCACGGAATTTTTGCGTTGGCCTTTGGAATCAGATCTAGGATAAAATCCTCGGTGCGGGCGCTGGAGAGCTGGCACTGCCGTGAGCAGCATCCCTGAGCGCCCAGCCGGGCTGGGGCAGGCGGCGAGCCGGGACTGGAGGCTGGGAGCTGGGACTGACTGGAGGCTGGGAGCTGGGACTGGAGGCTGGGAGCTGGGACTGACTGGAGGCTGGGAGCTGGGACTGGAGGCTGGGAGCTGGGACTGACTGGAGGCTGGGAGCTGGGACTGGAGGCTGGGAGCTGGGACTGACTGGAGGCTGGGAGCTGGGACTGACTGGAGGCTGGGAGCTGGGACTGGAGGCTGGGAGGTGGGACTGACTGGAGGCTGGGAGCTGGGACTGGAGGCTGGGAGGTGGGACTGACTGGAGGCTGGGAGCTGGGACTGGAGGCTGGGAGGTGGGACTGGAGGTTGGGAGGTGGGACTGGAGGCTGGGAGGTGGAACTGACTGGAGGCTGGGAGCTGGGACTGGAGGCTGGGAGCCGGGATTGGAGGCTGGGAGCTGGGACTGGAGGCTGGGAGCTGGGACTGACTGGAGGCTGGGAGCTGGGACTGGAGGCTGGGAGGTGGAACTGACTGGAGGCTGGGAGCTGGGACTGGAGGCTGGGAGCTGGGACTGGAGGCTGGGAGGTGGAACTGACTGGAGGCTGAGAGCTGGGACTGGAGGCTGGGAGCTGGGACTGGAGGCTGGGAGCCGGGATTGGAGGCTGGGAGCTGGGACTGGAGGCTGGGAGCTGGGACTGACTGGAGGCTGGGAGCTGGGACTGGAGGCTGGGAGGTGGAACTGACTGGAGGCTGGGAGCTGGGACTGGAGGCTGGGAGCTGGGACTGGAGGCTGGGAGGTGGAACTGACTGGAGGCTGAGAGCTGGGACTGGAGGCTGGGAGCTGGGACTGGAGGCTGGGAGGTGGAACTGACTGGAGGCTGAGAGCTGGGACTGGAGGCTGGGAGGTGGAACTGACTGGAGGCTGAGAGCTGGGACTGGAGGCTGGGACTGGAGGCTGGGAGGTGGAACTGACTGGAGGCTGAGAGCTGGGACTGGAGGCTGGTAGCTGGGACTGGAGGCTGGGAGCCGGGACTGGAGCCTGGGAGCTGGGATTGACTGGAGGCTGGGAGCCGGGACTGGAGGCTGGGAGGTGGAACTGACTGGAGACTGGGAGCTGGGACTGGAGGCTGGGAGCCGGGACTGGAGCCTGGGAGCTAGGACTGACTGGAGGCTGGGAGCCGGGACTGGAGGCTGGGAGGTGGAACTGACTGGAGGCTGGGAGCTGGGACTGGAGACTGGGAGCTGGGACTGACTGGAGGCTGGGAGCCGGGATTGGAGGCTGGGAGCTGGGACTGGAGGCTGGGAGCTGGGACTGACTGGAGGCTGGGAGCTGGAACTGGAGGCTGGGAGGTGGACTGACTGGAGGCTGGGAGCCAGGATTGGAGGCTGGGAGCTGGGACTGGAGGCTGGGAGCTGGGACTGGAGGCTGGGAGGTGGAACTGACTGGAGGCTGGGAGCTGGGACTGGAGGCTAGGAGCTGGGCAGGGGCAGCCCAGCTGGTAAATGCTCAGATCCTCTTTATTTTTCCAACAAATAACTGCGTTACACCCTGGCTTTGCAAGATAGCGCCGTTACCAACAGTTAACGAAACGACACGGACACTTGTGAGCTGCCCAAAACCCGTTCCAAAAATGTTTATTTTCACAGAGCGCTAAAACCTGAGCATCGCAGCAACGCAGCGACCGCAGGATGTGTTTTCCCCGCGCGCCGAATTTCTGCCGGGCCCAAGTTGGCTTTGCTGTGGCAGCAGCCCTGGTCTCCCGTTCTTTGTCATGGTGATTCAGTAATGCTTTGCTGTTGTCATGGTTGCAGGGTTACTACTAAAGCCAAAGCAACTGCACAGCCCTTTTATTCGTAGTTTCAGTGTATAAACTAATTAAGTAAACTGAAAGCAGCAGCCTGTTCCCTGCACCTTGTTTTTATAATACTCAGGATCAGATCGATTCGATTTGTGCAGCCCTCCTAAATATCCAACCTGACTCTGTTTCACCTCCTTGGATGAGTTTTGTATCCTAAGACCGGGAAAAGTTCACGAATCGTTTAATTGTCCTCGCAAAATTGAAAAGGTTTCTGGAAAAAAAAAAAAAAAAAAAATCTCTTTTTAGGCACTAAAATAAAGCTGGGAGGCAGTGTGATTCGGCTGAGCTGCATTCCTTATCGCTGCTTTAGTCGTGGCAGAAACCCAATCAAAATGTTTGGTTTCTGAGTTCATGCTTTGCTGTGTAAAAAGGAAAAAAGAAAAAAAAAAAAAAAAAAGTGGCAAAATGATGGCGGGGGGCAGATTTCTGCCAAGCTCCTCACTCCTCCCCTCGCCGCAGAGCCCGGGAGCTCGGGGGGGGGATGGAGAGCAGCGAACAGCACGTGGTACCAGCTGCAGCCGGTGGACAAAATGTTCTCCTGGGCCGTGAGAAGGTCGGTTCACACCGACGTGCGAGCTCGTTTTTTTATTAAAAACTTACTATGAGCACTGGATCTATTTGGGAGCCCCCGGGAGCGATGAGAGGAGCCCAGCTGTTTTTTGGGAGCGCTGATGCTGGTTTGCCTTTGTCGGGGGAGGGTTCGGAATATTCAGTGTCCCCGACTGGTGTCCTGTTTACTGACCAGCTGCTGTGCTGCCCTTGGCCGTCGTCCTGCTCCGCTATGGACAAGGGGGAATTTCAGGGAAACCTGTTTCCTCCTAAAATTAGCCGCGTCTTAGTGTTCCCGTGGTATCTCCCCAGGAGGATGCGCTCGCCGGTGCCGGGGAGCGCGGTGCTGTGCGGGGTCAGCCCTTCCCCGTCCTCCCGCAGAGGGGAGCGAGGATGCGGGAGGTGGTCCCTGCCCCTCCGTTAAGCTGGGCTGAGGACGCAGGTGCTGATCAGCTCGTCTCAAGGTTCAAGGGGAGCTTGAATTTGAGCTGAGAACCCACCTGGAATACTGCGTTCAGCTCTGGAGTCCCCAGCACAAGAAGGACATGGAACTGCTGGAGCAAGTCCAGAGGAGGCCACAAAGATGATCCGAGGGCTGGAGCACCTCTGCTATGGAGACAGGCTGAGAGAGTTGGGGCTGTTCAGCCTGGAGAAGAGAAGGCTCCGGGGAGACCTTCAGTACTTACAGGAATCCTACAGGAAAGCTGGAGAGGGACTTTTTACAAGGGCGTGTAGTGACAGGACAAGGGGCAATGGCTTTAAACTGAAAGAGGGGAGATTTAGATTAGATCTAAGGAAGAAATTCTTTACATTGAGGGTGGTGAGGCACTGGAACAAGTTGCCCAGAGAAGCTGTGGCTGCCCCATCCCTGGCAGTGTTCAAGGCCAGGTTGGATGAGGCTTTGGGCAACCTGGTGTAGTGGAAGGTGTCCCTGCCCATGGCAGGGGGCTTGGAACTAGGTGATCTTTGAGGTCCCTTCCAACCCAAACCATTCTGTGATTCTATGAATTTCCCCCCCTTGCCTCATGTGGAGCCATTGGCTGCAGGCACTGCTGTGCCGCTGGCCACTGGTGGTCCTCTTCCGTGCCACCGCTGCTGGAGAGGTGCATGGACAAGGGGAGAGTGTTCAGAGTCCCTGTCTGTCTGGCAGCGTTGGGTGTCCACCCATTCCCCCTCGTTACTGTGGTGGGGACAGAGTCTGGCAGCTGAAGGGGCTCTGATGCTTCGGGAGGGTGGTGGACATGGGGCTCCTGGGGACCTGCCCCTTGTGAGGACCAAGGGGCCTCCTGGGGACCTTTCCACCATTTTTCCCTTTTTCACACGAGGTGAAAACTCTCCAGTTCTCATACAAAGTGGCCCTGCAGATAAGTTTCTCTGCCAGTGGTCCATCCTTCTCCACCTTCTCTGGGGTGAGAGAGCAGCAGGGATGCCCAGCTGCAATGCCCAGGACCGGGGCCAGACACAAAGGCAACCTGCTGTGCCATGGCTTCTACTTACTGATGGCTTTCAGTGTTTCGCATCGTCACCTATGACTCTGGTAGGACTTTTTTTTTTATTCTTGGAAAAGAAAAAAATGGAAAAGAAAAAAAAAGAGTCCCTCTAAGGAGAACGAGCCCAGGAGGGTCAGTGGATCTATGGTGACAGTTGTCATTCTTCAGAATCCACTTTTTTTTCACTAAAGCTCCAGCTAACTGCCCAGCGAGCCATCCCTGCGACACCGCGGGGTGGTGAAAGGGGAGGGGGGGACCCCGTCCGCCTGTGGGTGCCCAAGGCAAGAGCGAAGAGGGTGTTATTTGATTGTCGGCCAAATAAATAAGGAATCTTGGTGGTGCTGAAAGGGAAAGACTTTGCAGTGCAGTCTGCTGACCCAGAGAGGGAAAATAGCTTTTGAGAGGCAGAGATTTCTTCTGCGTGGCAGCAGGGACATGACCAGGGGAGGGTGATGGAGGGGCCCTCCTCTGCGTGGCCACAGCCTCTCTGCCACCGCCAGTGCGTCCGGCTGCATGATGGCATCCCCTGCTTTCCGCCCCTTCTCCGGCTGCGGTGGGTGCCTGTGGCTCTGGCTCACAGGGGCCATAAGGTCAGTGACGCCGTGGTTGATGACGTGAGGAACATCCATGCACCATCCCCAGCCCCAGGTGGCTGCTCCCGGGCGCTGAGGGCAATGGAGGTCCGTCCTGCTGCCAGCAGGACACTGGGTACTTTGCTACTCGGAGGGTTGAGGCACGGCCATGGCGAACGCCGGGAGCTGCCGAGCACCGTCAGGCTGACGTCAGCCGCTGGACCACCGGGATGCCCAGGGAAGCACCATGCCCTCCACTGCAGCGTGGTGGGGGGTGTCCATACCGTGACACTGGGAAAGCTTTCCTGATGGCCAAGGCCAGCAGCGTGACCGGATTCACCTGGACTAACGCGGTAACCACGTGGGCATCACTGGGTCCAACGGGTGCTGCTCCATCAGGAGCAGGTTGTGTTTGCTGCAGCCTCGCCCGTGCCAGTGGGTAGCCACGAGCTGCCACCGGCCAGCTCCATCGCTGCGTTTGACAGCCCTTAATTGGACAGCTCTTAACAAAGTGCGGTTCAAAAGAGCCTTAATTAGGTGAACATTGAGAAAAATAACCATCTTTTTCCACTTCTTCTCGTTTTTTGTTTAGCAAAGCAGCGTTTCGGAGCCTGCAGCTCCCTTTACACCCGGAAAGTGCCATCTCATTCTGCAAACGCCGCCTCTTCCCTGTTTTATTAGCAGGGAGATGGATTTCCTCGCTCGCACCGGGAACAGGCCACGGGCGTGACAGTAAATCAGCCGCGCACGCGGGATCGCTTCCTGGCGCGGCCAGATGCGCTTTGCTGGGAGATGCTCTCCTAACGACTCCTCGTTGTCAATAAGACTGAAAATAGAGAATGTTTTATCTCTAAAGCGTGCAATTTTCAGTGCTGCCTTTTGCTTTGAAAACGCATTGAATCAAGGCAGACGCGAGCCGGTGTAACTGCAGCTGCCCAAAGTCGGTTTTGCAAAGTTGAGCATTTTTGAATTTACTAAATCTCGATCTTACAGAGAGCGAAGAGATTCCTTTTCCCTCGTTTAAGGCATGGCTAGAGATGTTTTTCAATACTACTAGTTTCAGCACACTGATCTAAAAAGCAATTCTGCAGCACAGAAAGGAGGTTTCCTTTGAAGATATGTCAAGAGTTTCTGAGTGTTTTTGTTGCCGTTCCTTAAAAAAGTTCAGTATTTGGTGTTCCTTAAGTTGGAGTACTTATTTCTTTTGGAGGAGTCTCTTTACGTTGAATTTTGCAATGTTGCATGTTTAGAAGAAAAGTGACTTTGATAGGCATTAACTTCAAAAACGCGACCTTCAGCTTTTCAGGAACGTTTTTAACCTCGTAATTCATCGGTGCAAAACACCAGGTCCGGGCACTTCTCGGAGTCCAGCCTGTTGAATTGTGTTGCAGAATGCAGAAAGGGTGAAAACCAGAGGAAAACGTGGCTCTGCTACGGGCGTTACAGTTCTGGGCAGGTCGGGGTTCTGTAGAAATGTTTCCTACAGACCATGAGGTTCTGCACATCAAAGCAAAGGCATTTTGGTGCAGGGACAGCCTTTCCAGCATTGAAGTTATTTGCTGAGCAAATACATGCAGGAACAATTGCTTTCGTTGCTTTCTTAGCAAATATTTTTACTGTTAAACTTATTTTGCCGGAATCCTTGTGGGGAGTAAACACAACGGAGGACACAGATGTAACCCCAGCACTCATGGCTGGTAGATGTTCTTCTTCAGCTCCAGCCCCTGCCCAGGGACTGTTAGGATGCTTAATGCACCAGCTGGAGCTCCTGCCATTCCAGATGTCCCAGGTCCACCACCATCATCGTCCCAGTATGGTACATGTCTGAGATTTGGGATCAGGGGGAGAGGGAGGGGTGGGAGGAGGGAACCACCTGGGATGGTGCAAGAGGCTGTGTCCTGCTCAGCAGACACATGTAGGAATACGAAACGATCCATAGCAACATCTCCATGAGAGACGGCTGTATCCCTGAAGGAAGAAATAGCAAGCAGGTGGGAGGAGGACGAGGTGGCAGGGAGTGAAGGTAACAGCCTGCACAGGAAAGGCAGAGCACAAGGAGTGGTCAGCAAAGGCCACAGAATTTAATCAAAACTGAAGGATATTCTGTCAAAGACTCTGCTCTTTGCAGTTTGAGCTCTGCCAGGTTAAGCTGTCAAGGGGCTGCACCCCGTACATCTGATGGACAAGTGGAGAACGCCTAGAAGAGCCCAACAAATAATACATTCACCTTCTTTCTGCAACATGGAAGACATAATCACAGGTTAATGTTTCATTCATTAAAGTACATTTATCTTCCCAATAAATTAACGTCCAAGTGGCGTTACAGAGAAAGGCCATCAAGAACTGTCCAGCTCTCCCATTTGCTTTATTGATTTCTCTGGTCCCCTGCTAGCAACTCCAGGCCTACTTGAACTATTTCTGGCCGTTATAGCACAGCCAGAGGATTTTTGTGGGCTCTGGAGTGAACATCCTGCACTCTCCAGGTCATTGTCCTTTCTTGCTGTCACACAGTACAAGCCCAGAATATTTAAAGAGATGATTTGGTGTTATACCAAGCTGCTCTAGAAAGCACTCCTCGCTGCCTATGAAGTAATTATGGAGGACAAGTTTCACTCAGTCCCAAAATAGCCTGGCATCGAATTCTCAGCTGAAATAAACTGCTGTCGTGCCGTTGCCTTGAGCGCAAACCTACAAGGACAGAAGAGCAGCAGGTCTGGTCCCAAGTAGTGAGCGGTGAATGTGGCAGAGGAGCTCGGTCATAAAGCTGATGGTGAGTTAGACTAATACATTTATTTTATTTTGGTTTGTTTTATTTTATTTTATTTTATTTTATTTTATTTTATTTTATTTTATTTTATTTTATTTTATTTTATTTTATGGAAGGCTAGGTTTAATGGGGGCTCTCAGAACATCTAAGTCAATGCAGTTAATGATTTAAACCAAAGACACAGCTTTCTTCAGAGCTCTTTTACTACCTTCTAGGTTACTGGTGAAAAACAACCTCTAGCTGAAGGCTGAGAAAGCAGGAGCTGAAGATGTGTTACTTAGAGCTGGAGATATTCAGGACAAGGATTACCTTTTCCTTCGTGCCTGCACAGTGCCTGGCACAAAGGGACCCCCTCGTATGGGGCAACACGTAGTAGGCATAATTAGCAAAAAGATAGTATTCCTTGTTCAGCCAGAGCAACTACAGCAGGAGAAGACTGACAGATGGATTAGCCCACACTTGTCAGTTGGGTTTGAGCCCTAATGAAGCAGTGAGGTTTTTCTGCCTACTGATCTGGATTTCTATTCTGGGAAAAGATGTTTTTCTGATACACGTTCTCCTTAACAGCCCATAGGATCTTCAGTGAAATAAAACACCTGAAGAATGCTGTAAATACAGGGATGGACATGAAATTGCCATCTCTTTAGGCACTGGCACAGGTTGCCCAGAGAAGCTGTGGCTGCCCCATCCCTGGAAGTGTTCAAGGCCAGGTTGGATGGGGCTTTGGGCAACCTGGTGTAGTGGAGGGTGTCCCTGCCCATGGCAGGGGGGTTGGAACTAGATGATCTTTGAGGTCCCTTCCAACCCAAACCGTTCTGTGATTCTGTGATTCTATGATCATTTTGAGAAGTTTCAGTGGTTATTGGAATAGCAGACTTTATTGCACGTTGGGATGTTGCTGGCTAACAGCTGTGTGGTACTCCAAGCCCACGTGCTTGCAGTCACATTGCCGTCAGTCACACTGCAAGAAGAGGCCAAGAAAGTGCCGAACGGCTCCCAACTAATTAGTGGGGTTTGGATGACACAGTTTTAGGGTGCTCAACCCAACGTGTCAGTTTTTAAAGTTTGCTGAGCCTGTGTTCTCCTCCAAGTCATGCTCCTTCACTCAGCTGAGCTTCAGTTTCCGATAAGGCACACCCTTATTTAATGGAATAGGAATTCTTTGCTCACACCTACGTAATGTAAGTAAAAATGAAGTTTACTGACCAGATAGAGGAAGGAATGGCAATGATCAAGCAATTGAATTTCCTCTTCCCGATGCAAGTCATTGTCTGCTAAGTTTGGGAAAAATGTCTCTACTTAAGAGTGTTTTTACATTGACTGAGAATACAGTAAACTTGAAGGCAAATGTGAATCTGTAAAAAAACTGCACCACTTCGCTTCCAAACCTCCTGGAAATCCCTTCATGAGATATTGTATCTTTTGTTAGTATTGACCGAACAGCTGCCACGAAAGGCCACTGCGTGATTCTGCAAAGCCCCAACCTGTTGATTGCACTTTACCACCAGAGATACTCTTATATATTTGGCATTTATATGAAAATGAAACTCCTCATTCTTGATTTGGTAGCTTCTGTTTTTCTCAGTTTTTGCTTTTTCTCATATAATTTTCACGAGTAAGAATAAGCCTTTTGGATCAATTGTTCATTTTTTTTTTCTAGCAAAGGGATTATTTCCTATTTTCTTTTGTGACTCACTCTCCTACTACCCCTTTATTTCAGTAGGAATTGTAACAGGATTGACAAGAGCAGGGATGTTATTCCCCACTCCTCCTCTTTCCTCTGATGGATTTTTCAGAGTTGGAGGCAAAAAGATCGTGTTACTTTGGAAGCAATTTGATCTACCTACAGAGCCATGTGCTTTGGCTTTCAGCTCCTCCTTTCCAGCCTTCAATGACCCCTTTCATGGGGGGAAACCCACCTTTGTACATGATGTGAATGTCACGTGGGTTACATTCCCGAGATAACTAACCTTCCAAGTATGAAGTCGGAGCACCCTGAGGTGCCAGGGGGTGTGCCCGTTTGCTTACTGCCTCACCTACGTCAAGATAACTGGACTGTGGGATGTGGCTGAGCAGCAAGTGTTGCAGTAGTCCCATCAGTCCTGGCCAGGCTCCTGCTGGGCATCGGCACGGGGAAAGTCGAGGAACTGGAAGCTGAAGGGCTACGAATGAGGAAGGCAAAGGCGGTAAGTCTGCAGCATAGGAGGTGAGGACTTGGAAGGGAAAGTACATCCCTGGGACCACAACCTCTGTGGTACATGGTGCCGAGCAAAGGGAAGGAAAACACTCCCTGCTTCCAGCTGTGCAGGATGTGAAAAGACAAAGGGGTCTCTGGAGAAAAGGCTACAAAATTAACAGTAGGTCTGGTGATGACCAAGTGTGTTCTGGTGTGTGCTGAGTTTCTAGGAGCTGTATCATCCGCTCACTGCTGCTCCTCTGATTTCGAGGAGCTGTAGTGGTTCCAGAAGAAGGGAGTTCTGGGAGGAAGGGCTTTACAGAGAAACTGTGGGATTAGAGGCGTGAAGGAGAGAGGTAAAACATGTCCAGGTAAGTAACTATGATTAATGGTGAAAAAGAGGGTCTGGAGTTGGTAACAAAGCAAGAAGGTGGGAAATAAGCAGCAGCTGGGGCTTGTGCTGTTTCAGAGAGGATTGGAAAGGGATGGAGAGGCCTGAACAAATCACAATTTACACTATTTGTAAAGATTACATGATTTACATTTACATCAAGAGAACCTGCCATGAAAAAGCATGGAGGAAGCAGCGCCAGCAAGGGCAACGGCAGCTGGTGGCACGCAGAGGCAGGGCGGGAGATGGACCTTTTCAAACAGTAAACCAAAGAGGTCAGGCACTTCACACCTTTCATTGTGCACCGGGAATTTTTCCTGGATGATAGTTTTCCAACTTTCTGAATGTTTTTGCAATCGTAATGCTGTTTCTAAGCTCAAATTAAGCAACTGGTGAACAGCATTAGGCTGCTTAAAGTCAGGCACATGAATGCAGTAAACGAAGCAAAGTAGAAGACTCAGAGAATGATAGATCATGGTTATGACAACAATTTGGGATGTCTGGATTATCACGTGTGATGTCTGGGCACAAAGCAGTTTTTCTATTCATTTATTTAAAGCCATCTGGTTTTATCACGTATTCTCTGAAAATCTTTCGTCTGCTCTCAGCGCCAGAGCTGACCCTTGTTGACTAAAATATCTTTTACTCAATAGGTTTGCTCCCAAAAAAGCCCACTCCTCCTCCCTCAGTGAAAAAAACAGCATGATTAATGTTTTTCCAAAGTCAAAAGTTTTTTATTTACATAAGCAGAAAGACAGTATTCTCAATAGCATGACAACTGACTAAAATAAATTACCAGCTCCTCAGCAGGTCAAGGATGCTTGTGAGTTGTGTTCAGTCAAATGGGGGGGGGGATACAGACGTAATATTGCAGCAGCACCCATGCCACGACATAATTAGGGTATTTCCTAGCACAGAAAATCCTTCTCAACGCCACTTGGGGCATCAGAAAAGTGCAGCTAATGCTAAAGATTAGGATTTGTTCTCAAGTTCTCAGATTTGCATGTTGCTGCAGCAAAACCTAATCTTTTGAATTCCTGGTAACACAAAGCTTTTTCCAGAAAAAAAAAAGCATAATACATGAAGTACTAAGAATGATAATTAGAACTCCTAAGATTTGGAGACCGTGCGAAGATCTTGCATGAGATCCATAAGATATGTATGATTCAGATGACAGCGTCTGCCACAAACTGGAGGCAAGGCCAGACATCGCTGGTATCAACAGGACTACAAATCAAGGCTGTCTACATCCATGACTGGACTTGGATCATCAAACAGGAGGTAAAAGGAGGTCTACAAAATTGAGGTAGCTAGGAAATACCTTCATTTACTTTTGCAAGCCTGGATTTTGAGTGAGCTGTCACCTGAATCATGCAGTAAATCAGGGTATCCACATGTGGTTTGGATCTAGCACGCGCTTTTATATTAACAAATATGTTGGTACTAATGGAAATTATTCCCCATGTTCAGTGGTGTATTTCAGAGCAGGCTCCAGCGATCAATCCTCCAAGAGGCTGGCATTATCAATATGCTGCCACCAACACCCCAAGTAGGTGCACAGAGGAAAGCATGAAAATTCCCAGGAGAAGAACTAGCAGGGAAAGAAAAATCTTGGTTTCTGATTTCCATTTGCAGCCTAAAATAGCCTGTCTGCTGGGAGCAGTAGTTCTTCGGAGAAGCAGTGATTATGAAGACTATGGTCTTATTTACTTTCTGCCAGTGTTGCAGCATACTACGTATACTCACAGGGTATTTTTAGTCACAGATTCTGCCAGGCGGAAAAGCAGTGGAGTTAATCACATGTAGCAAATTAAACAAGAGCAAAAAAGCTGGTAGGCTCAGAAGGGGCTGCAGCAGCTGAATGTTTCATGACCCTTCCTAGGCAAACCTTCCAAAATTGCACATGGGGAGGGTAAAGGCAAAGGGCAGTGGTGGTCTGTTTTTACCTGAATCCAACAACCTACACATGTATCTGCAGTTGGTAGACTGAAGCAGTCTGAGAAATCTGTCTATATGCAGATTACAGGCAGAATTAAAGCTTTTTTGCAGTGAAACTGTTGATGCTGGTCCACCAACGTCTTAGATGTCCTCTGACAATTACTTTGCAGGCGATGAGCTACGGTGAGCCCCGAGCTCCTGTCCCAAGTGCAGGCAAGTGATGCAGAAAGGACTCTCAAAGCACAGAACGTTGAGCAGAATGCTCACCAGCGGCGGACTGGCATTACCATCCAAAGACATTTCAAGCAGTCTTGAATCTTAACGTGAATTTGCAGCACGGGAGGAAAGGTATAAAGGGCAGGAATTAAAGGTGGTTTCAGCACAGCTCAACTGGATGCAGATATTGTCACTCTGCATCCTAACAGGCTGATGAAATAGCTCCTGAACACCATCTTCTGCAGCACGTTCTTCCTTTGTTGAAAAGGTTGCCTAGAACATTCTTGCAGAAATACACCTTTTTTTCATCGGTCCCTTCAGTGGACATGGAAACGTATCAGTAGCTTCCTCTCTGAAAACACAGAAGTAGTAGAATTAATTTATAATCAATAATTAACTCAGCTCAGTCTAACTAAGCCAAGAACACACAATAGAATTACGGCAATCAGCATTTATGGGAACGGACGCATCACTGTTTTGAATGAAAACTATTCTTCCGTTAGCTCAAAGTAGCTTGTAAAATCTTTCACTATGACTAAAATCTGGAGCAATGTTGGATATTATTCACCCAAAGATTGTGCTGTAATGCTTATTCACAGCATTAGGATTTTAACTTTGTGAAGTAAAGCAGTAGCGATCAAGTGGACTCCCTCGCATCTGCTGCGCCTTTGAAGGACAGTATGTGCCTGCTCAGGAGTTAAATTAGGAATTAAATCTTGACTCAAGAACACAGGTGTAAGGAGTTCAGGAGATCTGAATGCCGAACTCGCATCCACCATGCCACAAGCATGAAGAGAACACGCTGTAGTCACCCTCTATCCTGAGCAGAAGATAACTCTGCCAGCATCCTGGGGTGGCATCCTCGAGCCTCTTGCCCAGAAGGTGGATGGCTTCCTGCCAGGGAGTGGGGGAGAAGAGACAAAAGGTGGTCTTAGGAGAGAGACTCCCAAAGTGTGCTTTGTATCCTTCCAAGTGGAAAGTAAATCACCGATCGTTTTGTTACTGTGGACTGAGAGATGGGCTGGTGGAGATGCCCAGGACTCCACAAGTCAAACGCTGAAAAGCTACACGGAGTTGAAGACTGATTCTGTGTCTCTTCTGGAAGGGCAAATCCTTTACTCGCTAATGGGAAGATGCAAAGAGGATTATGATGGCAATATCCTTCCCCAGGCAAGTTTGGTTGTTTTTCTGGCAAGAGAGATCCTTCCTAATAACAACTGCCCTTTCTTATGAGCTAGCCTTTGTCAGTGACCACAGAAGTGCGTAGACACAAAATAGCTTCTATCTGCCCAGAACGGCTCACAGACATTGACTATCGTTTTGTTTCCTTTACTGGGTAAAAGGAGGAAAATGGCTTTTAAATTAGATGTTGAACCCCTTCCAGAATTGCAATATAAGACACTGAATCAATCATGCTTCATACAGTTACCTCCTACTCCACAAGCTCCTACTACCATAAAAATTGGTTGCTGCCAACTGAGCCAAGTGAATAATTTGCAGTTTCATATTTGTCAGAGGAATTTTTCCTCTTCCTCTTTTCCTTATTTGTCCACAAGCAGATTGATTTTCTTGATTTTTTTTTTCAAAACACGTGCTGTAATCACTCTGCAAGTAATCCTTACCGTAAATCACTTGTGAGCAATTTGTTGCAAGAAGTCTTCAAACATTTGCCCTAATTCCATCCCTTCTACAGGAACGTGCATCACATAGTGTCTGTTTCTGTGAACACATCAAAAGAGCCAGTTTTGAGTATTCTTCCTGAGAACAATCCCACTTCTGAACCTAGAAAACTCGCACAGAAGGCACATTTTATTGAAAATTATTCAAGACGTAGGGATGCACGTTCACTGAGATGATTGCAGTTCACACGCTTTGATAATTTTCACGCTGACTAGAAGATAGCTTTTCCAACCCTAAAGAGAACATTATTTTACCCACTTCTCAACTCAAATCTGCTCCTCGCCAGAGCTTTTGTCTCATCCCAATTCATTACAATTTCTGTCTCACAAAACATCCCTTATGTGAGAAGAGGCTTTCAATGGCAGATAAAGTGGTTGGGTTCCAAATTCCGCCTGAAACGATGCACAATTTCACCATTTAAAAATGACTTAATTCCCAGAAATAATTACAGGATTCTCTTGGTTATTGTTGCATTTTAATGAAAAATAAGACTGTATCAAAACACTAGCTGAAGAGTCTGACCCTCACCCTGCTGCAGTCAGTGGCAAGTCTCCCTTTCTCAGTTTTCCTAGATGGAGGAAACTGCCCTTCTCGGATTGTAGAATACCACTTTCCAGACCAAAGATCAAAAGAATGATAGCACTTTTCAGAGGGATCTGGGTACTTTACCATGTGTCCTGTTAAATTAAAAGAAAAGTGTTAAGAATGCCTCTGCAATATTGAAAAGGAGGTAAAAGTCAACTTGAACCCCGAGTGCCATCGTACAACCAGAGTTAGAACTTCAAATCCAAGTCTTGCAGTTGACCTTAAATGTTTGCCTTGAAGATGTTTGTAAAATCCAGGCCTTGGCTCTTGTTGGTACGCAGTGGAAATACTTTGCTGGTATTTTTGTTGATGTAAACAGTTGCTGCAAACTGTCATCCCTGCACTTTATGACATAGTTAAGTAGGAAAGATGGAAATGAAAGTCATGAATTTCAGGGACGATCATGTCTGTGACTGTAACTGGGACATGTATGGATGTCTCCTCCATTGTCCCTTACACAGGGTCCAGTCTATGAAAACAGGAAAACGTTGAAAAACAGTTTAAAAAAAAAAATAATCCACATAGAAATACTGAAGAATGCAAGTCATAAACCAATTGGCATTTTTTCAAATATGAATTTTGCAAAAGGAAGTTACATTTTGCTCTCAAACAAACTTCCCCTGAAATTATTTTTAAATTTGTCAGTGCAGAAGAGACTTAGTGCACCGTATCAATGCTCTTAAGCTGTTACCATCTGAGATGGACTGAAACATTAACTCTTGGTGCTCGTAAATACCTCTTGGGATAATTTAAGCCTGCTTTGTGTAGTCCGCTACAGAAATAAGTTGTCGATGCTAAGCACCACAGTTCCTTGAACCCAACTTTCAAACAAGCAGTTCAGGCTTGTCTACCAACCTGGGTGCCGAATCCAGCCCCGCCGCGGGGCGGGAGAGCCACGCGCTCCACGGGAGCTCCCGTGGGAGCCGCAGCCACCTTCCTAACGCCAGCCGACCCGGGGCGCCGGAGCCGAACCGTGAGTGCACTGCCTGTAACACCAAGAGTAAAATAGAGTCATAGAATCATAGAATGGTTTGGGTTGGAAGGGACCTCAAAGATCATCCAGTTCCAACCCCCCTGCCATGGGCAGGGACACCCTCCACTACACCAGGTTGACCAAAGCCTCATCCAACCTGGCCTTGAACACCTCCAGGGATGGGGCAGCCACAACTTCTCTGGGCAACCTGTTCCAGTGCCTCACCACCCTCAAGGTAAAATCATCATGAGATATTCGAACGAGACAATGATGTCGTGTTAATTTGCATCTCGTTTTTGTGGTGCAGTTGTATGCAGCCAACGTAGTGACTGGACATTAATACGGCACGATTCGTGCTCTGTCGTGTCGCTCTGCTGGCCTTTCTGCTAACGCTATTCTCATAAACGAAATCCCTCAAGACAAGAAAATTATTATGAAACTGAACAATAACAACTTGCTCTTAGCAGAGCTCCCTACTTTTTCTTCCACCAGGAGCAGAACAAGGAGCTCTTAGAGTGTTTTCTTGTATGCCGAAGTGAAATTTTACATCTTCAGCAACAGCGAATAACTCCATGTTGCCGTTGAGTTACTGAACCAGCGCGGTGTTGTATCCACTCTCTAGGGAGGTGTCTGTATTTTATCCTTGGAGCAGGAAATACTACATGCACCAGTTTAACGGCTGGTACCACCATTTTAGAGAAGTGGCACAGCAACTCCTGCATCAAGGGATGTGTCCAGTATTCCTCTTCCTGCTAAACGTGGATTTCAAACAAAACATAATCTTTTAATTTAGTTATAGTTTATGCTGAATCACGTAAAATGTGACTGACTCAGAGACACAGCATATTTTTTTGTACTTTTCACCGTTAGCTGGTATTTTTTTCCCAGTGCCTACGTTAATGCAACTTCACCTTTGGTATTCTGATGCTGACGGGAGTTTTAGGGCAAAGAAATGGTGATGTGCTGGCATATGGGTTTTCCAAACTTTGTAAGATAGATTGTTTCCATGCATTCTTTTGCCTGTAATTATTATATTATACGTGAGAGGAAAAAGCTGCTATGCTAAAAAAACCCCACCCTAGCCTGTCTGATTTTGAATCTGCATATTCAAGTCCATTTACACCACCAAGAGGGCAGCAGTCCAAAATACAAACAACTTCAGCTCGAAAAGCAAGGCTGCCACCCTGGGCAGCCAGAAACCACGGCCATCATTTAAATAACAGCACTCTGTGCAGATCCACGCACAGCTTCGTACCTGTGGATCGCTTCCACCTACGACAGAATGAAATACTTTTTTAAACTCCCATCACACTGCACTCTGCTTCACTGGACCAAGCGATGTGGAACAACACAAAGTACACCGTACACCGTGTACTCGTATTCTACAGAGCAGGTATAATCATTGTAATTATACCACAACCACATGGCAAATACCATGTAAATAACAGCAACTGCGTGTTCCTACAGCGTACCAGCTAATTATGCATTGTTGCTAACAAGTTCAAAGATAAATTCTCATAGCACTTGCAGCGTTGAGGTGCTTGCAGAGCTCGTAAGCTGGGTAATAATGGAATTTGTACTCTTAAATGCTTGCTTTTGTTGATTTTCCTTCGGAATGGGGAAGGGAAACAACCCACCTCTCATGCCCTACTTAAGCCTACAGCTTAAGTGCGTGTTTTTTATTGCTGCAGCAGAGGTACGCTGCGATACAGAATGACACTTCTACCAATCTGGATGAATTAACACCAAAAAAAAATCCTTTCCATTAATAAATCGCTTTCCAAATTCCATTTAGTAATCCTCCTAAGCCAATGCCGTATTTAAAACGACCGGTACTTGCATGCAATAGAACTAATACTGTTTTCCTGACCCGATATTTAATCTTACACGGGCTAAAAATGAGAGGAAAACCTCATTTCGCTGATGTCACCAGCAAAACTCCTGCCGACTCCAGTGAGGGCAGGGCTCTATCCAGACAGCTTCCTTGTAAATGGATTCTTGAAAGAGCTTATATTATGTTATGTCAGAACTGTTCTGACCATTGCATAGTCCGTGCTAGCTCCTTTATGAGCCACACTGCAGGATTTTAGAATACAACTTATAACTTTTCATAGGTATTTTAATAGTAGTCAATAAAATAAAATTGGCCTCTCTATAAACATTGCTCTTTTCCAAAGTGAAGCTTCCCTTTAAGTTATGACTCCGTAATGGTTTGGGCAGCCGTTTACACCAACTTCTACAACCCATGATGGATCACCTTGGCTTTTAGTTTAAACTTGTTTTCAATTTCATTATTTTCCGTATTGATTTTCAATCTGAAAGGTGATGTTGATGTTTCTGACCCTTCTTTTTCTATCATAGTCGTTGAGCTATTTCTTCTAAAAAATTACTAGTGTTCATTGCAAGGCAGATTTTAAGGTTAAAGACAATACTAAGGGAAGGAACAAGAACTGGCTTAGAGAAGCCAAACAGGAACCAGAGTGGGATTAGCTGACTGTAGCAATGCACGATGTGTGAGAGCATTTTATTACCCACTGTGCTCTTTAATTGCGAGTAGAATACAGACAATAATTTCTAAAACAAAGTATGTTGTAGAATACAGACAATAATTTCTAAAACAAAGTATGTTCTTATCGAAGATCCTTGGCTCTTTAGCGGGAAAATAGCTTAATATGCAGAATGATCGTTGGTTTTAATGGGTTTGTTTTCATGTAACATATCTTGACTTTAAATAAAAGGCAGCTGTACGTTTCCAGTACTGTAAAACTGGCAGTATAATTGAGGCTCATTAGCCCAGCTGCTGAAGCTGATAGTGTCTTTGAAGATGGTATCCCTGTTCAGATGGAATTACCTTGTTTTCCTCCCCTCTGTTCACTCCCTCCTCAATCCTGCCCTGGAGACTGAAGGAACATTGGTAGGTTCTCCTAGGAAATAGACATTTTCCTAAGCCAAAGTGAAGGTAAATGATCTTTCTTCACTCCTAGGGTCTGGTCTTGTTCTTCCTGAAATCTGCAGTGAGATTCCTGCTGTCTTCAGTGGTACCAGGCCAGATGTAAGCTTGAAGTTCTCCTAATGCAAAAGGCCTATGTACACTGAACGGGAGAGATGATACTCATTAATAACTATTTAGGAGAACATGGTTCCCTTGAAAAGCTAATTATTTTGAGACTTACCCATTCAAAAAAAAAAAAGCCTAATCAATGAGAGAACAAATTGAAAATGAAGAATCTCTCATAAAAACAGACAGCAGAATACTGCATTCAAGAGGAGAGTCGCCGATTAAAAGAAATGTCAACAACTCAAGTGGCAACAACTTCTAAAGGGAAATCTTTTCCTCATTTTCATACGCATTCTTCATGAGCAACATCAAGAAGTGTAACATGCTAATAGCTAATAACACTCAGAATGAGATTCACTAATTTACTAACTGAATAATTTAATGCATATCAAAGGAACGATTTTCTCATTTCTTTCTTTTTTTAGATCTAACACTAAGCTGGGTATTATCAAGCAGATGAAACTGCACAGATTACAAGTTTTCACTGAAACAGTCATTTTCGAATTGAGTTTGTTTTTTTCTGTCAGATGTCTCTTTTGGGTTTAAGGAATCACATACTTTTTTTCCTTGTTATAATTCAGATTCAAAAAAAAAAACAAATCAGGAAGATATCTTTGTGGACATGTGATGTTTTGCTACGAAGAGTGTTTTGCAGAGATAGATCTGTTATGATTTTAAACTTTGAAAACGTCGGGGACTGCAGAGAGATAGAGCCATCCACCTGTCCCAGGTAAGCCAACAACGCAGCAGTTTAGGAGATTGGGCCCTGAGCTGAAGCAGGGGTGGGAAGCAGATGACTGGTGTGCCGCAGAGGTCCTCTGGCCGTCCTGGCATGGAGGACTCTCCTTCCTGCTCCTGGCAATGGTGAGAGGTTGGCTTGATTCCAACGCAGAACAAAAGACAAATGTTAATTATTTTTTTTTAATTGCAAAAGAACTTTTGTGTAGTCCAAAATGCTAGACCAGGTATTGAGAAATACAGAAAGTCTACGTGGTAAGAACCACTTCTTGTTTAAGGTGATTTTTAGAAGCCTATTTACAGAATTCTACTAAATTTAAACAATGTTTTGCCTTTGCTAGTATTGCACACTACGTAGCCCACTACCATCTGCTAAAACACTTTCAGAATAGGTTACCAGTTAAGGCACCAAACAGAAAACCAGCTCTTCCTTCAGTTCGTGTGTCACAGCCAGAAAGCTCACTCAGAGAGACTCCAGACTGAAAGACAGCCGTCATGTCTCAACATCTGTTTGGTGGCTGGAGGGAAGCAGAGTACTCCACGGTCAACAACAGAGCTGATTCTGTTTAGCATCTTCACTGATGACCTGGATGATGATACAGAATGCAGAAACAAATAATCTGAAGATGAGGCTAAATTATGGTTGAGTTGTTGACATGCCAGACATTAACTTTTGTGGAGGGATCTTCAGGAACTTGGGATCTGGCCAGCAGAAATCCCATCATGTTTAACGAGAGGTACAAAAGTCCCACATCTTGGGCAGAATAACGCCACATGCCAGGACAGGCTGGGAACTGTCTGGCTGAGCAGTAGCCCTCCTGGAGACGACTTGGAGGTGACAGTGGATGTCGTCAAATGTGAGCCAATGACATGCTCATTGCAAATGGGGCAAACTGCATGTTGGCCTACTTTTGAAGAAGGGTGGCCAGCAGATTGAGGAAACTCATTATCCCCATCTCCTCAGAGCCAGTAAGGTCACATCTGGAATACTGTGTCTGGCTTTGGGCCCCCCAGGTCAAGAGCATGTTCAGAAAATGGGAAGGGAAGGTAGCAGAGGGCTACTGGAATGGTCAGGGACATAGAGCACATGCTTTAGGTGATGGAAGAGGCTGTGGCTTTTCAGTCTGAAGGAGAGGAGGCTAAGGGGTGATCTAATAGCAGCTTGCAACTGCTTGAACTGGAGTTGGAAAGAAGATGGGGCCAAGCTCTTTTTGGTAGTGACAGATGGTATAGTAAAGGGCAACAGCCACGCATTGTAGCCTGAGAGGTTGAGACTGGACGTTGGGAAGAACTGCTTCACTGGGAGGCTATTGCAGTACTGCAGACCTGATCCAGTGTCGGAGACAGTCCTGCTTTGCGTGGAAGGTGAGAGATGATCCAGGGGTCTCTTCACACCAGTATTTCTACAGTGTAACTCAGATCCAAGCCGGTGGCTTTAACAAAATCTTACCTCAATGATGTTAAACACAATTAAATTAAAATTCTGATTACTGGTAAATAGGAAGGAAGATACATTACCTCCTCAGCTGGCTTGTTTTCTCATGGCAAACTCCTCACCAACAGGGCACAGGACTGCAGCGAGCGACACGTTCCTATTGTTTCCAGTTGGTGTGTCTGTGACTGCTCCATCACAAAGCCAAGGCATGGGAGATGAGGACTACTGAGAGATTGGCTTCAAAAGCCCTCTCCTAATCTGAGATAAAATGCTCATGTAGACACTGAGGTTAAATACCCTTTCTAGTTCTCTCCTGTAATTTTTCTGTTCTCTGTTCTGAATCTGTTCTCTCTGTTCTGTTTCCCTGCCCATGGCAGGGGGGTTGGAACTAGACAATCTTTAAGGTCCCTTCCAGCCCAACCCATCCTATGATTCTATTGCCCTCCTCTCCTGATATCCCAACAGCAAGCATAATGCTTCTGCGATGCCCCTTTAACAGGGGAAGGACAGACTTTTGGAACCAATGGCTTTGTGGCAGATGGAGCGACATTTGCAATTGGGAATAAACACTCTCCTGCTGCCAAAACATTAACAAGGGGCTTCCTCGGAAATATTCTGCCACAGTCACTGATACATGTAAATTCCCTGTGTAAATATGACTTCTTCCAAGGGAAAAGGTATCGTTCTGCAGGCTTTCCGAGGACAAGGACCTCTCTGCACTGTTTTTTTTTTTTTTCCTCTTCTGCAAAACCCTTGGCTTGTGGTCACAAAGGTTCAGTGCCGCGGCACCTTGCGGATGCTGCTCGTGGTGACCCCGGCGAGCGACAGCAGCGAGCAGGGCTGGTTGGGGGCAGGCTGCCCAACGATCCCGCTCGGCTGGGCTTGGCAGCGAGGGCACACTGTGAAATCCAACAGGGAATGGCTTCTTCTGGGTGTTTTCTTTTTGCATAATGCATCTCTCTCTGTGAATGCCCGTGTTCCTTACGTGGCGAGAAAACCAAGAATTTCCGGACCTTCCTTTATACCAGCCATTATTTTGCATAGCCTTATAATGCCTTTTATTAATTTCCTTGGAAAAATAAACTCTCCTATTGCTTTCAAATTCTGCATATATGCGACATCAAAGCATCTCAGTGAATTTATCATCCCATTTACATGCCAGCTCTCTGGTGCTGGCGTCAGACATGTTGTGGTAGTACTACAAGCAGTAAAAATGTCCAGTTTCTCCGACACTGCTGCAGTTTTCACTGCTGTAGGTACTGATCACTAGGGAAACTGATCCTCAAATACCAAAAAACCTTCCTGTGATGACCTGCTGTTTTGCAGAGGGCAACGGGATCAGCATGCTTTTTTCTTAAAGATAAAGAGAAAAGACAGCTGTTGTCCTCTGAGATTTATTTTTAACGTCAAACTCTTCTGTGCATCGTGAAAAAAAAGCTGAATAATTCTATTTTCATTCAGGAGGAGATTACAAGAGAGAGAAATAATCTGATACATTTTAGATTAGAGTGTCTTCCCTAAGAACAGAGGCTGTCACGGTGTAGTGTCCCGTGCCAAAGAAAATCTCCCTTTCTCCAACACTGTCAGCTGGGCCCAGTTCTCCACCAAATATGTTTTCAAGAATTTTTGCACTAAACTGAGAGTTATCCAACATGGATGCTTCTGGGAATTCCGATTATTCTTCCTCTGTTAGTACTGAGACTAAGAAATCTTGACAGCAGCCTGCATCATAGTGATATTGTAATGATTGCTCTGACATGGAAAAATATCACCCATCTGTGTTTTCATTCTCCAGGTTGAGTCATGCCTTTAGGAAGTCAGCTTCTGATGACATGTTTGGGCAGACGATGCCTTACCTGCGTGCTTGTTTCATGTATCATCCTGATCTGGAAACTTGAATGCCATAACCAGAAAGCTATGCTAATTGTACATGTTTTTAAGTCAGTGGAGTCCAAAACATATTCCTCAAAGCTATCAGCCTCACAAAGACTGCCTGCTTGTTTGAGGAGCTGGAGATGTTTTGTTTCTGTTAGAAGAATCACATAACTTTTTCGTAACAGCAAGAATCTCCAACCAAAATAATCTTAGCCTCATAGATATTACATACTTCTGTTTCCTAAAAATAAAAACCACTGAGTATATGAATCACAGAATCACAGTACCATGAACTGGTACTGTAAACACAAGCACAAGTAAAAGAGTTCTACTGTTGCTGGACTCCTCCTCCCACTCGATTTCGGCAGTCAGCAAAAATACTTATTCAGCATTAAGTTACAGTAAAGAATTGTTGACCCTGGCGTAATTGAGAGCAAAGATAAAGTCAAGTCACTGGGATTTGCTTCAGCTTGTGACATTTCAGATAAAGCCTCTACATTTGTTTGGATCACAAAAACGAAAGCATATAGAAAATATCTGTTAAAAACAAAAATGCAGGCAGTCTTCACAAGGTTCCTCCTAAAGTGATTTTTACTGAAGTGCTCCCAGTTGAGTTAGCATTATTTGCTTCTAATCTGGGCTTCGTTTCTAAACACTGTACGTTAACAAACTTAGACCACTTCATGCCAAGTGCTTTACACGTTTCTCTCTAATTAAATTTCTCCAAAGAATCACATTACGTAACCATTTGCCAATACTAAAAGCACACTCTCAGAGATCCTGGGTAAAATCCACACACCCCTGCAGTAACTAGTAAAATTACCATTGATCTCATTGGAGACAGGATTCTACTCTATGGGTCTTTGCTATTTATGGGTAATAAAAAAAAATCTTGCTACTGATGTGTTAAGTTCTTAGGTACACTATTCTAAAAAACTTAGATCTTAATGAGGTCCTTGCCATCATTTCCCATTTCCCTTTCTGGATAAAAAGAAGCGTTACTTCAGAGGTCAATAACGTCTAGTTTCAAGTATGTTTGGAACTGCTAGAATATGCCACAGATGCCAGTTTAGATAAGCTCCTAGCTCGTGGATAGAAGTAGGCATTTGGTCTAATAATCTGCAATTTTACTCTGGAATTTGTGGCCAGACTTGCCTGTTGTGAGCTCTGGGAGAAGGGTGAACCATTAGCATTTAGGGATTCTCTTAGCTGTACAGTGGTACGTTCAGTAATAAGTTACAGGCGATTAGGACATGGAAGTGGCATAAAAATTAAGAAGATTTTAAATAATCTTTATGATCAGTAATGTAAGACAAGGCTTAACAATTTCCCTTTGTATAACTAGGAGACATTTTTCACCTGTGTGAAACACGTTGAAGGAGGCTACATCTAAACGAGTTCTGTCATTCCTCCTCTTGTCTGCAGCAGCTTTCCACAACTCCGCCGTGCAGGGCTGCGGGGTTTGACGTTTGAGCTCTCGGGCAAAAGAAAGAGGTAAATTCGGGCTGCTCTAGGGCAGCACTGGGCAGAAATGGAGGGAGCAGGGGTGGTGTGAGATGGTACCCGCTCCTGTCACCGCTCTGCGGGACGTTCTCATCTTCCAGCTGCAGAAATGGTAGAGGGCTGTCTGAGCGCTGCTCATCTACTTCAGTGCAAAGTTACTTTCCTAATTGATATTTTTTTCAGAGTTACTAAGACGTTACCTAGTTACCAGCTAATCACAGCCTGGTAACCGTTCAGAGAAACCTAGATTTTTGTTTACAACGAGGTAAGTGACCCTAAATAAATCAGTCTGGTGATGCTTACGCTGTCCAACTGTAAACCAGGATGAGACTGCACACGAAATTTATTTGCAGTGTTCAGATGAAAACTGAGGTATGAAATTAATTACGATTAGTCTTCACAACACTAATTCAATTTAAAATATGCTTAACTGGTTTAAAAATAAAACTTTGCAGTCTCTTTGACTGCAACCCAGTCCTGAAGCTATTTAAGCCTGCGTTGCCTATCCCATTCCTGATTTTCTGATCTGGCTGTAAGATTACTATTAATAGACCAGAAGTGGGGTAAAAAAAACCCAAAAACCAACACACAGAAAAAAGTGAAATTACCTGATTCTGCAAACACTCGTGGTTTTGTTTCTTTGCTTACTTTGTTTTAGAGAAGCATCATCAGAAGTTTAGTTTTCTGACGGGGATTAATGTTTCCCTTTTGTGACTCTGGACCATCCATCCCTCCCCGCCTCCCCCCCAATTCCGGCACGAGGTTGCTAAGCGACATGTTCTTCTCTTCTGTACTTTAGCAGAGAGGAACAGATCAAAGACACCCACAGTCCTGAATTATTTTATAAATGAATTTAAAGAGACACTCTCCCGTGCTGTATTATGGAGGGGGAGATCAAAAGTTGCTCTATATACTGAGAGTATCCGGAGAATTAAACTGACGTCTTCTGGAAAATAAAAATGGGCTCATTACTGAGAACTATGTAATATTTACCTTTTTTTTTCTTTTTTTCAGAACTAGACTATGAATTTATGCTAATTAATGTTTCTAGTTTTATGGCAGTCAAGACATTGAACGCAGGCCAGGCTGCACGTTTGTACGACTTTCAAAAGTAAGGATTTCTGTCAAGTGACAAGCTTGCTGTTCTTTTAACTCTTTTCATCTCTTGCAAAAGAGTTGCCATTAATCAAAAATCTTTCACTCTCTAAATTCTAAGTGCTTTCCTGACTCACATGAAAGGTGAGAAAATCACAGGGTAAATTTCAAGTGATATATCTTTAAAAGGATAAATGGAGATGAGAAAGTGATCTGTGTAAATCAGGCAAAAAAAACCCTAAGACACTAATACCTCAGACCTCTCCGAAAAGAATGAAAACCAAATGTGAATGATCTTTAATTAAAATCTGGGAATACGTAAGTTTAAACGTTACTTCTTACCAGACCAGCACTTATCTGGCACCAGCTCAGCTCTGCGATTCTGTCCAAGCTGCGAGATTTGTAAGAGCACGCTGGCAGTTAGGGCCAGCCTTTCCTGAAACAGAAAAGGGAGGAATTATTTGCCCTCGGATCTACTCCGTTTCAGACACCGTCAACGTTGTAAAAGGGAAAAAACCAGCACTTAGTAACGAAGATTTTTCAAGACTTTCGTTTCCAAAGACACCATTGCTGCACAGCCTCCAGAAAAAGGAGAGGAACGCAAAATACGTGCTTAAAGCATTTTCCAAACAAGCCCGACAGCTCGTTTACGTGGAAAGCAAAACTGCCGGCTGAAACGGCTGCAAAAAAAAGGCATTCCTGAAAATCACACACAAAATTCTTCCCGTGGGCAAATCTCATCGTTTTGTAACCAGCCACCTTATGTGCACAAACCAAGGTCTCCTTTCAGGGGCTTGCTCACACCAACAGGTGCTCCTGCAGCCACAGGCACAAAACCCCCGGCTCCGGGTGTCAAGTGTACGTAGACGATCTCGCACTCTTTGCAGCGTGCTCGCTCCTCGCTCTCATCCCATGCCTGCAACCTCACACAAAATTGAGGATAGATTAGTGAAACCTAATACGCTCCGGGACTGTAAAGGGATTAATCTCACATAAATCTTCACCCCCCAAAAAAAAAAATAATCAGCATTAGTATTGATTTACATGCATTTTATTTTCCAATGAGAAAACAAGCTGCCTGGTTTTTTCTGCGCCAGTAAAAGTCTCTTCAAAATTGTAATTGCTTAGATTTGGCATTTAAAATCCACTCTACTACAGTTAACCTACATTCTCGTAAAAGCAAGTATTTTAGAAAAGGGCTTAGCCAGCTTTTCCATTTCATTACTAGGCACCTACTACAGGGGCTAGATATGTACTTTACGTTCACTGATACAGTGTTTTACGTAGAAACATCTTGACCAGCACGACGTTGTCAGTGGTTAGCAGATTCGGTGTGTTTTGGCTGAATTTCTGCAGAGGAAAACTGTGACTTGCACTCTAAATATTTTTTCTGGAGAATGGCTTCCTCAACAGACTATGGGCATCTTGTACAAAACACAAGAAAACATTCGGAAAGGAATTTAATGCTTCTGGCAGTTACCGACTTGCCAGCCTTGGAAACCGAAATCCCTCTGACCCGGGGCACAAGCACGGCTCCGGCACCGTGCGCTCTGCCGGTGCTGGATCCCCACCGGATCCCCACCGCATCACCGCTCCTCCTGTGGTTCAATCGAGCTACTATGTCATGTAAAACGTTCTGAAGTGGGGATGTGGTACGAATTTTAGCTAATATTTGTTACTGGTATATTTTAAAAAACAGATAACATATACATATACATACATAACATATACGGAGCTGCGTTCAGCTCTGGAGTCCCCAGCACAAGAAGGACATGGAGCTGCTGGAGCAGGTCCAGAGGAGGCCATGAAGATGCTCCGAGGGCCGGAGCACCTCTGCTATGGAGACAGGCTGAGAGAGTTGGGGCTGTTCAGCCTGGAGAAGAGAAGGCTCCAGGGTGATCTTATTGCAGCCTTCCAGTACCTAAAGGGGCCTACAGGAAAGCTGGAGAAGGACTTTTTACAAGGGCGTGTAGTGATAGGACAAAGGGCAATGGCTTTAGACTGAAAGAGGGAGATTTAGATTAGATAGAAGGAAGAAATTTTTCACTCTGAGGGTGGTGAGGCAGTGGAACAGGTTGCCCAGAGAAGCTGTGGCTGCCCCATCCCTGGCAGTGTTCAAGGCCAGGTTGGATGGGGCTTTGGGCAACCTGGTGTAGTGGAGGGTGTCCCTGTCCATGGCAGGGGGGTTGGAACTAGATGATCTTTGAGGTCCCTTCCAACCCAAACCATTCTGTGATTCTATGACTTTATTAATCATAGAATCATAGAATGGCACAGGCTGGAAGGGACCTTAGAGATCATCTAATCCAACCTCCCTGTCATGGGCAGGGACATTAATATACATATAATATATAATAATTATTATTATGATTATATAGTATTTGTAGAATTTTGGTTAATGAACGCAAGTAATTTTGAATCACTGCTCTTCTCTTCTTATTTCCAGGATGCTGTAAAAACATCTGCTGCAGCTGGATCACAGACGTGAGCAGCCAGGGCAGAGGTGTGGGCCGACGACCAAGAGATGATGCTGTTGGTATGCGGGAGGGCGCCGAAGGCCATCGAGAACGTTCATGATCTCACTTCACGTTTCTACAGTGCTTTGCCTGCGTGCAGCACCATGCGGGCTCCTAGTAATTAGTGATGTAGATGTCTCCGCAATAATCAGCGGTATCATTTAGACTGTCATTAAACTACAATGAGGAGCCCTTTGACCTGAGCGTTGTACTTCAGAACAGTCTAATGGGTGGTTGGACGACGGGAAGGTTGCATCTGCTTTTCCTCTTCCCTAAAGGCACCAGCTCCAGGAGCACCTCGTCCCAGGAGTGGTGGCTGCACGCACGGGACAGACACGGAGAGCCATTATGCGACTGGAAGGGCAGTGGCACAAAGTAGCCCTTGTGTCCGGCGCACCGCCTTGAAAAGCCTGGATTTTTGCAGAGCTCCTTTCAGCCTGTGTGCAGATTCAAGCAGGCGAAGCCCCACAACTTTATACTTTGCAATTCAAATCAACTTTTTTATTTTTTTTTACTTCACTTTTAGAGCAGAGCTTTGTGCAGCAAGAGTCGTAGGGATGAAATAAGGGCAGTACGTGGTCGGACAAATAACTGAGCGACCTGCACCTACGGATGACGCGCTGGTAGACCACGCTGGCGTGTGTTTGAGTAAGATGAAGAATTTAGTGACTGTAGCAGACTGAAAGCGAAGGTCTGGCTTGGATGGCGTTCCCAAACCTGGCATCCATATCCTACATTTAGGTAGCTAAATCTGTCACTTGCATGCTTTAGATACTTGTGTTAATTGCAGAAATGCCAGCAAAACCGACATGTTTTTAAAGCGTTAGCAGTGTAAATAGCTGCTCTTCTGAAACGGCCACAACATATATTTTTAGCTCCTGTGTACTCTTCCGATGATACCACTTGCAAACGCATCGTATTTGTTGTAGTATCTCTCCGTAGGGATGTATTAGTATCTGTTTGTAGTGCCATTGATTCTCCTGCATAAAGCACTGTAGAATATACTTTAAATACTGGCTTTTTGTACGTCTCACACAACTATTCATTAATACCAAGGGAACAGCATGCTACTGTTTCAGGTTTTCTGAGAACCAGTGCTACTGCTCTCCGTCAGCTCCTTGTCGCCTGCTTCATAATGCCTTTATTATCGATGCTTTTACTCTTGAAAATTCAAATTTTAGAACTGAAAATTTTCATGCTTTTGTTTTTTTTAAAAAGCATTACAGGCAGCGAATGGACCCGATGTAATCTGCATACTGTGTGCCGCGGCTGAGTATCCACTGCTGTGAAAGCACTGCTTGTTCTCTGAAAGGAGGAATTCTTCCAGGCAGCGTCACTCGCCCCCTCCTCCGCGAGCCCGCTTTCCCCGTGCGCTCGGAGGATGCGCTGCCGGTCGTTTTCTTGCCCTAAAAGTTTGCTGGAGCAATATTGCCACTTACCCCGTGTTGGTACAGGGGTTGGCCTCCAAGTAAAAGCTTTGCGCTCGGGCATAGCAGTTGCTCTACGAAAGCACGACGGCTTTTCAACCATCTTTTCTTTGGATCGGTCCTCGGACGACGTATTGATTCATCTTAACACGGGCTTCACAGCAGGCTTTGGGAGAAGCTCTTTTCTTCTCCCCTGCCGTTCACGTTCCAAGCTTTCAGAGATGTCCCGCCTCCAGAGGATTCCAGCGTTGGCCTGGCGTGTTTCACCAGGATTTGAAAGGCCTAAAGAAATTGTCTGGAAAGCAGCAAATGCCTTTGGAAAAGAGGGGAAGAGGAGAAAAACAGACTCCAACTGGATATTAATGGGTCAACTGGTCCAAGAATAGAGAAAAATAGTGCAACTCAAAAGTGGCTGCCAACAAGCAGTCTTGTAATACCTGCCCGGGAAGATAACGCGACAGCATACGGAAAACACTCTGAACATGCAAGAGCTCAGGAGGAATTGGCAATTTTGGGAAAGACTGACAGTTCTTAAATAACGTCTTGCAATTAGTGGTGGGCCAGAAGTGTGAGAAAAATCTCTGAGGAATTATCAAGAATCAGCAGCAGTTTGTCTTGAGAGTCAAGAAATAAAACACACGGAATAAAACAGCTTACCACGAAATGGCTTTTGACTAAGAGTGAAAAACGGAATGAGGAAGAACACGCTTTGGATAAATCTATATTCCGTTAAGGTAAATAAAAAAGCGGAAAAAAAAAAAAAGACTTCTTCCTGTAGGGTCACCACTAGCACATATTTGCATGGGGCAAGCGCAAGGAGAGCAGACTTCCTGCGTGCCAGAATAGCACCCCATCTCAGATGAGCAAAGAAGAAGTAGGATTTACTGTCAGCGCTCACAAAACATTCAATGTCTATCAGGCCAGCTGGTAAGAGAGGATGAAAACCCCCAAAAATCAGTGGACTGCGGTTTGTTGAGCACCTCACGCTCTTTGCTAACGGTCCTCAGGGTTAGACCAGTGGCTTAAGCTAAAAGAGAGGGAAAGCTTGAGAAAGGCACAGATTCCACACGGCTGATGCAAGAACAGCACTGAAAAGCAAATTAAGATGCTGCAAAGCGATCAGTGACCAAAGTTCATAGCGGCCAGTGAGAAAGTGCAGAAGAACATTCTACTCCCGATCACCAGCCTCTCGCAGAAGTTCCACACCGCAGCTATGGCATCCAATCATTATTACCCAGCTGGACTGAGTTGAAGCTGAATACAATTAACTAATTAACCCAAGGTACAGACCCTGCCTACAAGAGGCAGGCCATTTCCTCCTGGCTGTGGAAGATGCAACAGTGTTCTTGGTGCAGCAGCCCAGGCTGGTGAGCAACACGCAGCAAAGCAGAGCGGATGTGGAAGCAGCCAGCAGAAAAGGCTGATACCAGCGAAAAGATGCAAGTTGGATTCATCAGGTATCCGTGCAAGTAGTTTCCAACAATTTGAAGTTATGGTGGAAGCTGAATTTTAAATTAAGTTGAAATTTTAGAGTGGAGGAACGCTTAATGGGTGAGAGCAGAAACTAAAAATTTCAGCAAAGTCTTCTTTGCAAAGAGAAAGTTTTACAAAAGAAACTGAGGATTGGTATTACCCTGTTGTTGCTGGAAGAATATTCCTTCTTGCAGACTAAGGAAAAATTTAACTGGTAGCACTAAATCTATTTAAGCTGACCAATCACCTATGGGTTTCTGCAATCTTATGTCTTGTGGAAAGCTGAAAAAGGAAGAAGTTCCAGAAATAGACTGAAACTCTTTTAAGAGCTGATACTGAGAAGCACTGAAAGGACTCAGGTGTCTCCCATATGCACATTTTTCTGTTCTAAGAGGAGAATGTTCCATTATAGTTATCATCAATATTTGAAAAAAGTTATTGCATGCTAGAGTGAGATAGTGTTTGTAGATATTTTGGAAGGCTGTAGAGAGGTACCTGAACATGGAAATTCTTTAGTTGTCTAAATTTTGTGTGACTGTATAGGGTTTAACACCACCAACCTAAGCTACAAGAAAGGGATGTCTCACCTGGTAGCAAGTACTATCATACAAAATTAAAGCAAGACTACGGTGAGTGACAAGTTTTGTCCGAAAAATTTGTTTAAACCAATGTAATTTTTCTTCAATTTCTACTATTTTTGCAACTATTTTAGACTAAGTGGCAGGCATACCTATAGCTTAAAAAAGAAAAAAAAAAAACAACAAATAAAAGGGAGTAACTTGAGATAACATCCAACCTGCAGAATTGTCCTGGTGCAATTTTGCTGGTTTTATATAAATTGCGTGAAGATTCTGCAAGCTTCTGTAAGCAAAATTTTTAGTAAGTAGGTGTGCAAGCAATATACCATGAGAGAAATGAGGGCCAGTTCAGTGCTGAGTGCTGTTCACCCCTACTACACCCCTACTACAGCCAAATGCTCCCGATCACAAGAAAGTGAAACAGAGGAGCTAACAGAAGAGTGTTAACATTTATTGCATGGTTATTTGCAGACATTTGCATTTCAACTTACTACTGAAATCATAACATAAATACGTATTTCACTTGGAGCACTGAAGTAACAACACAGAAAGGTATCTTGCCCAGAGGACAAGCCCGTGGCCGCTCGCAGACCTGGCAGTAAGAAGGAGGGATGGGAGTTTTTCTCCTGCAGCAGCAGCAAGAACCGGGAAGTTCCAGGGCAGCAGCTCCATGATGAGACACACCAGGGTGAGAAAGGAGGAGAAATATTAAGGGAAACCATGTAAAACAAGTGTTTCCCATGGATAAGGAATGTATCAATCATTCCCAGGCAAATGTATCTATCCAGGTTAGGGTGGATAGCCCATTCCACAGCCTCCCTGCATATTCATCTCGCAGTGGGTCGGAGTTTTGTTAGCAGAGGAATCGAGACTGAAATGATAACATTCATCTCTGCGGTCTTGCCCTGACATGGTTATTCATTAGTTCTTCTTCCTAATGACTGTTCGGTTCCTTCCTTCCAGGGAGCCACTCCTAATTCTCTTCTATTCAGGTTGGATAATGAGTCACTGACTTTAGCGTTAATCTTTATTAACCCTTCCCTTACACAACCAGCGTTGAAACGCGGTGTGCCTCAGCGCCGAGGAAGCAAGCTCCTCAATGCCTGTTCCTCCATTGCACCTTTCTTACGTGCAGGTAACCTGAGGATTCCTGCAGGCTTTCTGCTGCTGGTTGATGAAAAAACACCTTGTTTGTCTTCACGCTTTCGGTTAATGGCTCTTTAAGTCTATCTCAGCCTACCCGTTTTCCAGTGTAATTCTGCTCTCCATAAATTACATTTCTTTTCTGTTGCCTTCTTGCCTGGCCAAAGTTTTATTTGCAACAAAACAAACTCTTTGCGTCAAATATCATCTTGAAGCACCTTTTCTCCCCTTCTGTTTTCCCTCTCTCTTCTCTTTTGGGGACAGAGGGTCGTGCTTGTGGACGGGCACGCGAGCCTGGCAGCATTCGGTTCTGCTGCGTCTACCTAACTCCACGGGAAGTGTCAGGGCGTTAACAGCCAGGTTTCCAGTGAGAGATGCTGTTGATTAGTTTTTTCTTCTTAAACAACAACAAAATGAAAAAAAAAAACTGAAGTAAACTTAGGAGATATTTTATACATCATTTGTCATTCCTATCGAACCTAAATATCCTCTGAGACAATTAATGACTCAAGTGTTGTGTTCTTCTTGAATCAGCTATTGCTCACTTCTTAAGACTAATTAGAGAATGGCCTGTCCTGTTTTTGATTGAATTTTGTACTCTGGTTAGAGCATTGAATACATGTAGGTATGTCTCACCACCTGCCTTTTATGCACTTCATCTGTGGTGGTACTTGTTCTTTGGACCAAATTTTGATGTGTTTTAGGATATCTGGGAATTCTTAAGTTTTTTCTCCATGATCCTCTTCGCTTGTATAAGCACGGTCGGTCTACTACCACGCTTCGTCTGTCTTTCAAAGTGTTCTACAGTGTTTTATCACTCTGATGTTATCATGACATGTGCCTACTCTTAAAGGAAAACCTAGGAAATCTACGGAAAAAGTAGCTTAGAAAGAGATGTGACTATTTCTTTAGGAAACCACGCTCTCAGATTATTACAAAAACAGATTTCTAGGAAGAAATGTGTGTTTCTCATTGACTATTTCCATAGCTTTTCCAGTACTCTTTTATTTCGCCGTCCTTACGCTGTACCAGACCATCTTGGATACAGACATCCACCGAGCAGCCTCGCACTAGTGCTGCACTGCCTGCGAGCAAAGCAGCCCACTCGCTAAAAACCAGCTATTCCCCAGTGGGAATATTTACTGTAGGTGCCAATCCAGCCTGACTGAAATCTCATTAACAATACATTTTTTTTTTTCCTGATTAATAAAATATTGATGTGCATATACAGCATGTGCAGCTTGATGTTTTCTTGACACTTGCACAGCCGAGAACTGCTCGGACACTATGGTTTGAACGATGAACTGCACGTGAAGTTTGGGCACAATCCTAACCTTGCCCTTTTAAAAAATCACTTCATCCGCCTACAACGGAAGAAAAGAGAACTGCTCCCTGCCTGTGCAGCAAAGGACGTGGGGTTTTTGCCCCCAGTAGTTTATATTGATGCTTATTTACCAGCCAGGGCAAGTTGCTCTAAGCTGCGGATGGCAGCTCCCGGTGCAAGGCGCTGCTTTAAATCTCTCCAAGGTGGAAAGAGCCATGGAAATCATCTGCAAGTTGTACCGGCAGCAGTAAATACTCAGACGCGGGCGAGGCGAGGGCAGCCTGTAATTATTATTTGCAAATAACGGCCACGACGGCCATTTCTGTCCAGAGGGGAAGGAACAGCGGAGCCGCGCGGGCGGCCCGGAGGGGCGGGCAAGCTGCGGCACCCCGGGCCCGGCCGAACCGCACCGTGCCGGGGGTCTTTCTGCTGGAACGGCGGCGCGGCCGCTGCTCGCCGGGGCCCCGCCACGGCCGGGGGGCCCCGGACCGCGGGGCAACAGGTGCCCCGCGGCGCCGCTCCGCCCGCTCGGGCTGGCCATGGCGGCGGCCGCGCCGCCCCGCCCCGGCCGCTGGCGGCAGCGAGGCGCAGGGAAACGGCGCCGCCCGGGAACGCGCGGAGCCCGAGCAGCGGCGGGCGAGATGGCGGGCGGCGGGGGGCACCGGACTCGCCCGGCCCGGCCCGAGCGCGCTGCCGCCGCCCCCCGCCACTCCCCCGCCGCCCCCCGAGCCCCCTCCCCTTCCCCGCCACCCGCTTCCGCCCGCGCTCCCGCGCATGCCCGGGTTATGCAACCGCCGCGGCGGGCGGGCTGCGCGGGCCGCGCCGCCCCAGTGCCGCAGGGCAGGGCAGGGCAGCGCGGGGGGCCGTGAGGGCGGCGGGCACCGGGCCGGCGGCGCGGCGCGGCGCTCGGGGCGCGCTTCCCCCCCACCCCGCTCCCGCCGCTCCCGCTCCGGCGGCCGTGTGCGCGCCCCGCGCCGCCTGTGAGTGGCAGCGGCGGCCGCCGCCAAGTCCCGCCTGTTCCGCTCTCCGTGCCGCAGGCGGCGGCGGCGGCGGGTTGGCTTCCTGCGCGCTGTGCCGCTCCCCCTCCCCCCGGCAGTCGGAGCCGCAGCGGCAGCAGCCCGGATCCCCGAGCCATGGCTCTGTGAGAGCAGCACATGGCGGCCGCGGCAGCCATGAGCCCCCCACTAATCCATACAACTCCCCCCTGAACGGCCACCGACGGCAGCCAGCGCTCCCACCCGGCTCCACCGCTCCCACCGCCCACCCGCAACTACAGCCGCCGCCGCGCCGCCCGGCCCGAGCCCAGACCCCGCCGCCGCCGCCGCTGCCGCCGCCGCCGGGCCCCCGCTCGCCCGCCCGCCGCCGCCGCCCCGTCCTCACCATGGGAGTGCAGGGTTTCCAGGACTACATCGAGAAGCACTGCCCCAGCGCCGTGGTGCCCGTCGAGCTGCAGAAGCTGGCGCGGGGCAGCCTCGTGGGTGGGGGCCGCCAGCGGCCCCCCCAGACCCCGCTGCGCCTCCTCATCGACGCCGACAACTGCCTGCACCGGCTCTACGGCGGCTTCTACACGGACTGGGTGAGCGGCGGCCAGTGGAACCACATGCTGGGCTACCTGGCGGCCCTGGCCAAGGCCTGCTTCAACGGCAACATCGAGCTCTTCGTCTTCTTCAACGGCGCCCTGGAGAAGGCCCGGCTGCACGAGTGGGTGAAGCGCCAGGGCAACGAGCGCCAGACGGCGCAGCAGATCGTCAGCCACGTCCAGAACAAGGGCACCCCGCCGCCCAAGGTCTGGTTCCTGCCGCCCGTCTGCATGGCGCACTGCATCCGCCTGGCCCTCATCCGCTTCCACATCAAGGTGAGGAGCGCGCGGGGCCGCCCGCCCTAAAACACCCCCCCCCACTCTCCCCTCCGCCGAACCCCATCTTGCGCCCCCGCCGCTCCCCTCCTCACGGCGCCGCCGCTCTAAGATGGCAGCGGGGGCTGCCCCAAGTTTCGGCGGCCTCGGGGCGGCATTTTGCTATCTAGACGGCGCTGCCGGTCGCCCCGCCGGGCCCCGCGCAGGCCGGAGGCCTGCGCGGGGCCCGGCGGGGCGACCGGCAGCGCCCGGATTCCAGGCCCCGGCAGCACGGAGCTTTTTGCCTCCATGTTCTTTCGGGGCCGCCGCTCCGTTGACTCAAAATGTCCCTTCTTGCTCAGGGCTTCCCCCTACACCCCCGCCCTGCGCCCTCCCGGGCGGTGAGGCTGAGACTTTGGTACCGCAGGTGAGAGGAGGTGGCCGAAAGCATCGTAATCTAATTAATTATTAAGACGGGGTGGGGTGGGGGGGGAGAAAAAAAAAAAAAATTAAAAATTCAGTTTAGTTATGGCGCACGGTGGATCTGCAACAAGTTCCCCTCTGTTTAAAGTTGCGCGGAAGGTGAAATCGCCTCCTGCGGAATACGGAGGTTGGAGTTTTCGTGTTGATGGAGGTGGAGGGTTTTGCTCGGCGTTGCTCAACGGGATTTTGATCAAGAATAACTCATTCCTTACTCCGTAACGGCAAACGCTCCCGGTTTGTGGGGCCAGGAGCGCCGATGTGACAGTTCTTCCTTTAAAGCTCTTATTTTAAAGAGAAGCCTCTGCTTTCCCATCACATAAACAACACTTCAGGCTGGCGCTGGGGTCTGTGGTCATCTTGCGGTGACACCGAGGCCGCGATTCCAAAGGTTGAGGATATTAACGCGTCGCATCCCTCTGTAGAGCATCCGTGATTTGCGATGGTTTCTGTTAAGCCGAGCGGTTGTGTATACTGAAACACAAGACGCTGGAAAAACAAGCCCTGGGATGAAGCTGCAATTTTAGGAGTTGCTTGCTCGCTTTCCCGCTAAGGAGGGAAGAGCAGCGGGAACGAAGTGCCTACTCATAGGCTTCATTATCGTAAATTACTTTTGTGTGTGGAAAAATATTATGCAACCTTTAGAGTTGCACGCTTGATCGCTAGCAGCAGCTTAACGTTATCTGGCTTTTCTACCGCCCTTTCGGTGGATTAGAACAATTCCGGCCGCGTCGCAGCCTTGGAGTAAAGATGACTCCCTCGAAGGAGCCCAGAAGGTGACTTTGGGTGAAGTTTCTCCCAGTTTCATCAACAAGGCGTGAGTTGCTGTTGCTCCCTCTTAGCGCTCTGCTCGCTCGGCCGGACCCATCCTCGGAGGCGCGCGTTCCCTCCGGCTCCCTGCTCGCCGGGCTGCTGCGAGGCCATGCCGGTGGGTGTTCAGCCCGGTGGTGGTGGAAGTCCCACCCTGTGGTGAAGCACGTGTGGAATGACTGGAAGCGGAGGCAAAAGCGTGTTCTTGCAGGACGCGATGTCTTGAGCTTGGTTAAGGGGAGGAGGTTACGGCCATGTCTGCTGTAGTAACGTGTTTTCCTGCTCAGCGTAGAAGCAAAATCGTGTGAGTGTTTTGGGTATGAATGATGGTGGGAATTTGAATGATGGGAAAAACATCCTCTCGTTTAAGCTTTTTTTTTTGTTAGCTAGGAAATACTTTTTAAGCAAAAAGTTTTGAGGATCCTGCGGTTGAAGGCATTTACTTTGATCTGATTGTGGGTGAATTGTAAATCTGTAATTTGTTATTGAAACTTAGAGATCATTATTTAAAGCAATGAATGGGGTAAAATAGGAAAGTTTTTTAATGTGTTAAACTGGATGGTTTTGTTTAGTGCAATATTAAAACGCGTAGTACACAACAGGAAGCCAGCTGTTTTGGTGTTGATAGGAATTTGGTACTTGTAGTAGTTTTCTGGCATGCTGAGCTACCTGTTGGTCTTTCAGACGGGTTCTGTCTCAGACCTGGGTGGGTGCTGCCGAAGTGCCTCACATCCGAATAAAGTTGCCACTTTTGGCAACGGTCTCACCTGTAGCACCGTGTTTACTTTCGAGCTTAGCTGCAGCATGAGCTCCTGCACGGTTTCTCAGTAATAGGCCTTGTTCTTAATCCCTGGAAACAGTTTTAGGAGTGAGAGGACACATCGTCCTGAGTCCCTTTTCTCCCATTTAAAAGATCAAATACAAAACCCCCACAAATTGGGTGGCGCAGATTTGGGGGGTGGATATTTGTCTGCTTTAGGTTAGCACTGGGAGCTGGCAAGTGCTGGTTACCAAATACTGGTGTGGGGCCAGGAGGGGGGCAGTTTGTTCCTGTCACTGGGCCACCACTGTGCATGTCCCAACCCCACCGGTTCTCCGAGCTGGTCAGCTGTCTTGGGGATGCGATGGATATCAGCAGTTCCCACTTGATGCTCTGTTTTTAATTGATGAATTTTCCGGTTAGGAAATGTATTTCATGGTTACAGTGGTAACACGCATAATGCTCATCAAAGATACTGTTGGACTTACATTATATTCCTTTTCTGGTTTTCTTCTTCTCTTACACAACTTATTATCTTTCTAAATCTGCTTTATTACATTTATCTTTCTTTCCTTAAGCCTTACTCATTTTTATTCACCTTCTCCCTCATGCTCACTTTCTAGCAGCTCTCCTGGTGGGCAAAGAGCAAATATATCTCAAAGGTGTGGTTTTGTTATTTGCATGAATGGGTGTTGCTTTTTAAAAACAATTTACATATGCATAAGACAGTTGCCAAATAGGAGTGTTTTCTCACTTTGTTTTGAGAAGTTGGGTTTGAGACTACTGATTAACTTTAAACATGACACTGATTTTTATTTTATCTGGAAACATTTGAGTCTTGAGTAGAAGTCTTTTGTGCAGAGCTAGGAACTGGCTATGAATTTATCTGTTTTGGTAAAAAAAGAGGAATGTCTTTCATCCAGAACAATTACAAATCACTTGCAGATGGTTTCAGCAGGATGTAAAAATAACAGGTTCCTCCAAGTTATAACAACTATCCTGCAGGTTCTCAGATTAATCGTGACCTGGTATTTTTCTGATTGGGGAGGGGGAATAATTCTTAAAAGAAACTTTTATGCAATGTAAATATTTAAGCAGAGAAGATCTTTAGCACTTTGGTGGGACTTTGTTTTGTTCCTCAGTATCTAAACGTGCCTGTTGACTCGGACAGGATTCTCTCTTTCCGATTCAGCATCATGAATGTTTTCATGAGAATTTAGACTTGGAAATTATTCCAAACTCCTGGCTGTGCTCAACCCTGCGTGCCCCCTCCCTGGGTTGATGGTGAAGCGTGCACGTTGCCTGGGTATAGTTGCATCTTTGGGCTCTCTCCTTCCGTGGGAGCCGTAAGCTGTTTCTCTGACTCGTCTTGTTGGAGCTTTATGTCGCGGTTTAACTGCATTAACTGGGTAAATACAGCTCTTTGACAGTGCAGCTATTTGAACACGGATTCGGGTATTCCCTAAACGTCCTGCAGTCTCATGCTGGCAGCTCGCTGGGTCAGATGGCTCCACAAAATGGGGAGGGAGGGAACCGGAGGCTGCGGAGATAGAGGAAATAGTTTCTAGGAGGCCAGAGCGGGCCGTGCACCGCGTTTCCTCCTGTAGTGTCTGCACACCCGTGTCACACCGAGTGCTGCAAAAAGAGTTTGTTCTTTGGGTTTTTGTAGACCGTCTGTGAGTGTCATGCATGCACAGATCTTGATTTTACATATATGTGCATAATTTAAAACTGTCTACCCTTAATGAAAAAAAAAAATCCGGGGGATTTTCGTAATTTAAAACATGCAAAGACCGAGGGGAGATGGTGAAGCCTAAATTGCCCATCTTGAGTTAGTAACTGTATAAATCTGATACCTTTAAATTTTTCCAGAGGTGTTTACAGTCTTCTAATTCTATGTGCAGTAGGTGACAGTATAATTATTTAAAAAAAATGAATATGCTAGTTTTTCTTACAAACAAAACTAAACTTCAGAAACACTCTGATGAAGTCCATCAAAAGCATTTCTGAAGAAGTAACATTTTCCTGAGACTATAAGGTGGTAGCATTAGGAGTAGAGAGAGCTTAGTGAGCTGGTTACTCATCATAGGAATGGCTCAGGGGGAGGTGCTGGCTGTTCAGCTGCTCAGGATTTTCTTTGAAAGGGAATATCTCGTGAAGCTACATGGGGAAAACCAAAATTTTACATACCTCACCGGAAAATCGGAATCCAGTGCCAGGTTTAGAAAGCGTAAGGCATGAGTGGAAAAGGAAGAGTTGCTGTGAACTTGCTGTTGGACAAAAACCCTTTGCTGAGAGGTGGGTGACGGTGAGACCGTTGGGGCGAGCGGCAGAGGTGTAGGACCCTCACTCATGTTCTGCAGAGGAAATAAATAGCATCCCTGGCACTAACGCTGCAGTTACTCATGCTGCGTGCAGGCTGGAGCTAATAGTTTTGTACGAGGCTATTTTGGGATAGCTTGCTGTCTGCGTTGTTAAAATTGAATGCTTGGTGGGGGTAGGTTATACCAACACTCGATTTCTGTGGGGTTTTCTGAATCACTGAATGTTTATTATATGTGTCGGTGGTAAAATATTAGCCATCAAAAGCACTCAGCTCGCTTTATTTTTGGGTGCTTGTGTGCAGACTGCTCGTAGTGCTCCCTGATGGTGTGTAGGAATGCAGGACTGTAGGTACCAAACTGTCATTGTGGGTTTTTTCGTTTAGTTCCTTCTCCTTGATGTCAAAGGGTCATGGTTTTTATTTCCAGCTTTAGGAATTGGCCCGTCTCCCCTGCACAACGTGTCTGCTCAGGTGAGCGGGTTGCTGTAGCCTAAAAGCTGTGCCGGGCAGGGTGAGCTGGGAGGTGAGGTTCAGCTGATAGACCTGAAGCACTTTGCACCATCAGAGACAGCTGGGCACAAATGAGTGGGCTGTAGAGGTTTGAAAGTGGAAAGAAGAAAACACTTGGCTTTACACAGCAAGGTAGACATTTGAAAGGGGGACAAAGTTACCTCTGTTCATCTAGGGTTGTGTTTGTTTCTGTTAAAACAGAGCTGCAAAACTTTAGAAGTGATCATGTGGTTGCTTTTTAAGGGGGCATCTTGGCTTGCTGAACTGCTTACGTATCCACAGCCTTAGGATTTTTCCTGTGAGTTAATACAGATGGTGGTATAGTAATACGTGTGGAGTTTGACCCTATCTGTTACTAAGCAGTTACTTCAGGTAAGTTCAGTACTGTGTAATGCCACTCCAGTGCGTAGGCTTCCAGAACTCCGTGTTTCTGAGCATTCCTTACATCCTGTCTGTACGTGCTGTGTCATGGGATTTTTTTTAATTCCTTCAAATATACTGCATGTGGTTCAAGTGCAGGTATATAGTTTCAGAGCCAATGTCTTGTAGTACATGTGATAAATCAGGACTGCAATTTAACACTGTAGCTAATTACTCTGTCTTCCACTGTAGGTTGCACAGAGCATTGAGGATCATCATCAAGAAGTAATTGCTTTCTGCAGAGAAAAAGGTTTCCATGGTTTGGTCGCGTATGACTCCGATTATGCGTTGTGCAACATCCCTTACTATTTCAGTGCCCATGCCCTAAAACTGAGCCGTAATGGGAAAAGTCTCACAACAAGCCAATACCTAATGCATGAAGTTGCCAAGCAACTGGACCTGAATCCAAATCGCTTTCCTATTTTTGCTGCTCTTTTAGGTAAGTGAAGTAATAAAAGAACTCGATGCTGCTAGTCAGACATGATTTCAGTTTCTATTAAGTGTTTTACGGGGTGTGTGTATGGTTTCCCAAAGGACCTAGGGAAAGGCATCCCTTGGTTTCGGACATTCCTACTATACTTGAGGTGAGCCGGAGGCGTTTCCATGAGGCCAGGCATGCGGAATTTGTGGAGGCCTCTGAGTGATGTGAATTGTGGCTGTCTAGAAACAGGAGGAGAAAGTAAGAATTCTGGAAAGCTCTGCCTGGCCAAAGTGTTCTCAGTGAGTAGGGGCGGAGAATCAGGACAACTGTGGTCCTGCTGGTTTTGGTCTTATGTGCTATATGAGGTCTACTTTTAATAATACGCTTTCTAGACTGGAAAAGTGTACTCTGTCTGATTTTGTATGCTGCCGAGAAATAATGTATAAGGAGTAAAAATTTTGGGATTGCAAGAGCTTCTTTTTTTTTTCTCCTCAGAAATTAGTATTGATCAGGTGCAACAGCACCTCAACTGCACCAGAAATGTGTTGTACTATACAACTGAGTGAAACTCCACGTTGCTGAAAGTACAGGTGATCAGCATCTTACCATTCCAGTAGTTTTGCTTGGATAGTTTCTTAGCACTCCTGCTTCCAGTGCTAAATAACGTGGTATCTTTAAGGAGCATAGGTAGAAAGGTCTACTTAAATGGGACAATTTTAACACACCGTGTTTCCACTGCGGTGGTAGGCAGTAGCTGTCCTACTCTCGTGGGTGGAAGAGTGAGTTAGTTACTAATGGAGTTGACTCCAATGAGTAAGATCTGTTTAGAACAGCGTTCTGACTTCGTTTCGGGTAAATAAGCACGGAGCAGCCGTGCTCTTGGTCTTGTCATCCTGAGCAAACAGATGAAGAAAACCGGATTTTCTTTTCATTTTCTCGTGGACTCTGTGTTTTAGCATGCATACGTGATAGAAGGATGAAAATTCTCATTTGAAAGCTCGGAACGAGAGTGGCTGTGTATTATTGCTGTAGCGTACTGGTATTTCAGTAGTCTTTAATATTAAATTCTTTCTAGTCTGGGCAGGTACCTTCCATGGTAAGAAGGAAAGATCCAATGCTTCTTGCAGCAGAGAGCCACAAGTATTTGGCTAGTTGAAGTTGCTTTTTGTTAGTGTGTGTTTTTTCATACCCAGAGTGGTTACCTGGCTGTATGGAGGAAGGGCAGGATTGGCTGAGCTGCAATTTAAAGCAAAAACTCTGTGTAAATGACAGCCTGCCATTGCTAGGCTTTGTTTTGGAGTCTAGAAATAAGTCGTTGCATGCCAATTCAGTGAGCAAGAATTACTGCTTGGAAAGCAGTTTGACGTTGCAGATATGCTTTGTGGAATTAATGTGAGGTACTTGTTAACTTGTCGCAGAATTACGGCGGCGTGGCCAGCTGAGGCATCGCTTGGTTATATTAAAAGGTAGGGGGAAAAATAGGCTGGTAAATTTCCTGAAAGTTTTGCAATTTTATGCAAGAAGCTCTTGAATATTTTTCTTGATATATTACACAACAAAATATTTTTCAACTTGCTTTTAGGAGAAAGAAACTTGAGGTCATTTCACGTGATTACTAGGGAGATATTTTGTAGCTTTTTTTTTCCAAATTGGTGCAAAGGTTAAAAAAAAAATCCCTCAGTTCAGCTACAAGTTTAGATTTGTGTATTCTTTTGCATTTATTTGTAGGTATATTCAGCATGAATAAGCAGAATAAAGTTTATGGAAGTCAGGGTTAGAACAGAAGATACTTTGGAGGTCTTCCTGTGATGAGGTGGTGTTTTTTTCGGTTTGGGTTATTTTTTCATATTAGTGAATATTACCAAACCTAGGTATTTGGTGATACAAACAATGATTATATAAACTTAAAATAAACAGATACTGTTTGACTTAAAGTACTGGCAACATCTTTGACCTTTTGCAACCTTAGGACTATAGTAACTTCTTAGTAAAATACGAAGTGCCTATAGCCACAATTGTGTGTAGTGTGCCATATGTTTAAAGCAAGGTAGCTTATTCAAATCTAAATTTTTATGGTTTTATTTAGCATCTGAGGGCTTGTCTGGCTTCACAGGTTATTCTGCCCTTGCTCCCATGACCTCTTTGGGTCTCTTTTGAACCTGATAAGTAGAATAAAGAAAATCACAATGGGAAAGGATAAGCGAGCGCTTGATTACATGGGAAGGTGTATGAATGTGTTTCATTGCTCTTCTGTTCTGGGAGCATCCGTGTAACTCCCCATGCCAGTACTTTGTTTAGGAATAAATTAATGTATTCTGAAGGAATTGCAGTTAAGCTGCTGATTTAATGTTTACAGTTACAGAAGGCCAAAACTATCACAATAGCTGCATCAGAGTTCAGCTTTAGGTCTGTGAATCCATTTCCCTGTATATGGTAATCTCAAACTTCTTTGTTTTCGGATACTTTCTTGTCGTTAACTTCAAGGGTCAATTTGGAGATGCTAAAAAGAGTAGAAAATCTTGAATGATTCAGCCAAACATTCAGCAATTGGAGGACCTTGAGGAATGACACCTAACTGGTCAATTAAGAAAATGTTCTCAATGGCAAATTATTTGGAATTATGTTCAAGGATTAAGTCTTCACTGAAGTATTCCAGCAAAAGATTTTCTGACCGTACCAACCAGGCAAATTTTTAAAGATTGCTTTCTGAGAAGGTTGTGTACACCGTGGCTGATTGGTTTGTTCTATAGCTTTCCATGAAGAAGGGTTTTGTAGTTCTAGCTTTATAACATAAGAAGAATCCTTGTCATGAGTAGCTAAAAAGTTGCCGAGATACTGTGTACGCCAAGAGCGTGCTCTTAAAAAGTTCTGTCCTGATTGCTGTTAGATGTAAACAGGGAGCTGATTTGGGTTCTTTTGTAAATTTTGACTCAAATACTTAAGTATTATTTTAAAAATAAAAAAAGAGAACTTCAGCAGTAGAAAAACAAACAGTGTGAAGTATAGGGCTGTAATTCAGTGAACTCTTTAGAAAGGGCAGTGGCTTCAATTAGTATTTAATTGCTTTAAAAAAACCTAAGGCATACACTATAATAAGCCATTAAAATGGGAAAAATCAATATATGTTGAGGTTGTTCAGCCAGGTCAAGAAATAGAGGTTGCTTATGTAATGTTGATCTCTTTCCCACTGTGACAGTACTTTGTAACGTGTTTAGTTATGTAGTCTCATTCTGTTTCTCAGTAAGATTTTAGAACTACAGAAGGTAAGTACAGGCATCAGTTCTTATTTGGAACACGGAAGACACTGTTGCACTGCAGTATCCTAAATTCTACAATTCAGTATGTGGTGAGAATTGATCAAATGTTCAGAATGGCCTATATGTGGTTCGAGGAGATGGAATTAGCTGAAATGTCAGATGGAGACCGAACGAGATCGAGGTTTTGGTGGAAGGGAGAGAAGCTCTGACTATTTTAAAAGGTAATCCTAGCATCTGGGGGAGTTATTGTTAGTTATTGCAAAACTGTCCACTGGGCTGGCTGTAATTGATTTTTTCAGACCTGCTTTATAAAGGCTGTCTGATCCTACCTCGATTAGATTAGTAAGAATGTGCCTGTTCCATACAAACTTGTTGAATGTTTGTGATGCGAGTTTAAAGTTTAGCTCCTCATGAATAACGATGATAATGTCTCCCTGCTGGAGGTCTTGGCAGGAGGTGAAATATTGATTGGACACGAAGATTTCCCTCTCTAAGAGGGCATCTGCTAGTCACCAGGCAATGGACAGCTTGCTTGGTTTTGTGTGTTGAAGAGTGTTGAAGGCAAACTGAATTATCTTAAAAGCAAAATACTAAGAAAGTGAACTATTGTTGTCATATTCAAAGAATCCTGTCATATTCTTTATGAGTAGGTGAGAGTTCAAGATGTTGTCCAAACTGTGAAATTTAAATTAAAAAAAAAAAGCTGTAAATACGTCAACAGCAATGAGAATGATGCATTCACTGCTAAGCTGCTGCTCTATAAAACCAGATATTGAAAATATCCTTAAGTTTTCTACCAGAGGTGTAGTAATACATTCTGTTTGGCTCTTTATAAAGTTTGGATCCACCGACACTGAACTCTGTCAGTGCATGATTAATTAGTCTTTGATTAATTCAAATATTGGAAATATTTCCTACTAAGAGTTTTTTCTGAGCGTTACGTGCTTTGGAAAAAAAAAAAATAAAAATTAAATGATCTTCCATTTGGTATGAACAGCTTGGTAAATATAGGCACTATCTCTCTTCGCTGAAACAACTACAGAATTTCCCAGTTCCTTCGGTGCTGCCAGCCCAGGCTCCTGTCTGACCTGGTCAGGTCAGCAAAAGAAGCGTCAGGAACTGGGAACCTGCTGAGTGTCGTCGGAGCGGCCAGCGGTGCAGAGTGCAGATTCCAGAGGCAGCTCCAGTGCGGATCAGTACGCGGCACGTGCTGGGATGCAGGAAGGGTGTACCAGCTGGTGTCAGGGAGCAAGAGTCATCTCTCTTTGTTAGTCCCATTGATCAGGAATTGAAGACTGATTGCGAATTTGTTTTGCTGCATGTAGAATTACTGATGTTTCATGGTGTACTTAAAGTTCTGCATTATGTTCTAGGTAATCATATTCTACCTGATGAAGATTTGGCTTCCTTTCATTGGAGTTTACTTGGTCCAGAACATCCACTAGCCTCACTTAAGGTACAAATTTAACGTGACTACTAGCAATTAAGCTAAAATCAATCATAAGGGTTAATCAGAGCAGCGTGATAGGTTAATTCACAGCAGCTATGCAGGTCACCCTCTGGTGTCCCAGTCCCTCGCTGCTGACTGCAGAGGATACCCGGGGTGATTAGCCTTACAAGGCTAAACTTAGCCTTTGTCATCCCCCTCAGTGCCCTTCAGCTCCACGAGCCATGCACTCAGTAGCTTCAGTGTGGTTTTGATTTGAGAATGTAGCTTCATTCTTCTTTTTTTCAGAAGATAATTTTTTGTTTAGTCATGTTCTTCAACTGTCAGAAATAATAAGCTGGATATCTCCCTACCATGTTGTTTTATTTTTTACAAATCTGAGTTTGTGTGTAATTATCAGTTTTCTGTACTTCTTGATGTGTAAATGTGCTAGAGAATAGGTTGCAAAAGGAAACTTAGCATGGCCTTCAGTAGATTTCTTTTTTTCAGACAAGTAACTTTTGTCTGACGCTCTTAGTTTACAGTAAGTCTGTTCTGCTGCTTCATCACACTTGCTTTGTGCATCTGCCAAGTAGACAGCTATAAAAGGGAAACTGGACACATCAGAGAATGGGATAATAGTGACCTTTCTTTCTCTCTGCTACAATAAACGTATCTTTTTCTTCTAAGATATACCATGCAGCAAATCGATTTGCTTTTTGTAAATTCTGTGAATGTTTTGTAACATCTACAACAAAAATGGGTGGGATTTTTCCCGCTTCTGTTCCAAAAGTTTATTAAGCATTGAAAAGTTGTAACTTACTTTGCCGAAAGTAGAATTTAAAAACAGCTTCGAGATTTTCAGCAGTTTTTAAGACTTGCACACGCGTTGTTTAGTGAACAGCTGTGAAAGTTTGATGTGACGCTCAGCCCCTGTTTTGCTGCCGCTCCTGTGTTTAGAAAGGTAAGTGTCAGTACCCTGTAGGGGCAAAACAAAACATGCATGCATGTTTGCTACTTCCTTGTAAAACCCTCGATGGAAAAATGAAAGACTGAAGGAGCGTGACTGCATTTTAATTTTTTACTCAAAAAGTTAAAATGTAGGACTTCTCTCAAAGTGGTTGACAACTTCCTGATGTTCATGATACATTTCTGTGTTTTAGGCTGAGTAGACTTGTTTTCCAGCCAGTTCAGAATATGACTTCAGACACCTAGACCTTCTGAAAAGCCTTCTGAATATATACTGAATTGCTTGACTAGAATGAAAATTAGATATTTGTCATCTTTGCTTCTAGATTTCCATGTTCAGTGGAAGCACCAATCGGGCTTTGTAGCTGGCATCCTAAGGAAATTAAACTTGTTTCTGTAGAGCAGCACTGGGCTGTCTCAGGCAGTCCTCCCTGTATTTATTTAATCTGTTGGCTGATGATAATCAGATTTGAGAGCGGTTCCTGTTCAGCTGTAAGAGGCTCCGTGAAAACTGATATGCTGTTATCGGTGAAAAAGGCCCAAATGAGTGCCCTTACTGAAGGAAAAGGGTAGCACAATGCACTAGTTGTTTAATTTCACAGCAGCTTGCTGGCCAGTCGTGAAGTACGTAGCCCCAAACAGAGTGCTGCGTTTCTGTCTCCTGGCCGATAATGATGTCAAAGAAAGAGAAAGGAGAGCTAAAGCAACAAGGACACAGGTCTACAGGAAACCAGTCTGAATTAGTTGCTGGTCATGGAACAACGTGGGTGTTTTAGTTTTCAATTTCAGCAACGTTCATGGGTTTGAAATTGTAACTTGTTTCAGTAGCTCAGTAATTCAATTTAATTTAATTTAACGTGCTGGTATGTCAATGATGTCATTACAGCTCTTTCTGTAGAGACCTCTTCTGTTAATTGTAGATGTGTGGAAAGCAATATTCCTTATAAATTTTATGAATGTTTAAAAAAACTAAAAGGCACGTTTGTATTAGCCAGGAGCTCGATAGCTAGAAGTAGTTTCAGAACAGTTACAAAAAGTGCAAGCTGTAATGAAAACTGGAAATGAGGGGGAAAAGTGGTTGCCTGGGATCTCATCCCTGGGCATACTTACAAACTTTGCTTCGTTGTGTTTATTTAGAGTTACTGTTGAGTGTTCTCCATACTCTGGAGCCAAGGACTCGTAATTCCACACCTCATTGCACTCAGGATTTAGAAAATTTTTTCTCATTCTCTTGAGATTTTGATCTTTTGTATCTAAGGTAGTGTGGTCCTGAGCATCAAAGCTAACAGATTCAATTCCCAATGGCCTGATTTGTTGCTTTTCAATGAGAACTATGACAGTTAATAATGTGCAATTTATTTTCTGCGTTCTTTCTCAATCTTTTATGATGATGTAGCAAAATGGTTACTCTTCCAATGAGAGAAGTTTTGTTAGTTCACCAATTAAAAAGTGTAACTTTGAAAAGAAATTACCAGTCAGGTAAGGGTTAGGGTCAGGTTAACCAGCTGACAGCAAATTGATATATCTGCTCAGGTGTCAACACAGTGAGTTGAAAAAAGCAAAACTGATTAACCTGTACCTCTGTTTTAGAGGGACATTTTAGAGGGTGTTGTGTTCTTCTAGGAACAGCTGAGTAGAAATGGCAAAAAGGAAGGGAAATGGAAATCGGAACGAAAAATCCGTATTTCACATCTAGAAGGAAATGAACCTAACAGTCAGGACAACATCTTTACTTGCTGGATAAAAAGCCATGCCATTCAGAAGACACCAACAAAGGCATCAGCACAGCAAAACTGTTTTAAGTTCCATGGACAAATTTAGATGATGTGGTTTGAGTTGCTATTGCTGCAAAAGGGAAGAAGAATGAGAAATTGACTCTGCAAGCTGTTCTGAGTCAGGGTCGTGTCTGTCTGAATGTCCCTGAGTAAACAGGTAATGCATCTGCTAGATGTGTAGACCTGTGCTTGTGTCCTGTTACCTGACTGAGAAAAGAGTTCACTGAAATGACCACCTAGATCAGAAGTTGAAACGAGATAGGAGTTGATAGACTTTCTGAGAAATAATTTGGCCACTAGCCTTGGTTGGAAACTTGGATTATACTGATTTTTTTTCTTTGTGTGCTTTGGGATTTACCTTTAAGACAAAGATAATTCGGTTTTCAGTCTGGGAAAGCTTGTTACAGGATGGAGCTTCAAGATCAATACCATCAGAATGGTATTAGGAGGGCAGTTTCTTATCTCTGGAATGAGTTGATATCTGTTTGGGAGCACGTACCACCAGAGAAGTGCTGACTCTTTATTCACAAGTAGAAACAAGTCTTAATGCAATCTCCCTTTTTGCAAAAGAAGAGTACACAGGGAAACTTTGAGACTGCCATCTTCATTTATGATGGATCATCTTCCCGTTAGGATAGTTTTGGAAGGTTGAATTCATTGAACTGTCTTTGGCAAACTCTTGATATACCCACCACCCAGTATTCCACATCTATTTTTACTAGCAGAATTAGTTACCTAACCTCCTTGGTTGTTTCACCTAGGTAGAAGGGCACAGGGAGATGCTTCCAGAAAGCAATCCAAAATATGCAGGTTAGGCTCCTTCTGAATTGCTCTAGGAAATTCCTGTCTTTCTCTGTTGACTTCAGAGGGTGCCTGCCAGAGGGAGACTGACATGCTAAGTAGGTGCTTAGGTAGTTTGCTACTGCTCAGATAACAAAGGTGCTACTCTTAAGATATGCTTAAAGTAAGTGTCTGTCTTGTTTGTTGTTTTTTTTTTTTTATGCTGAGGGTCATCATAGGACAATGCATGCCAGAAAGGACCTCAAAGTCATCTAGTCCAACCTCCTGCTGAAAGCATGGTCAGTTTGAGGTCAGAACAGGTTCCTTAGGGCTTTGCCTAGACTAGTCTTGACAATCTCCAAGGCTGGAGATTGCACAACCTGTCTGGGCAACCTGCTCTGTGGTTTGACAGTCCCAGTGGTAAGAATGTTTTGTCTTGCGTACAGTCTGAACTCATCTTTTTTCAGGCTATGTCTGTGTGTCTCATCCTTCCACGCTGCACTGCTGTGAAGAGCCTGGCTCCATGTGGTTGATAACCTTTTTGTAGGTATTGGAAGGCTGCTGTTGGCTTTCTCCAAAGCCTTGTCTTTGCCGGGCTGAATAAGCCCCATTCCCTTAGCCTCTTTTCATAGAGCAAATGCTCCAACTCTTTAATTATCTCGATGGCTTTCTGCAGGACTAGCTCAACTTTTTTGACACCTGGCTTGTAGTGGGGAGCCCGAAATGAATGCAGTGCTCTAGAGGAGATCTAACGAGTGCTGAGGAGTAAGAGCCCTCGATCTGCTGGCTGTGCTCCTGCTACGCAGCCCAGGGTGCAGCTGGCCGCCTCTGCTGCCGAGGCACCTTGCTGGCTCACATTCAGCTTGCTGTCTTCCAAGAGCCCCAGGTCCTTTTTGGCACAACTCCAGCCTGCAGCGTAGCCAGAGGTTATTCCTGCCCAGGTGCTCAAGACTTTGCTTTTGTAGTTGTTGAGTTTCTTGAGGTTCCTGTTGGCTCACTCCTCTAGTTTGTCTAGGTCTTTCTGGATGGCAGCCCAGCCCTTGAGTTCGTGGTAGCGTGCAGAGCTGTCACGCAGGTTGTCTCTTATGAAGTCTATCTGTGTGACATCTTTGGCTTGTGTTTCTGCCCTCCTCTTTTCTTTCTGACATCGTTTTTGTTCCCCTGTTTAGATATGGTTTTCTTGGAGTCCTATGCATATAAATTGTTAGCAAATGATCTCCATGTTCTGTGTGTTCTTGTTGCTGTCGAGACATGCAGGAGTAGAAAGAGGTCAGTTTCCCAACCAGGATAGAGGGAGGAGGAGAAGGAATTTCTGATTGAATAACGCAGTCTGCAGGGAAAAGCTGAGTTTTGCTGTGTTGAGAGGATTTTAAGTCATCCAGGGAACTTCTTGCCACTTCAGAAAGCTTGTCATTAGGTCAGGTACACTACGAGCTCGTTAGATTAAATGTCGTTAACGTTCAAAGGCTGATACAAGATCCAAAGAGTTTGGATGCGATCTCTAATTAGAAACTACTAGACAAAAATAACAAAACCCAGGCAATTTGTTGTAGTGTTCTTCCTATCTTCAGCCTTTTCTCTTGCCAGTAAAAAAAAAAAAATGCTCCCTGTGTCACCTCACAGTAACTGAATGTTCAAGGTCTCTCTTTTAATGGTTTGAAAATAAAACTGAACTAATTATCTGTTTCCAGCAGGCACAACGGTAAGTGCTGGGACTTGTGGTGATTAGCTTTCGAAGGCTGCGCTTCCTGCGACAGCGGCCACTGGAGTTGTCCCAGAATCCGGGAGGTTTTCCCAAGTGTAGCTTAGGTACTTTCTACAGAACCCCAATAGTCCTGTGGAGTTACGGATATATGAGTCTGTTCTCTTTCCGCAAAGCATTTTTGCAAGTTTATTTTGTCAAAACCAAGATGTTTTTTAGCTTCTAGGCTTGTTGTAATGTTGCACTCTGCATCTCATATTGACAAATACCTATGTAGAATTAATTTCCTTTCCCCATTTAATCTTTTTAGACCGCATTAATAGGTTGCTTGTGATTTTTGTCAGTGGTCTGTCATGAAATTGAGGTAGGTAGCAGAGAGGCCGTGCCGTTTGCAGACATCTTGCTTTCTAACCTGATCACTTCCAAGTGTGTGATCCACCTCCACGTTTGCCTTTCCAAAATTGATTTTCCATGTTGTTGCTTGTCTGAAACGCTTCTGTAGAGCATAAGGAAAAGAATAGCTTCTAGGAATTAGTCTCTTATAATGAGAAACTGGTAAAATATGATACTGGTTTTGCTCTGAAATGCTTTGCGTGCAGCTAAAAGTAAGTTTGAGCCATTAACACGTCTTCTGTAACTTTTGCTGTTAAGTCGTAATTTTTCCCATACCTAACCCTTAGTAAGCCTTAGCTTGTATTTTAATGCACACTATTAGAAACATTATTTCTGATTCAGTACAAAATCTACAGTTTTGAAATTCTAGAAAGTTCTAAAATGAATAGAAATGTTTTCTTTAATATCAGGAAAGTATGTCTTATTTCTCCACTTCTCATTTCTGGCTTCTGTGTGTAGTTCGTGACATCTTTAGTTTTGAGGGTATTCTCACATCTGGACTGGATGTCTTTGAAACAGAATAAAAGCAAATAGAATCCAAATATCTGAAATGTCTCTAAACCTGTAAGACATAATTCCAGAAGGTCTCACTTCAGGAATTAAGAGTGTGTTCCAGTGAGGTCTGTTTGTTTAAAAGCAGCTAAACTGGGGCCGATACGCATAGTAAGCCCTTAATATGTCTGACTTGAGCTTCGTACTTCCAGGGTCTGAGCTGAATATTTGATTAGAGTGAGGTGATGTCTTCTCTTGATGCTGCTTATGGTTTATTAAATATTGCTATCTTGGAGGTCATGTAAGACTAAGGAGAGATTGCTTACTCCTTTCATCTGCTGAATTTGCAAGCAGAGATTGCAGAAACACTTGGGTAGCAATGCAGGGTTTCTCCAAGGGGCTCTGCAGAGAACACGTCTAACACGACTCAGCCATGTTATGATTCAGCTGCTTTAGAGATCTGTAATTGTTGCACACACAAATAAAATGGTAGGTGTTCATAAACCGGCTTAGATTAACAGTGAGAAGAAAATCTATTGCTTCTGCTTGCAGACCGGGTGCACAATTTTATCGTCAATATTTGTGACTGTGAGCTTACACGTGAATATGATCTATATTTAGTATTCAGAATGCACACTGGTGAAAATTCAGAATTCACCATCTGAAATAGAAGTAATTAGGGTGCCACCGACTACGCTAAACAGAATTGTTCCTAATTTAGGCTCATGAAATGTGGAGCTCGTCTCTGGTAGAGAATGACCAGGTATAGAATGAATATCTCGACATTTGTAAAAAGTAGACATCAGGAGAAGGAAATTAATAAAAATGAGAGTCTGGGCAAAAATTCCATGGTCTAAATATGAAGAAGGCAGTCTAAGAATAAGTCTAAGTCTAATAAAATTGAATAAGTGGGTCAAATAAGGGCAGGAAATAAAAGAATTACATATGGTAGATTGCATGTAAGATAAAAAAGGGTACAGATTTTGAAGTTGCAAAGATAAAACTAATGAAGGATTTTGCATAAATGTTTCTGACAAGGCTGAATTGCCGTATTTTGTAGTAAAGTATGATACCTCTGAGTAGAACGCAAGCATAAAGATTTTTCACATTTTCTGATATCTTAAAACCAGAACGGTTAAATAATAATAATGAACTCTCAAGTCTTGAATCACTGAAGGTTGCAAATTGGCAATTAAAATATGTTAAAAGCAAAAACCTAGGTGCCCCTATAGGCACGGGAGGAGCGCTCCAAAATTGCACAGAGGTTCCCGACAGAATTTTTAGAAATACCTCAGGCATCCTCTAAAATTTAGGACATGTAGTTGGAGACCTCTTTCCTGCCCCTCTGAGTGTGCCACATTGTGCAGCGCAGAGGGAGAAGTAGCAGAAACTGCCTACGGTTGAGTAGTTCTTCAGACCGAGCTCCAGCACCGCTCGCTGCTTTTCATTCCGCAGCGCTCCGTGGCGATTCCTTCACCTGAAGTTTCGGTACCCCCCGTAGGGTCACGCGGTGCGTGTAAGAGCAGCGTTTCCCATAATCGTATGCTGAATAATCATGGAATCATAGAATGGTTTGGGTTGGAAGGAACCTCAAAGATCATCCAGTTCCAACCCCCCTGCCATGGGCAGGGACACCCTCCACTACACCAGGTTGCTCAAAGCCTCATCCAGCCTGGCCTGGAACACTGCCAGGGATGGGGCAGCCACAGCTTCTCAGTTTATTTTCAGGAGGAGCCTATTGAGAATGTTGAGACAGAGATCCAGGGTTTCCAGGACTGTCCAGTTCCCTTCCTTTCTCCATGTGGACACGAGAAGGGATCAGGCCAAAGAACTGAGCCTAGAGCTTCCTGGTAACAGCACATCCATTTGCAGCTGCCAGTCACTGAGCTGGGGCTGTAGGGCCCTTGGACGCTGTCCCACAAAGTTCTTCCAGCTCCTCTTTCTTCTTATTACAGAGAGAGATATTTTGCTACAACGTCCAAAGTGATTCTTATCTTTTCAAACCCGTGGCCTGAGTCAGTGACCAGTGAATCAATGGGAATTCGTCATTTTCCTAACATCTTGAGTAGACTGTGCTGGAGATTGTGATTTGTAGACAAATCTCTGGTCTGTATAGGCTTACGTCGTAGTCACATCTGTCATTGGATGGTGGAACATGAATTAGTTTAATGCTGGAATGTTGGAACTATTTTATCAATGGAATTATCTTAGGAATTTCCTCTGTGTTTGCAGAAAGAGTAACCAGCCCTATAACTATGTCGATACTGAAATGCTTGAAAGTAATTATGCTCACATCCCAGCAGCAAGTGAAATCCATACGTTGTTGCTTGTTGATGTATAACAAGTAAAAATTTCTGTAGAATCTTGAAAATAAGTTTCCTCGAGATACTCCTTTTTTCCATTTGTTTTTCAAAATCCTCCCTTTTCTGTGTACATAGAGATCTTCCTGTGTCCGGTGGAGCTCTTTCATCAGTTCTGATACCACTTTGCATTCAAAATATAAGCTGTGTCAAAATAAAATATTTTCTGGCACGTATATGTACACACACACGTATATATGACATATATACATGGATGTATCCACATTAGATAAAGCATTTTGCACCAGAGGAAATGTCCAACTAGAAAGCAGTAAATAATTAGCATTGTGGACCTTGTTTATTGTTGAAGCTGATGTTTAACCAGCACATATTTACGTGGAGGTGAGGTCTCACGCGTATCTAAGTGTGCCACGGATGAAAAACACATGAATCGTTGTTTAAGGTGAAGTCTGAAAAACAAAGTGGAAGGCCCAGTGATATTTCAATACCGAATTTAGCAACGTGGAATTTGTTGGATATATCTTCCATGAATAAGCAGTTTACTTCTCTGCTGTGTAACTGAAGTGTCTTGGGCTGCTCTGTTATTTCATACCAGCACGTGTGTGTGTGTTTGCCTCCGCAGGTACGTGCTCACCAGTTAGTTTTACCACCTTGTGACGTAGTGATCAAAGCCGTAGCTGACTACGTCCGTAATATTCAGGACACCACTGATTTGGATGCCATAGCAAAAGATGTTTTTCAACATTCACAGGTAAAGTATAAAGCAAAATGTTGGTTTGTTTGGGTTTTTTTTAAAACCAGTTGCGCTGTACGTTTGCGTTGAAGAATTGCTTTCTGTAACAATAACATTTTGTGTCAGTTGATAGTAGGAATCTCTTGGTACATGCAGTGTCTTAGGTACCCTGATTTCCCTTTGCAAGCTTTCTGAAGGTGAAAATGCTGCATTTACCTTATGTGCTTTAAAGTTAAATTCGTGATATCCAAGGGGGTTGTGCAGTCTAGCCTTGTGTGCTGTCGCTGAGGATCACCGGTACATAAAGACAGTGTTTCCAAGCCTTATGCTTGCGTGGATTTACATAATAGTTCTTGTGCTGGAGTAGCACTGTAGCCCTCATGGGTCCGTGGGCATTAGCACTATATGTGATATGGTATACGTTAACTACTCGGCAGTACAGTGCTGTCCTGGAGGTGACATGCCTGGATTTGCTCCTGACAGCTCTTTCTTCTGTTTTATTTTAGTCTAGAACAGACGACAAAGTTACTCGATTTAAGAGAGCAGTTGCTTATTACTCAGCAACTAATAAACCTATGCCATTTCATCCACCACATTACCTAGGTAAGTAAGGAAAGGAATGAGGCTTTGCATTTTAACTAAACCCTGGGATAACCCTAAATGAGAAACAGCATTGTTAGCAGGATCTTGTGTAAGTGTTTGTATTCTCTGGCAATTTTCACTGACCTTTGCATATAAGGTTTCAAAAGAAGGTTTTCGTAGGCTACGTGCAGAGGTTGTGTTCTTTCCTCCGAAAGAGGAGAAAAACCTGATTTTCCTCGTAGCTGTTCCTGCATCAGTTCTAGCATTAGAACACTCGAGAGTGTGGTGCTGTGAGCAACTGAAATCTAGTGACCGGTTCCAGTCGTGAAGACAGTTTCTGCTTGTATTCCATAAAACACGTTTCCCGTTTCTCAGCGGACTTATCTGACGTGTTTTAGAAATGGCTTTATAGCCTTTGATGTTTCGGTGTCACAACGTACCTGCTTAAATTGCAGCCATTAATTGTTCTGGCACTGCAGATTATTCTCATGGCTTACAAATGAACAGTATGATCACAGCATCTGCCACACATACCTCCATTCTTAACACTGAAACTTAATTTGAGCTGAAATTTTCCAGAGGTTTTCAGTTACCGTACTGGTATACTGGTACAGATTTTTCCTTCTGTTTTTTGGGGGTGAGGTGTCTTTATTTACATTCAAAGACCAGCATTAAAGGGCATTAAGGCTACTCTAGGTCAGATGTTCAAATGACAGAAAGTGCCAGCGTTATGTGTCCATGTGCCATTGGTTTTGCCAGCTGCTTTATTATGATGGCTCTTGGGCTTTTTTTTTCTCTTAAGCTTCCTTTGATTCCCAGGTAGAATAGGAATGTGCATTAAGGAGGGATACAAAGAACTGAGAGGAGGCGAGACAAGTAAAATAGACTTTACAAGCTACAAAGTATTTTTATTAAAAGGCAAAAATGAATAAAACTGACTTAAAGGCATACTAGAAACAGTAATGCTAACAGAACAAGAATAAATAAACCATAGAAGCAAAAGGGTAAAAAGGGCAATGTTTGTGTCAAATAGTGTTTTCATGATTTTTTTGGGGGGAGTTCTTTTTTTTTTTTTTTTCCTCTTTTTTTTTCACCCTTTTCCCTGTTTGCAATTCAGCAGCCAGACCAAATCAGTTTGGTATGCCGGGGATAGTGCCACCATATGTTCCTTCTCAGATGCTTAACATTCCACAGACCTCACTACAAGCAAAACCTGTGGTGAGTATAGCCCTCTGCCCTTCTCCTTGGGAGAAACCTGCTGTGCTCATCAAATAAAAATCCAGGTGGGAAAGGTGTATCCAGCTTTTTTAGCGTGGGCGTTCACTGATAAAGTCTGGAGCTATAGTGGTGCCACAAACTCTGTAGAATGATTTTTGTGGATGTCTAAGATGGCTGAGATTTCATGTGTATGTTTGGGAAATGCCACTTGATTAAATAATGAATTTTGCTTTAAAAGAAAAGCCTTTTTGTTACTTTTGTTACTTAAGAAAAATCACTTTATTTTAGGCCCAGCAGATGTCCAATCAGGGTGGGGCCCAAGGTCAGGGTCCATACCCATATAGTCTCTCTGAGCCAGCCATCACCTTGGAAACAGGTGGAAAAAGTCTTTCTGAGCAGAACAACTACAGTAACATTCCTCACGAAGGAAAACATACACCATTGTATGAACGATCTTCTCCAATAAATCCAGCGCAGAGTGGGAGCCCTAATCATGTGGATTCAACCTATTTTCCTGCCTCTTCTACATCTTCGTCCTCCGACAATGATGAAGGCAATGGAGGTGCAGTGAAGTAAGTTTTTCACGAGGATGTTTTCTTGCTTGACCTCTGTTAAAATAAATTTATTTTCAAAATCGTTCACCCAGTATCCCGAAATAAGGAGAAAGTAAGAAATCTGCGCGTTAGTGATATGACAGACCTTTGGAAAATAGTTTTAGGTTGCTGTTACTGCAGACACATCCGTGGTTCGCCCTAGTCGCTTTGTTCCTCCACAAGCAGAAATCCAAAACCAAATAATGTTGGGTGTTTTTGCACTGCTGCCCTTATGTTTTATTGAAAGGAGGAGAGAGTGAGATTTTGGTAAATGTCATAAAGCCTTCTAGTTCTTTACTTTGTATAAAAGAAATATTCCTACTTCACAGTATAATTCATTAAAATTTCAGTAGCTAAAAACTATGAAACTTCACTGAATTTGTAGTGTTTACACTTCTTAAATTTTGGGATAATGTGGCTTTGCAAAGAAACCTGGGGTGAATGTCAGAAATTCACCGTTGAGGACAGTGATTTACGAGCCCTCACTGACAGCCTGTGCGTGGAACAAAGCAGCAGCGAAATTGGGTTTGCTGTCTCCTACTCGTGTGCCTTGTTTCCTGCAGAAGTATTTCTGACTTCCACTAGATCCTCCGTCTGTCCTTGGCAATAAAGTTGTGCAGGCTTCCATTTAATTCCTGCTTGCTGACCTCCAGAAAGGAAATGTGAACAGAGGCGTTGGTGTTCACCCTTGTCTTGTTAGGTGTAGTGCCTTACTGTGAGAATCGAAGCCTGGGGCTCTGGCAGTCTGTGATTGCCTCTAAAAGTTTGGGGTGGTATATAGTAGTATTTTACTACTTGATGTTAAGTGCTGAATGTGTCTACAGTTATGCACAGTGGCTTGGACTTTGGTTTTCTGTCAACTTTAATTAATGTATTTTGCTTAGTACATCAAGGAAGTTTGCATGGCTTCCATGCAGTGTAGAACTGGAAATGTACCTGCTTCAAAAAAACCCCAATATATTTCAGCATTTTTGATAGCGTTGCTGTGTGCTTTTTATGCAATTAAATTTTGAATAAATTTGGAAACTGGAATCTAGGCAGTGTCGTTTGTATCACAGCTTGTAGAAATAATCTTCTAATTGAGGGAAATCACTTGGCACAGTGACAAATACTTAAAGTTCAATCAGTTTTTCCTACATGAACATTATTTAGTCATTGTAATACACAGCTTTTAAGTACAATCCAAATGTTGACATAGTGTAAATTAATAAATGTCAGTATTAAGGTCTCTTCAAGACTTCTGCAAATTGACGTTTCTAATACGTAGCATCCCTTAAAATCAGTCTCTGGCCCGTAGCTCCAGTCACAGTCACCAGGGATTCTTCCCATTGCATCTTCAACAGCACTTTAATACTATGTTTTTCTTTATGTTGTCCTTCAGCCATGTCAGTGGGAACAAAATAGGCTGGGAAAAAACAGGAACCCAGTCGGAAAGTCAAACGCGTGGAGAGCTGGGAGACCAAACAAAGGTAATTCCTCAAGTTCCAAACGTCACAATTTGTTGGTTTGTATTAAAGCTTTACAGCAAACTCTGAGTAGAATTTTCAATATTGCTCTGTAGGATGCGGTGTAAACTGCTACGCGTTTTTGTGAGTTACGAAATAACAGCTTTAAAGTACACTAAGACGTTTTCCAAGGAACGTTGTAGCATATACGTAAAAATGAAAATTAAATAGGATCTGGTAGAAAATACTAGATATAAAATAGAAACCAACAAACTTGTTTACTCCTTAGCTAACTCCTTAGCTAACAGACTTGTCCTTGGTTATTGCTACTCGTGTTTACAGTGGTGCATTATTTTGAGTTTACTAAGGAGCGTAGCGGTCTGGTGGTGGGTTCAGAGTGTGTGTCGTGTGACCTGCAGTGTGGTGAGAACGGCTCCAGCACACGTTTCAGCACTAGCCACAGGCCCTTACAGGTGTGTTAAAGCTCGTCTGGGGAGTGGAAGTCCTTTGTAACCGCCTGGTGCGGATTTCACGTAATACATATTAAAGTAGCTCGTGGCACCAGTTAGAATGTCTTGCTACTTAACTAAGTAAGGATGGGATAACTAAGCCCTTGACAAAGACTTAACGTTATCCTAAGAAATTTCTTCAAGATTTAGAACCACTGTAAAATTAAGAGTACGATGGTCTGTATTCCAAGTTTGAACCGTGTTTAGAAAGAGCATTCCAAGCGTTTGCACTTAGTATCTTTGTGATGGAACTGTGCACCAACTGTTAATTTTGTGTCAAAAAACCGATCACGAGTTACTTAACACTGCAGACAAACAGAACATTTTCCCTGTACCTTTGGCACAGAAATTCCAGTAAACTTGGGCTTTGTGCTTAAAATATCAAGCCGATGATTTCATCCATCAGTGGTTATTATTTTTGCAGGCGACGCCCTGTGCGATAGCTGTATCAGCCTGCGGATTAGTCACCGTATGCAAATGCTCGTTTGACCTATTCCATTCCTTTCTGCCCTGTGCTACACGGATGAATCCAGTGTGTCCCGGCTGCAGCACGGCCCGACGGCCCGGAGCGGGGCGAGGGACGGGTGGGACGCGCTGCACGGCGTGCCTGGCTGCCTGTCTTCCTGCACGCAGAATTAGGGCTGTCTAAGCAGTGATTAAACTTCCCAATAGCTGCGTGGACTTTGTACATTAAGTTGCTCTCCAACTTGGTGCATAAATGCTGGTGAGTTTTAATTGCCTGGCTTTTTAATATCAAACCACTTCAGCCTTCAGTAGCTGGAGAGGACAGTTGCATCTGGTGAGCGTGGCAGGGAGGAGTATGTTTTGGAGATGAACTCATCTCCTAGAGAGGTATATATTAACGATTAAAGAAAAAAAAAAAGAAAGATTTCCTGAAGATTTCAACTGGATGAGCAATGTGATTTCTGAGTGGATTTATTAAGTGCTGAAAATCTGGCATAGATCAGACAGGGAGCAGCAATCTTGACACCCCCTTCACTTGGCTTAAATGTCAAAATCCCTTGCTCATCGTTGTTTCGCTGCGTGATTATACATGACAAAGGTATGCTCATCTCATTTGGGTGGATGTATGTTACTAGAGGAAAAAAAAAAGTACTTTTAACTGCGGTAGTTCCTCGGCTCAGATGTTTGAATACAGCTGGAGCAGATCCAAGAAGAGCCTGGGTAACGCCGATGAGGAAAGCATTGCTATCGTTCGGGGGTTTTGTCTTCTTCCCTCCATGCCCCCAGTAATGGGCAGTTCTGTAAACTTCTTTTTGTGGTCCAGTACCACTGTTTTAGGTGTTGGGGTAGTAGAAGACAGGGACAAAAATCTTTTAACTGGTAAAGAAATACGTGTGGTAAGGTAACACAGATTTAATAGAGCTGTGATAACGTGTTTATAAAAACATTCTGTATTAGTATGTTGTGTTAGAAGTGTTCTGGTTTACAGGTTTTAACTATTTCTTCTGTATACTTTCATTTTATAAATAAAATGAAGACTGGATTACCAACTCACAAATACAATCTTTCAGTAATGTCCTCTTTGACTGTAGGCTTAAAACATAATCTGAAAATAATGTTGCCCCATCGATACTTCACTAGAGCATGTTTTTTCTGATATACATCTTCCTATAGAAGGTTTTGGAGGTTGTGTGGGGTTTTTTGGTTTTTTACATGCAGGTTTGTATTTTTCATAAGAGCCTGAGGTGAACAAGCTGAGCTTGTTTGGGCCTATTTTTTGTTCCTTGTTCTGTGGGATTTGATGGCTTTGGCCGTTTCTGTTTCAGCTTTGCTTTTAGTCTTACGAAGCATGTGAAATTTCCTGCACAAATTGTGAAAATACTTCTGCATGGTGTATCAGCAAAAGAACAAATAACATTTCAGTCTCAAAAGTTTTTAATGTCACTGTAATAGTTGTAGGCATGAAGCTAATATGAACTCTTAAGCTAAAAACAGCTTTCAGTTTTGAAGACAAGGAATTTTAGGAACAAACTCTTACTTTTCTTGGTGGTATCTGAGAGATACAACACAAATGCTTACAAAAGGCTTATTCACTGGGAGGTTTACAGTATATTTTTATGCATCATGTTTTACCTATGAATTTGTGAAATGCATTTCTAGAAATGGAATAAAATGCTTCTTTAATCTAGTAGTCAGAAAATGTTGCCATTTTCTGTGACAACCATCTTCTCAGAGAAAAGAATTTTGTGTTTAAAAAACCCAACAAAACATTTACAAGGCTTTTGAATTCAGACGCTATAAATTTTAAATGTCTTTCAGTTGAACTATGTAGTTCTTCCTGCTTCATTTAGAAATGCAAACTGAGAAGGGATGTGTTGATGGAAGTCTGGGTAAATTACAGACTTTATGACTGTCAGTTAACTCATTTAGTTGGTAATGTTTTGGAAATACTTAGTGAAGATGTCGTTCACATTTCATTAAGAGGTCGTCGGTTTCCCTTCCTTATTGTGCAATTAACTGTTAAAGAAAATAATAATTACTGTTACTGTTAAGTTAAAGCTTTGCCATCATTATTTTTTTTCAGTAATTTGCTTCTGCCAGCAAACAATGGCTGAAAGTTTACATTTTCTGAAAAACTTTTAGCCAGCTTTGGATAACGTGTTCTGCACGTTACTGGTAGAACACGATGTGAAGATGTACTATTTTCATTGTGGGTGAAGAAGGAAATGTGCTGTTTCTCCTGGCTGATCTCCTGGTGTGTTTCCGTATACATTCAAAAGCACTTTATTTTGTGTGTTCTGTTATAGGCAGAAGGTTCCTCTAGTGCTTCTTCAGGAAGTCAGGCAGCTGATGTCAAAGGGAATCAAACCAGTAATCCACAAATCCCATGCCTGTTGTCAATGCCCACCAGAAACCACATGGATATTACTACCCCTCCATTACCTCCTGTAGCACCTGAAGTATTAAGAGTGGCAGAACACAGGCACAAGAAGGGGTTAATGTATCCCTACATCTTTCATGTCCTAACCAAGGTACGACACTTCAAAATTATGCACTGTGAAATAATGATTCTGTAAAGATAATTGCACTTACATTTCGGGCTAAGACGTATCATAAATTTACAACCTTCTTAATGCTTGGAGTTTTGCTGTGGTTTTAGTGCTTCTAACAAGCTTTTTCCCCTATTTTCTAACTGCTGATTTTGTCTGTTATGTTGTTCCAATAAATATGGGGTGACTAATTAGAAGTGTTTACTTTAAAAATTAATCATTTTTCCTCAGTAGATGGAGATATTTTTATATCTCTATGCATGTGTGCATATGCCTCTGTGTGTGTGTGTATATATATGTGTGTATGTTTTTATATAGAGTCCATTTCCAACTAAAAACTCCTGCGTATGTGCTTTGGTGTCTGTGCCAAGTCTTTTCTATTTTCAGTGTTCAAAAATACTTAGATTGTTTTCCCTCACAGTTTGATCCCTCCCATCCCTGGTAGCTAGCTGTGATAGAAGCATAGAGCTGTAAGAAATCCCTTTCCTATAACCCTAAAATGTAATTATAGATGAACTTGATGATGTGCTGTGGGGTTTTTTTTGTTTGTTTTCATTTGACAGAACTTTTCTGATAGCCAAACCAAAAAAAAAAAAAAAGAAAGCCATTTTATGTGCTAGCCTTCAGATCCTAGGTAAGCTGCAAGCATTTTCTTCCAGCTTAGGACTCTGTCTTCTCAGTGTGTCCAGTAAAAAAATCTACCTGAATGGCCACATGAGGACACCTTGGAAAGCAGTAGGAATGCTTCTTACAGAAACAGGCAGTGATAACCTGCTTCAGCGTGTCTGGCAGCTGCTGAAGTCTGCTTTGTGTTGAACCATGGAGGAGCCAGGGCAGTGGTGTTCCTGCATGGCTGTATTCGACTTAATTTAGTCTCAAAAGACATCAGTTCATTGTTCCTTCTAAGTGCAAACAGATGAGCCCCGGAACGAGACAGCTTTAATCCTCTTCCTCCCTCGTGTTCAAAATGCTCAGTACTGTGCTGTACTCTCATACATCCAGCCCATGCAGGGTACATGTCTACAGCATTAGCAGAATGGCACTGTCCACATTCCTCTTAGCTTAGATTCATCATAAAAATGGCTCAGTACAGCAAGGATCCTGTTTCCCATTTGTTTGGTTTGCACCATGGCTTGTAGTGCTGTCACGTCCTTAATCTTGCCTTTTTATTGAAGAAAAGTGGGCAAGAATCAAAAGGCGTATGGAGACCATTGACGCCGGTTCTGTTTCATACTCTGCATAGCCAAATATTCCTAGTACTTTTAAATACTGCTTGATAGTTAATAGCATATCTCACAATGGGAAGCAACGAATTAAACACCTGCCTTTGAGAAATCCGCTCCCAACGGAGAAAAAAAGTCACACTTGAGATGGCTGCATCAGAAATAAATCAGTACTACTTAGGACTGTTTGTCTTTCCCCTCTATCTGAAATGCTTTTGAACAAGTATGCCAGGGAACCTAAAGTATGCCGTGGGTACACTGACGGATATCTTGTATAATTATGGGATTCTTTAGAAATTGGCACGTAGAGGTGTTCCAGGTTACGTTGCTGTTATGTATAGAGACTTTTCAGACATACCTTCTACCTAATGTAGCCTTGTCTGAGTTGAACCTGACACTATCCTAATAAAATCACTCCAAGATGTCACCTACAGTGTTCATTACTGGGACAGTTTAAATGTTTTTTTAAGTGGAAGTAGCGAAATGGAGCGCTCACTTGTCAGTGTTGAAAATAAAGGCTGATATTTGGGACCAGTACAGTGAAGTCGGTTGTTTTCCAAGAAAATCTTAACATGGTTGAGTGAGCAGACACAGAAAACTTAGAATGTTGCTGCTGTTTTGAGAGAATGGTGGAAGGTTCTTGAATGCTTTTTTCTCAAAAAGTGTCAAATGCTAAAGCTTCATTTATATACATTCAAAAACAACCTTATGTAATTCCCAGTTCAGATTTTTGACCCGGTCTTCTCATAAAGTTGTTTTTTGCAGAGAGTCCCCAATTACTGTTTCAAATCCTTGCACCAAAAAGTCAGACTGGTGTTTTTAGTAAGCATGAATATTTTTTAAAATAACTGTCTGAAATCTGGATCAGCTCCACATGAGCATGTCACTGTATGATCATGCATACTATTTCACTGTTTCAGGTATCCATATTTAGAGATCAATATTTAGGTAATCCTTGCCTGCAGGCAGTCCAGACCAAAAAAAAAGTGAGTGGTGGAGAAGAGAAAGAGAGGAGCAACAGGGATAATCAGAGCCTGGAGATTTATTGGAGGAAAGCAAGTAGATTGCAGGGTAATCCTCCTCTGGTGTTACTTTCACATGCATAAGATTCACGTTACTGCTGAATCCCATTTTTTCTTGACTAGATTTATAGTAGAGCTGGGTTGAGTTGCCATGCGTATCCAAATACTTTCTGTTCACTGTAACATGTCACATTTTTCTGCTCTCTTTCATGCAAAAGGGTGAAATCAAAATTGCTGTTTCTATAGAAGATGAAGCCAACAAAGACCTGCCTCCTGCTGCTCTCCTTTATAGGCCAGTTCGTCAATATGTTTACGGAGTCCTGTTTAGTTTGGCAGAAAGCAGAAAGAAAACTGAAAGACTTGCTTTTAGAAAGAACAGACTTCCACCAGAATGTATGTACTGCAGAATCCATTCTTTATTTCTCTTCCCTCTGCTGTGTTTTCCTATCCATTTGTACCGTGATTTGAATGAGGATAGTTACTGACATTTCATCGATGTAGCTAACGCTGGAGGAATTTATGGCTTATTTGATCAATGGGCAATAGAAAAAGATGATGTTAGTTCTAAATTTTATTTCCTGCAGTGGTTTAAGAACGATAAATGTAACAATTTCTAAGCAAGCTCTGGGGTTTGCTTTTTTTAATTCATGCTCAAGCTGCTATCAGGCTTGCAGCAAGTAATGTCAGTTCGTGATGGAATTTTCAAAGTGTATGGCAGAACTTGATTATAGGAAACTTCTATTCTGTGCATATGCATACAAATTTGCATACTTTTTTTTCAAAACTGAGAGATGTGTATGTTAACTCACTCTGTCTTCCCAAATGTGTAATTAAATGTTCTTCAGTGGAATTTGCAAGTCTCTAGTATCTTTCAGGTTGGATTAAAATCCGCACAAGTCAGGTGTAATGTGAGTAAAGGTAGACCTGGGTAAAGACAGACTAAACTTCTGCAAACAGACTTGACGAAAGATCCTTTTGCTAATTCAGATGGATGAACGTTGATGATCTGTTAATCTGGAAGTTGTCTTCAAGTTTTGTGCTTCCTGGAATTGCTGTCATTCCAGAAAATTCAACCTCCTCATTCCGAAGTGTTTTTCTTATAATGAAATGCGTACAAGGAAATGATTGAACTTTACACTGGTGTCTTATAAAGGTTAAAGGAATGCTAAAGCAGTCAGTGGATGGTAGCAACAGCAGAAGTATTTATACATAGGAGTCTGCTGTCATTAGACTAAATTTGAGAATCAGATATTTATAATGTATGAAAGCGTCATTTACAGTCTGCATGTGTAAAAGGATACAAATAATAATGGGTTGTAAACTTTATGTTCATTCCCTTTTCTCTTTCCATTTTTAATTGTGAAATGGTTTTGTACATTCACAGTGAAGATGATAATCTTCCAAGGATATTTGAAAAACTGTTTATCTTATCCAGTTATTTTGTGTGAATTAATATGTACCCTGTTTGAATAATACCCCAGCACCCATATTGTTACAAACTTCTTCATTCTTTAAACTCACGTAACATAGTAGTACTTCAGGTTACAAGGTTATTTCGGGATTAAAATACTGAAGTAAATTGCAGTATTCATTTATCCTCATTAGACTTCCGTTTGTAGGGGTGAAGTAGGTGAGTGCTGAAGGTCTGCTTCACTTTTCAGGATGTTTTTATTTTGTAAACCTGGCATGTTCTCTGTAGGCTGCTGGGGATGCCTATATAATCTCTATTTGCTCTTCATTTAAACTGCTTTTCAGAGGTGTATTCTCAACGGAGGCTAAGAACACTACTGCTGACTTGGTTTAGTTACAGGAGCTCTGGCAAATTCTGCTGCAGGACACATTCAGCTACTGACCTACTTCTATCTTAGGGCTGACCATGCTCTTAAAAAAATTCTAAAAAAAATTCAGACATCTGCCTTACAGTTCGTTGCCTCACTGCAAAGCTAACAGTGCCAGTGAGGATGGATTTGAGCTCAGGTGCGGGCGTCTGGTTTGAACGGGCGGTGTTGAAGGAACACATCTGTTTTGTTCACCTCTCTTACAAAGCAGCAAGAATTGGGCAGGCTCTGTGAGATGGAAGGAGAGAGTGATGTCTTCAGTGGCAAGAGCAGATTTCTCAGATTAAACTCGTTAGCCCTGGCTAACGTCTGAGGACCCAGGCTATAATGAGCTAGTGATGCTGATTCTCCTTCTGTGTCTTAATTTTTTTACTGCGCTCAAAATATGCTATGAAACAGTAATTAAGAGCAGACAAAATTTAAGAATTGAGACATTAAGAAATTAATTTCTGAAGAAATGTATATTGTCCTTAAGACTTATGTGGAGAGTTAATGAATATAGTATTATCTAAAATCCTGTTATCTTTGTTGTACAAACCGTAACGATGGCAACATAATAGTTGTGTGTGAGTAATTTGCAAGTACGTTGCATGCGAGGGTTATAGGAGGCTATGAAAAATATATGATGAACTGACCTGTCAGTATTATTGCTAAATATATAGACAGCAAGATAATAGATCTTTCATAAAATGGATAACTTCCTGTCTTTTTTTTTTTTTTGTAGTTGAAAAGCCAATAGAACCAACAGATCTGTTGGAAGAGGTAGTCAGTGAGGTTCTTCAGTGGTAATTTTCGGCTAAGTAGCCCCTTTGCTGTACATGTCCCTGTGTCTGCTCCCAGAGGGTGCAAAAAGCTAAATCACAAAGTTCTTGATTGTGCTTTTGCTGCCGAGGGCACAGCTTTGGCTGCACTGCCCACCCTTCTGAGGAGATGGAAACTGAGTGTCTGACTTGTTCTTCTTTTCAAGTTCCAAAACGGGTGATTTCCCATGTTCTGGTGGATACATGTGTGTAGATGAAACCATCTGCCCTTTCCACTCAGTGGCAAAATCACACTTGTACAAAGTGTCGTACGCCTGGTTGGCCCCGAAGGGTTGTTACCTTGAGCCTTGCCGCCTTGTGATGTACCGTCCTGCATCAAGGATGTCCTCAGCTGAGGCTGCTTCTGCCAAAAGGAAAGCTGTATCTCGGGCAGTAGTCCTTTTGCAAAATGGAGCGTGCTTAGCTCAAGCTGTGCTGTCGGTAAAGATTATAAGGTTGAAAATGAGACTTGATTAATCTGCATTAGCTAGCTCATCTTCTAGTGGTGTTGGGTTCAGCCTGGAAAACAGCTGCAAAGCAAATGCCGAAAGCACCTGAGCAACAAGGGCTGTGGCAGACAGCTGGAGCGTTAACGACTTCGGAGCCTGTAAGAGCATTCACGTGTTTGTCAGTCAGGGCACCCTAATGCAGAGTGATGCTGGCCCTTTTTATTTGGATTGACCTTAAAGTGTCGGGAGGGTGATGTTCAAAGCAGATGTCAATACATTCTGCAGTTGTGTAGGCTGCTTTGGGTGTTCACATCTGCTGATCAGCAGCAGGAGGAAGTTCAGCATGAAAACCAGTATGAAAACCAGTATAATTAGCACTGTGATGTTGCTGCTGAACACGCTCTGATCCTGAGCGTTCGTTGTAGCTAGTGTAGTCTTCAGGGTTAGACATTGCTTATCTCCAAGTGGAAGCCCCGGGAGGAAAACACAAAACATTCTTCTGAGGACAAGAGATCCTCAGCGGTTGAGGAAGACAGTGTTTTTGGCAGCAGGCCCGGTACAGAGTTGTCACAGGGGTAAGAAATGCCCTGGAGAAATAAGTCGATCTGGACAAGTCCTAGATTCATCTGTTACATTAAATGCTAAATTTGGGTGACCAGTGCCACGGTTCCTTGTCAGCTGATACAGCTGTAATTCCTCGTCCCCATCATTCAGTGCCAGGCCACTGGAGTGATCTTCCTGTTAACCCGTTCTGCACGAAGCGTGGTTACCTTTCCCATAATAACCCTTACTTTGCAAAATGGTGAACCTGGGGTGGATCTCCAGCCTGACCTTTGCAGGCAGCACATTACTGAAGATGGTGTGTTTTGAGAGCAAACTGAGGTACTTTTCCTGTGGACTTGGAAGGTGTCACCCTCAGCTTACAAACTGTGAACCAAATTGGAATGTTGAAACATAGGATTGCAGATAGAATAAAATATTCCCTTCTCCTAAGCTTCATATGTGAGATCTGTGTGAAAGAAACAGTAGTGGAACATTTGCCTGGTGTAAAGCTCTGAGGAGGTGGTCGTCTGAGGATGCTTAATGTGATGTGCACGCAGAGTTTGTGTAACAACTGTATTATGTTGATTGTCTGGGGATTTTTTGACTCCTGACAGATTAAACTGCCCTGCATAGCAGCCTCATTGTGTTTCCTATCTGTTTGCTGAGAGAGCTAAGAAGTTGGTCCAAAAATATCTCTTGCTTCTAAGACCTAAAGCAATTAAACAAGTCTTTGAAAGCCTGCGTAAAATAGGTCCTTTTATTTGTTCATGTTTATTGTCCCAGGCCTAAACAAGAAGTGAAAACCAGGAAGAGCATGACTCTGCTGGCTGTGGAAGCCCATCTTGTGTAGCTTGGTGGCATATCATAACTGGTAGCAACAAAAATAGAACATGATTTTGTAGTGAGGCTGCGAACTAAATATATCAGAATATTTATTTCCATTGCTGCATGTTATCTTTGTAAAACTTACCCTGAGCTCTGTGAAATGGAGCTATGGTGCTCGAGTAGCTTTATTCTGGAAAAGCATGAGAGTGTTCTGGGATATTCTGGAGCTTCTTTTTTTAACCCAAATCATCACCTCTGCCTTGGTTTGCCTGCCCCTAACTATAAAATTATCTGTAAGGCTGATGTCTGATTGCTGAAGGAGGCTTTGCAAGTGTGAGGGCTGCCCTGGCACCAGCAGTGCCCCTTCCTCGGTGTGTAAGAGGAGGATTTTGGGCAGAAGGAGCAGGTCTGTGCTCCTGCCACCGTTCTGGGCTGTAACCCGAAGCTTCACTAACAAGCTCCTTGAATCTTTCCACACTGCATAACTGGGCTCTGAGTTACGAAGGGTGCAAACGAATTTTGAGCTGTGTCAAACTTGGGGTCATTCCCAGGCCAAAGGTATCATTTCAGTCTTGACTTTTTTTTTTTTTTTAACATATTAAACTTGTGGTGTTTTGCTTGCCTTCAAACAGGAAAAAGAGAGATGGTTTAGCAGCAATGTGGAGTCGAACAGTCTGTGTTTTGAGGTGGTTGAAAGGGAGCTTACCAGGCACAAAAATGCTAACCTGTTAGTAGAAAGCAGTGCAGTAGATTGAAAGGCTTATGTAAAGTAATGTTTTGATAAATTTTAGGCAAAAAAAAAAAATAAATCCCAAACCCACCCATATTTGAGATCTCACTCCGTCGCAGTAGTTGAACAACTACAAACAAGTATATCGTAAGTTTTAAATCTGGTTTGAATAAAATCACTGGGATCATCTTGTTCTTAAAAGACAACATATCAATATATTTGTATTTATGTACTAGTTTTATTTATCACTGTAGGTTTTTGATGAATGGCGCAGATATTTTAGGGGAAAATTGCATTTTCAAGTCCTGCTGTTTGGTTTAAAAAAATACACGTAGTTGCTTTTATGTTGTATACTAATTTGAAAACATTACTGTAGCATTCCCAGTGTACACTTGGTTGCAAGTACTAAATCTGTAAGTGATCACAATTGAAAGATGGTCCATGCAGAGTTTGATTTACCAATTTTGCAATGTCATCCAGAGCAGCACTAGCTACTGCAATCTCAAAGTGATGCTTTTTAGATCAAAATCTCTTGCATACAAAGGTTTAAATGTACGCTGCTTTCTAACTCTGAATTTTTTTCTTTCCACTGTTGCCGTTCTGTAGTTTCACCGGTGATAATTAAAGAATGGGCTGCTTACAAAGGAAAATCTCCTCAAACCCCTGAGCTGGTGGAAGCACTTGCATTCAGGGAATGGACGTGTCCTAATCTGAAGAAGCTGTGGCTGGGAAAAGCAGTAGAAGACAAGAACCGAAGAATGAGGGCGTTTTTGGCCTGTATGAGATCAGATACACCAGCAATGCTCAATCCAACTAATGTGCCCACTCATCTTATGGTGCTCTGTTGTGTACTAAGGTCAGTGTTACCTCAAGGTGAAACAGAAGGAAGGAAAGGGTAATCTCTCTGTCGTGTTTAACTTAGAATTAAACCATGAGTATAGAAACTGTTAATTCATATTTACAACGTCACTAGGAGGAGGGGCTTGTTGTGTTTGTAGAACGTTGCTGCTATGAGTCTTGAAGGCATGCTGGGTATTCAACATGTCTGTCTTCAGTCTTGAGAGGACTGAAGGGAGGAAAAAAAAAAAAAAATCTTGTGTTACAAAGAGGCCCCTGTAGCATTTGAATTAGTTTACCCTTACTGTACTCTAGGCTTCAGCTTCCTAAAAAATAACATTTGGGGTCTCAGAGGCTGTGTTGGTGAAGCTGTAAAACAGAGTTTGTCAGAGAACAGCTGCAGAGCAGCTTAGCAGGCTGCAAAGTTCACGTGAAGGATCGTCTGCCTATGATGTGTGAGATTTCCAGCGCTCATCTAGTTGAGATGATGATAACCAACAGTTGAAGTATTAATTCTACACCTCAGCTTTTCAAAGAGAAAGTCACAAGGTCCAAAATACTTGCCTGTTTAATTTTCAGATTGAAAATTGGCTGAGGAGTTGAGAGGTGCTTACCTTTTTGGAAAGGGTTGGTTATTTCAGTACGACTAGCTTATAAATCTGGTGGAATCCAAGGTTAGCATGTTGCACACGACAAATTTTTAAGCCATTTTTGAAAGTGATAAATGTAAATTTGTCTTCAGCTCTGTTGTACTTCATCTTGCCTTTGAGCGCAAAAACACTTTTCTTTTTCCCCTTATAGACTAGTAAGTATACAAAAAATTAGTCCAAATGGTACCTTAAAGCAGAGCTCCTCGTTTCATTTGAACAGCATGTTTCTCTCCTGTGACATATACAAATCATTCTTAATCAAGATGTGACGAGCATGAAATTCACCGACTGGATCATTTCTGAGTAACGTGTTCTCTGGAAAACATATTCACAAAGTCCTTTCACCATTAGTCCTTTATAAAAAGACCATTAATCTTTATATTGTCGTATTTTTAGATGTATCGGAATCTACTTATGTTTTAAATTCTGTTTCAGCAGCCTGTCCTTCTCTCCTTCCCTGGAAGCAGGGTTTGCACAACTGATTCGCAGCCAGTAGCTCTGCCACATGAATTGAAACAAATCTAAACTTCCAATCTGTTTAGTGTTGTGGCCTTTTTAACTACTCGAGTCCAGACAACAAAAAAGATGGTTTTGTTGTTGGATTCTGGTGACTTCTGATCACATAAACTACCACTTGGTTTCCCTGCTAAGGGAAGCTTCTGAATAACTGTGGGCCTCCCCTGTAGGTATATGGTACAGTGGCCGGGGGTTCGTATACTTCGTCGCCAGGAACTTGATGCTTTTCTTGCCCAGGCGTTGTCTCCAAAGCTCTATGAACCTGACCAGCTTCAGGAACTCAAGGTAATTCTTTACTATAACTTTCATAATTCGAGAGATTTGCTCCCAGCTGATCCATATTGTTAACTCTAGTGGGTGATGTGTGTGCGCCTGTCTCACAAAAAGCCTTGAGCAAGCACCAAAATATTTTCCAAAATACTGATCTTCGTATTTCGAAGTGTTGCAAAGATTGATAGTTCTGTTTCACTGGTTGAATAGTTAACTAAAATCTTCAAGGTATTCTATGCTGCAGAACCTTTTCTCACTATTTCTTAAGTAGCTCTCTCTTGGAAATTTGAAACAAGTGTGCCTCCATTGAAAAGATTTACAAAAAAATATATTAAAAAGAAAAATACTTCTTCCTTGTGTGACTCTTTCCAAATACTAACCTGGGTATTTCTTCATGATTCGGCATTCAAAAGGTTTTTGCAGCCAAGTGTAGAAATTGAGAGAGTCTTGCTTCATCTCGAACAGAAAAATGCAGGAGGAAAAAAAGGGAAAACAGTTTATTAATACTCACAGCATTGTAGAAATAATTACTTTGAGGATTTTAAAAGTTAAGATCTTGAAGTTGCTTTTTTGCTTTTATACAGTAGTATTACATGAAGTAAATACTGTGAGCTAATTGAGAGTTGTATCTTTATTGTAAATACAGGATGCCTGTCAATCTGTGCAACACTGTCTTATTCTGGAGGATTTCTCTGTTCAACCTTCATATACTCAGTGAAATTTCCCCTTCTGTTCTTTGAGCTAAAATACACAAGATTTAGTCTTTGCTTTTACCTTGTTTTCCCTTCGAAATTTTTTCAGAACTTGCTATGAAGTTCTCTGAGTAAAACAGTAGAATTTAGTCCTTTTTTTTTTTTAAGCAAACATTTTTCTGCATGGAAATAATTTCAGATACTTCTTTTCTGCATAATGTATCTTAAGCCTGATAGCGTGTTTGATAACTGGATGCTGTGGGAGGTATTAGGATGTGTAGAGAATGCACAACTGGAAGTGATCCAGTTATCTCCTGTCTGCATTGATTGTCTTGCATAGCGAAGGTGGTGAGAAGCTGGTCGCCTCTTCATGCAACCTCATGTTGAAGAAGTCATTTCAGATAGTCTTTCAGTTACTGTAGGCTTCAAGTCAGGGAATTCTACTCACTAGCTTTGGTCCTAGCAGTGCCTGGATACATTTTGTCCTCGGTTAAATCAGCAAGGAGAACGTGGTATTTGTTTCCCAAGTTTGTTGGTATTGATGGGTACACACTGCAGAGGGACACAAACAAAAGCAGCAATCCCTGCACCGCTCTTCTCAGAAGAAACAGTAATTAAGTTCCTGCAGATTTCACTTGTTAGGCTTTTCTAAGGAGTATTTTGCCACTAATACCAAGTCTACAAGAGCATTCTCAAAGCCAACAAGGGACTGTTTCTCTTCTGAGGGTGATGGGCAGATTCTGGCTTGCGTTCCTGTGCATAGCACCCTGGCAAGGACTTCTCAGTCTCCTTCTATAAACCAAATTAGTCTGCTTGTGGAAACCCAGCAGTTAGCCATAGAAGTATTAGTAAAGGTAAGGGGAAGAAAACAACTGGATCCACTTTGGCATCTGTTTGAGCTTGTCACACAGCAAGTGGAGAATATACGTGTTGGCAATCGTAATGGCAGAGTTAACAGAAAAACAAAATCCTCTTCCCATATACCAAAGGATGAATGCCAACAGCTCAAATAGTAAGTAAATAAATAAATAAACTCCAACAGGAAAATATTTATTTGGCCTTTCCCCCATTGCTGAAAAGATGTGAAAACCACAGGATGAAGACAGCTATAATGAGCACCTGATGAGTTCATGCAAGACTGCTTGTTTGCTTCAGCACTTAGGTGGGTTGCTGCTGACATGGATTATGGACTCCTGAGAAGAGCTATTTTGAGTACTCATTGTAGCTAATTCCTTAGAAGCACCCTAAATGTAGATGCTGTCCATCAGGAGAACCGTTCATGTGTTTGCTGGAACTCCTCCTCCAGTTGTTTACTAGACGTTTATGCTGGAAGCCCTGTGTGCTTATGGGGCATTTTGGAACCCCAGAGATTCTGGTCCAAAGTTGTCTGTGTTCTATGAGGAGCAGCATGTTGCCTTCAGGGAAGCATGTGGTCAACCTGTGCCAAAGGAATGAACTGACAGTGTATGTTCAGAAGAAATGTACGTAGCTCATCTGAGGTGACAAACGTTGGACTCGGCAGAGTGGAGAGCCTTTTAAAGTCTCAAGAGAACCATGAGAGCATGGTTTAAGAGGTCTACCCCAAGTTCCCCTGAAGTTGAGTAATTGCACCTGTATCAGTGGAAATTCAACTGCCAGTTTGGTAGGCAAGGCTGGATGCATTGGAGAGCAGCAGTGTGGCAGCCACTTCGTCTTCTGTGTCCGTTTTCAAAACACAACACAAGAAACAAATAACGTAGCAGGGTAGAAATTTTCTGAAAAGGTATCTATAAGAGTTATCAAAGTCTTGCCTCTATCTTAAAATTTGATGCAAAGAGGAGGAAACCCCGCTGTGAAAATTGCTGGTCTTAGAGATCTAAGAAAGGAATTCCCAGAGAAAATATTTTTTTCATTGCAGCACAAAACGAACGGCAGAGACAAGGCAAGTGATAAGCAGCATAGGATATTTTTGTTTCATAGATATTGTTCTCCAAGTTTTATTTTTAAATCCTACATGAAGAGTAATATGGACCATTTCCATAATATCTGTTGGTTAACTGAAAGGTGCAATATCTCATGCAATGTTGTTACTGTCTTCGTGTGAAGCAGCTGCTTCTCCTCTTGTTGAAGCCAGACTGAAAGAGCAGCTGAGTTTGAACCCAGCTGCCTATCTGCAAAACGCTCTGGATAGTCTTTTGGATCTTAAAGGTTGCTTATGCATAAGGAAGGTAACGTAGTTTAATTTTAAAATTTAATACCAAGGTCTTGAAAATGTTCCCAAGGAAGGGCTGATATTTTCAGAAGTATTTTAGAGAACACTAGTGGTGATATTTTCTTATGCCAGAGCTAAAAATATATTTACTGCACACAAATCGTTTTTGCTTCCACCACCAGCTGTCATTCACTGTTTAATTCTACCTTTGTGTATCTGTCCTGCACTCTAAATAAAGCTGTTGGATGCATGAAGATCACTTCATTAATAAGAGACACGTTCTAACAGCAAAATCTTGAATTGAGCTAATAGAAAATCTGTTACGAAGGAGTTGGAAAGGAAACGCAGTACGTGGGAAGAAGAGTCGAATGCTAATATTGAGCTCATTCCTGAAACTTTCTGCAAAATATCGCAGAAGCACAAGATTATTTGAAATAAATTTTAATGATGTTTTCTACTGCTAAGTGTCTTTAAAGCTTTTCCTTGCTGTGACGTGCTTTAGCGTTGTTTGAAGAACTCTGTACTGCGTATTTATCAGTGACCTTAGTGCAGCTAAGACGTGCATCCATCTCACATGCTAATTGACATAAAACATTAAAATATTAGAAATAATTTCCTGTGCTTTGTTGTTGTGAAAATAGAGTTTTTTGGTTTATCTCCCCTCTAGAGTGGATGGATGGGAACAACACCCTTCCTGAGTATTGCAGTTTTGCACATCCAGGCGATTGATTCCAATGCGTTCTTCTAGTCAAACCGGCAATAACGTGTGAAAATTCTGGGCAACCTTTTAAAATCGCTCTGTTTTGAAGAGTTTTGAAAAGAATGTGATGATTGGAATAACTTCGAAGTGCATCTCAGTGTTCCCTTCCTGAATTTCCCATTGTTTTTTCAACAGATTGAGAATCTCGACCCCCGAGGAATTCAGCTGTCCGCTTTATTTATGAGCGGCGTCGATATGGCGCTCTTTGCAAACGATGCTTGTGGGCAGCCAATTCCGTGGGAGCACTGCTGTCCGTGGATGTATTTTGATGGGAAATTATTCCAGACCAAGCTCATCAAAGCAAGCCGGGAGAAAGTTCCGCTCATTGACCTCTGTGATGGTCAGGTGTGTAGTTTCGGAAGCGTGCCAGGTTTTCGGAAGCGTGCCAGGTTGTCACAAGTGTGAAGTGTGTTTGGTTTATCAGTCATTTACTTCGTGTATCACCTCTGCTTTTGAAAGGGAAATAGGAGGTGAATGGCTAATAAGTATTTTTCACCTCTGTTTGCTCTCCTATCTCTTGTTGGTGATTGAGATGGAATTTTGGAAGATTTGGCAAAAGTAAACTGACGTAAACTATTTTTTTTCTCTCTGGAAACTGAAACTTGAATGCAATAGTGATGTATTGAATGACTCCGAAATTTATCTCTGCTCGTTTGTTCAAGTGCTGCCTTTTTGGGTCAAGCTAGCAAGACTTACAAGGGACTAAGCTGCAAGGGATTTACAGTGAAGGAAAATTTGTGATTTCTAACTTGTTTTAGACTGTGAAGTCACTCTCGCGGTCTTTAAGCTCAGAATCTTTTCGTGTTTCTTACAACTGTCTTAAAATACAAATGAATTAGTTTTTTGTTGTATCTAAATCATGCAAAGTTATTGTCTAACTATAAAAACAGGAATCTGATAAAAATCAACAGTTTACTGAATTACAAAAACTTTTTTTTACCTTTTTGGGAGGTATGATATCTTAACAAAACAGCTTACCTCTTCTTACTTCTGACTCAAGAGAAGCTGATCCTGGATTAAAGATTGATGATGGCTGTGGTCCTTCTCAGGCTTGTTATCCCCCGGGCATGCTTTAGCCTGTTTACGTAGATTTTGTTTTGCAGTCCAAATTTATGATGATTATTCTGTTTAAAGAACTGCATTAAGTGTTCAGAAGACTATAGACAGAGATTTCTCAGTTCCTGTCTGGAAAACCCTTTGTAACTTGTAAACCGTGTCTGTGTTACCAACTTCTAAACTGTCTCAATATTTAGACTCCCATCTCTCAACCAATGCGTGAAGATTTTCTTGTGAACAATTGGAATATCATTGAACTATTAGCAGGTATACAAGACAGATTATTGTCATTTTCTAGCTAGCTTTATGGAATTTGTTTGCAGTAGTTACCTACTCTTACTATTATTTTGCTTTCTTCTTTTAATGTCTTGTCTAAAAGTTTTATGCAATGGAAATCAGAATTTTAACATCTCTTTGTGACCTTCTCTTTATTCATAGGCTGAGCAGGCAGCCAAGGTTGAAAAGATGCGTCAGAGCATCCTAGAAGGATTAAATTTCTCCAGGCAGAACCATCCTCTCCCTTTCCCACCTCCACCTGCCATGCCTTTCTATCCAGCTTCTATGTATCCTCGACACTTTGGGCCAGTCCCACCACCTCAGGGCAGGGGGAGAGGCTTTGCTGGTAAGTGATGGGACAGTGGTGTGAAACGTGGTGGTGTGAAGCGTTACCTCATCTTTCACATTCCCAAAACTATAAACTGATTTATTTGTTCGACTTCATAGGAAAAATACATAAAAGCAAGTGGTTGGCATGTGTTTTCATGTGCCAGTCACTGTGTTTTGTTGTTAGCTATAGCCTAGCAAGATGGAACGTGTTGTATTGCTGCGTATTTCCATCGGGATTTTTAGTAACTGTGCCAGATCAAACTATTTTTACTGCTATTGTATGCAAAAGAAAAAAGAGGAATGGATCAACACTGGATGACATGCGAAGGCTCTTATTTGCACTGTACATTGCTTCAAAATGTTTATATTTATAAATATTAAGAATGCCTAAATTAATGGACACAGTTTAACTGTCAGGGTTGAAGACAACCTTTCCTCCTCCCCACCCCTCTGTGTTTTGCTACAGTCATTTAACCATTGGCACCCTTAAGTGTAATTACTGGTCCAACCGTTCCAGGCTGGTTTTAGAGTCGTCCCCTTTCTCAGAATCTCTCTGGTGCCAAGGCCATAGGTGTATTGATACTGGATGCTGGAAGTAAGACATCCTCGGGGTGCCACCACTGTAGCCATCGGAGCTCGTTGCCAACAAATTGTCGCGAGCCTTTCGGTGCTCCTTGTGCCGTAGAAGTCGGGATGCCCATTCCAAACCCAGGTTAAGGGTCTGCTGCTGGGGTGAGGGACCCCACGCTCGCTGGGGCGGCGGGACGTCCTCGGCGGTAGCGTGCCGCCACCGCGTCGCCTGCGGGAGCACGGCCCTCCCTGCGGACTCGGAAGGGTGGAAGGAGGCAGCAGCGTCTCACTGGGTCCTTCCCGGATGCCTGGCCCCCTCACAGCTTTTCCCCTGTCTTTCTTTACCCTGGGTCTAACAGGAGTCTATGGCTTCGGAGGCCCTTATGGGGAAACAGTAGCCACAGGTGCTTACCGGGCCTTCCGCGTGGCGGCAGCGGCAGGACACTCCGGAGCCTTCTCTGGCAATGACAGCAACAGGACTAGCAAGTTTCAGGGCGGTAATTATACCCAAACCCCTTTTCTTAGAGCTTCTGGCAACGGCTTCCTTCACTGTACGGTTTGGTCTGAGGCTTTCCTACTGCCTGCCGGTCTCCCTCTCTCCCTAACTGTCTCGGCTCTCCCTCTCCGGAGCCTGCCCGGCCGCTGCCCGCTCCGCGCTCCCAGGTCCCCGCCAGCCCCTTGGCACCAGCCTCTCTCACGCCTAGAACCCCTCTTCCCACCACAGGACAGCCATAAAACCCAGCGAGACCACTCGTCTCCTGCGCTTCCGAACGCGGGGGCGGAATCTGCCGTGGGTCGAGCTTTGCTCCAGTGTGTTAACAGCTCTTCCCTAAAGCTGGGGCGCAGCTGAGCTTGTCCCAAAAACAACCCGACACAGCAACGACTGACTCGGGGCTTACTGCCAACCCGCTCCGGCGTGGGCACAGGCGTGAGGTTTGCTTACCCACCTGTGCGCCCGGTGCTCGTCTCCTGCACCAGATGGGACAACGTTGACTCCAGTCCCCTGCTCAGGATAAAACTTTTCCGTGTGTGTAGCTGTTCTTTCTGGCCTCTGAGCTTTTATCCTGCGAGCAACCGTACCTCTAATGCTTCCCCGTGTGCGTAACGTCGCCCCGCAAACAATGTGCATTTGACGCTGAAGGACTTGGACAGGGAAGCAGGAACCTTTTTGAATTTAATCAGTAATTTAGTTACTCGCCTATTAACATTGGAAGACTAATCGCAGCTGCAGAAGTGCTGTGTTCCGTAACCCTTTCAGTGCTGATGGTCTTACCAGTAACATCTGGCTTAGTTGCACTTACCTAGATTTCTTGAAACGTACGTTATGCCCCAGTATTGATTTTTGAAGTATAAAGATACAAACAACTTGAATAGAAGATACATTCATATTTTAGACAATTGCAATTTTAGCTGCTTTCTTAGTAGGTGAAGGCTAAACCTACCTCTTGCACCCAGACCAGTTTAAATGCTATGTTTTTACAACAGCGTAGTGTTAGCAGAGATCATTCTGCCTAGGAAGTTGTTTATAGCAGTTATAATCTGTGTCTCTTATGCTGGTATTTGGTGTTTGCTAAAAAATGCCTTTAAACCTGCTAAAATTACATCTGCGTTAGGAATGCAGGAAAAAAAATGAATCTTCAGATAGCTTGGAAAATTGCACTTCAGTTTCTTAACAGCTATCTAAAGCATGTTTTTAATTACTGAAACTGAAGTACACATGAAAGATCCTTTTTCTTTTCAGAATTCATATCTGTTTCTAAAAAGGGGGGGGAGAAAGACTCTTAGAGTTACAATTCTTCTGAAAAAAACGCAAAACGGGAAATACTCTCCCAGTAGCAAAGAGGAAACTGTGTGTGTGATAAAATCTGGGCAAACCAGTTTTGCATTCATTTGTAGCTTTACTGTTACGATTGTGAAGATCAAGGTTTGGTTTTGCTTTTACATGCAGGAGTCCAACCTATTCCTTCTCAGGGAGGGAAACTTGAAATTGCCGGCACTGTAGTCGGCCATTGGGCTGGAAGCAGACGTGGACGAGGGGGTAGAGGGCCATTTCCTCTGCAGGTCGTTTCTGTGGGAGGACCAGCGAGAGGGTAAGTGCAACCTCGTGGAACGTTCTTTCCAAATGGAATTTAATGATTGGGGGGGGGGGGGGGGGGAAGTAAAGCAACGAAAAGTTGGAGGCATCAGAAATTGCATACAATCTATTTTAGGCTATTAGGGTTTATTATACCCACTGAGTATTCAAGAAAAGAATTTGCATTCATTTTGAGATATTTTTAATCAGTTATTCAGGGGAGCATAAGCATTTTTATGTGCAAATAAAATTCAATCTCCGAATTTGATGTATTAGATACATAGATAGGTAGACACACTGGATTGTTTTGCTTGAGGAAATGACTTGGAGCCTTTCTTTTACATGAAATCAATAAATACATTATACCTGATCAAAGCTATCACAGCACCCAATTACTTTCTTTGTCATGGTAGAACATTTATTAAGAAGTATGATAAAATTTTTAATAACTTTATCATGTAATTCTTCTGCGAAGCAGAAAACACCTGAAGGACATTTCTAGGTTTAATAGTTCTCTGCGACAGTCATGATGGGAGATGTGCTTAAAAAAATGTTAATTTCTTCAGCTCTTCCACTTAATTTCACTACAGCTGAAATTACAGGTGCAAAACATTTCCGAAAAAGAAATACTTTGTTACAAAAATATCTAGTCCTTTACTTTTAAGATTATATATTTTTTGTTTTTAAGATTATGGTTTTTTTTTGTTCTGTGCCTTATAGAACCGTCTATCATCTTTTAGTTGTATCTGTTACAGGAGACAATCCCAAAGTAACGGGATTTATATATTATGTCTGTCTTTTAACTATATTAAAGGAATGGAGTAAAGTAGGTGTATTTATGCCATCTTGAGCTAGAAAGCAGCAGTCTGAAAGAATAAGACTGAACTCTATCCTCTGAATCCATTAATTTAATCAAATGTGCACGATAAAGCATAGTGCTAAAGTCAGCAAGAGCCATTGAAATGTCTGTCTTGGACTGTGAGAAGAAATGGTTGGATCTGAAGCCCTGGGAGACTGGGAGCAGGGGGAGAAGTGAGAGCTGCTGGTGTGGGGACAGGGAGAGGTAAGAACAGCAGAAAGAAAGATTTAAAAGTTCAGCAGCAGAGAACAGCACTGGTGTAAGAGCAGAGCTGACACTTTGAGGGCAGCAAATTTTGGTAGGAACATTTTATTCTCTAGAATGAGATTCAGTTGCCAAAACATAAGCATCTAGAGCTGGTTTAGGTGCTTCAGAAAAGTGTCAGCTAACTGTGCAGGCTGGCAGGGTCCATGGGACGCCTGTGCTCTTCCAGAGTAGCAGCTGGAGACCAGGGGAATAAGCTAAGGTGTATGACGAGGCACTAGTAGCCTCATCAAAATAGTAGCTTTTGAGTTAGGAGGTGAAATAGCTGACGTTTTCTTTCTGTCGGAGGTGCAATCTTGGGACAGTTAGGTTTAGGTGTGAGTTGTCATCTCAAACGAACGGGAAGACTTTCAATGCCAGATCGATGAGGCTTTGGGCAACCTGGTGTAGTGGAGGGTGTCCCTGCCCATGGCAGGGGGGTTGGAACTGGATGATCTTCGAGGTCCGTTCCAACCCAAACCATTCTAGGATTCTATGATCTTCCTGTCTGCATCAAATCATAACTGATGTTAAATTCCTTGCATGTAGAGTTACTAGAATTAGTTGGAGGGACAAACTACTGCAGGCAGCTTATCTGTTTGTTGTGTCAGTTGATACTAAAGATAAAACCTAGTAGGGACACATGCTAATGTCAGCGTTCTGTCTAAAGACAGGCATTTTAAAGACGAGGGACTTAGTTTTCAGATGCTGTTTCCTACTAAAGAACACCAGTAGGAAACTACACAGTGTGCTGTCTGCAATTTATCACCTCATCCTGCACACTCGTACTTCATTTTTTTATGTTTCAGGAGAGGGGATCATGTCAGGCTTGTTTACACCATTGTCTCGTGTCTCTGTTCAACACTGAACTTGATGTTGTTCTTCTTGCGTAAAATTATACCAGCTGCTTTTTACTGGCTTCGATCCATCAGTATTTTCTGAGTAGGAAAAATCTTACTCAGCTCCCTGAAGGGAGCATTTACATTCACCTTGTAAAAAAAAAAACAAACAAAAAACAACAAAAACCAAAAACAAAACAGCAAATGGGATAGGTGAGCCCTCTTAAAACCTTTGGAAAGAATGCAGTGAGAGTTACTCAGATATAAAACACAACTCTTTATCCTTTGTTGCTTTAAAATCCCAGCATTTAATTTCTCGCTGCAGTGTGTGTGGAAAGATTTGCATAGGATCAGTGTTTCTCCACTGAGGCAGTTCAGCGTAACTTCGTTTTCGCTGCCCAGCAGCAGAGGAGGTGGGAGCACTACAGAAAAGCTTACCTCTTCTTCAGGAGGGTTTTTGCACAGCTCCCGGAGACCTTGCTGGCATGTGGGAATTGCCAGGAATATGGAAAATGAGATACAGTTGGATTGCAGCTGTCGTGTGTTGCCAGAATGGCAAACTGGGCAATCGCAGCCCACGCAGCTCAGAAACTGGGCTGGAGCTGAGCAGCCCCTGGCTGCTCTGTGCCAGCTTTAGAGGGACCCATCTTCATGCTAGGACCTCCTGGGATTGGGCAGTGGGTTTGGAGGAAAAGTAGAGTGATCACGTACTTCTAGTAGAGAAAACAAAAGATTTTTTAGGTGAGAAGTAGTCCGTGACATAATGATAAGCAAGTCGAGTTTCTGCAATCGATGGCCTTAAAATCGTTTTAGGTGAGTGAAAGTTTGTTTGGATCTGATCTAATCTTTATTGAATCAAATCAAAAAGCCACCACCTGATGTGTCCTGGTTGGAAGCCTCCATTTGAAAGCATCCAAACTTGATAAATTGCTACGTGTCAGATAAGGCTGAAGCCTCCTTTTTTCCCTCTGGTTCTTAGATAATTTTGTATCCTCCCATCAAAACTGAAGCAATTTTTGTATTTTGCCTTCCTTTCTTTTATCTGATTCTGTCTGTTTAGTGTGTTTATATGTGGGAAGTGTTATTAAATGAGAGAAATGCCCTTATTCAAATTCAAATTGCTTGCGTGTTTTTTTTTTGTAAGGTGAAAGTATTTTGAGCTGCGTTTTTAAAGTGCTGTAAGGATAATTTGACACTTTGGAAATGTTTCTGCAAAGCTTGAAAGTACCCGTTTATTGTTTCTCCAGAAGTGAAATATAGAAATAGTCGTTTTATTGCTACGGAAACAAAAGGTTTGTTGCATTTCCTACACTTGCAAGCAGTGGAACCCTGTAATTCTGAATTAGTCAGTCATATTGCTGCTTTGAAGAAACATAAACGTTAGTCACTAGACAGTAAAGCTAGGGAAAAATAACCTACCAGCGAAATAAAATCTAAAGCAGTTCTAAACAAAGCTGATAAGTGTTTTTCTTTCTTCCTTTTCCTCCAAACTTCCAGGCGTCCTAGAGGAGTTATTTCCACTCCGGTGATAAGAACTTTTGGAAGAGGCGGAAGGTACTATGGGAGAGGTTATAAAAGCCAGGGAGCAATTCAGGTAATAAAGCCATGTGCCTGACTTCACAACACTCTAGTTTACAGGCTAGTATGGTGTGGGCTTCCAGACCAGCTAACACTGACAAGCACAACTTGAGAAGCGTTTCTTACAATGGTCTTGCCTCTGTGTTGAAGCTGTGAGCTGCACAACCAGTGATGGATGGCAGGGGAGCGCTGCGTCTCAGTTATGAGCAAACTTAGACGTGGAAAAATGTATTTCGATGTGAAGGCTGTGCCTACACAGCTCTAACCAGCCATGGGAGTAGAAAAAAAAATTAGGAAAATAGGAGAAATACAAAGCTGAAACAAATTAGCTGTTTCTGGTCCTGCCCCCCACTCTTTCCCGATTTCTTTTCTGGGACCACGGTCTAACCTCTTGAAGAAAAATGAGTAGCAGTGAAAGGATCTTTGCTACTGCATGGCTCCAAATGTGAGAACTTACCCCAAACTTCTAGGAAATAACAGACCAGTCTTTGCCCCCATAAGCACACGGTTTCATTTTTGGTGACAATGTATGAAGTGTCTTTGGATCATGGTTTTTGTGTCTTTTCCATGGATCCTTTAAATACAGCTGAAGCAAACCGCTGTTTCCTATTCAGTGCCAATTGCTTCAGGCTTATGTTTTCCTCCCTTTTCCACTGTTCTTGCTGCTGTGCAGTTTTGAACGTTGATGCGAGTCCCGATGGCAGTGGATGAGTGGGTAGTAAACAGGTGGAAAACTTTGACAATAAGTGTGTCATATGGATCTGCAGTTTGGAGACAGTATGTAAGAGTAGGGGGGTGTTCGCAGGTATCAGCCAGTAAGAGAAGGAACGTTTCCAGTGAATAACGAAGCAACTATTAACTTCAAGTAAAACTTGCTGTGTTCTAGGTGTAAAAATTCAAGTACTTCTCTTCTTTGTTAAATTTCTGTGTACACAGATTATATATGTCTAAAAACATATCTATATATTCGAAGCTTTACATCTTTTACTTGAAATAGAAAAGAAACCAGTATGTTAATGATATATAGTATCTAATTTCCAAGTACCTTAACCTTTGAAATAAAGGAAGCCCTGAGAAGGAGCTCCCAAATATTCTGGGCTTACTACAGGTTTACATATGTAAATTTAGTTCACATAGTACCTGTAGGTGGATGGTACATAGTCTTGACAGTGAGCAAGTTTATTAATGATAGGTAATTTGGATGGTAAACACTTGTGATCACAAGCATCTGGGTCTAAAATTGGGCCTGTGATAGGAAGGAGAAAGATAAATGGTGTTTTCTCTTGACTGGTCCTGAGCTCACTGGGTATTACTGTCGTCAGTCTCTATACTGTAGCATATGTTCCTTTTACAGGAAAAGAAAAAAGGTGAATTAAAACGCACGTGGCAGGGCAAACTGGGGAAAACACAATGCATAACAAGTAGATATTGATACCCAGTTGAGACTAACTGGCACAGTGTGCTTCCCTGCCTCACAAACCTGGGCAGTGAAGGGAAGAGTGCCTACGCAGCGCGTACTCACACCAAGTAACATCCTCCCTGCAGCGGCTTTAGAGATACTCGTTAGGAGGTGATAGGAAGAAAGATTGGAGAATCTGACTGAAATAAGCAATTTGTGTTTATCAAACATGCCTGTTTTTTCACAAGATGAGACCTTTCACTCTCGATCTGGAAAGAAACAAAAGCCTGCAGTTAATCTAAAGCTTAACACTCAGTAGAGCCTGGCAAGCAGTGCATTTACACACACGTGATCAATAGTCATTGTCTTGGTGTGCCAGTCATACACCTCTGCAATGTTACTGCAGGATTTGGTGTGATTTTTCTGGATAACAAGGTTGGTGATCCTGATGCTAGAGAACAACAGTTCTTACCACTTGCAAAACCCCCCAGCAGTTCAGAACAGCACGAACCATGCTGTTTCTGGCATGCAAAAGTTGGGTTGTTGCGCTGTGAAGCTGCGTGCCGTTGTTTGAGGTGTGTAAGATGGCCGTATCTTAAGTCACTTCTCAGTACTCGACTTTGGTAGCAGCGTGACAGATAAGTATGTTGCTTCTTAGCAACCCAACCTACTTATTTTGTTCTGTTCTTTAAAGCTGTTATGTCCCTGGAACGCTCAGATTCCTTGTTGCAGATACCTACAAACTAAATATACGTTCTAATGCTGCATAAATCTGGTTTTCATTGCTCTACTCAGTCTTGTGAGATTCTACTATATGCTTTTCGTATGAAGTCACTTTCTTAATCTCAGAAGCATACAGACTGGTGTAGATAATATTGCATGGTACTTTTGCACTTCTTCAAAACTTGTCTGAGAAAAGTTTTGGTTTGTATTTGAATAACATGTAATCCTGTCATTAAATTATAACGTACATGAACCAAGAAGCAGAGTTAAGCCGTATATTGATTCTCAGTTTTGGTGTTTCCAGACATTTATGTAGCTGTGAAATAACTGAGGCATGGAAAGTTAGAAAGGGCACTTTACCCCGGGAGCATCCGCAGGCATGGCCAGGAGGCACTTGGGAATACTGAAAGCTCTTTTCCCATCTGTGCTGTGCTGTTTATTTTGTGTCCCACTTCTTTTTCCAGCAGCACGTAGTACTGGGTGTTCGCTTGCGGTACTTCTGCACACTGCATGCTGCCTGTTAGTAGTGTCGTCGTAACGGGTTGTAAACGTGTAGCGGTGGTTCTTGAGTAATTTTCTTCTTTTTTTAAAAAATAGGGCAAACCTCCTTACGCTGCTTCAGCAGAAGAAGTAGCCAAAGAACTTAAGTCAAAATCAGAGGAATCTAAATCCTCAATTGTGTCTTCAGATGGATCCCTGGCTGAAAACGGAGTTGTGAATGATGAAAAACCAGCTTCCCAGATGAATGGGAATACAGGAGACATCAGGGCTTCCAATCAGTCTGAAAGTGCCTTGAGTAATGACTCTAAAATGTGCAATACAAATCCTCACTTAAATGCACTAAATGCAGACAGTGTTTGCCATAAAGATGATGCTCTTGAGGCCACTGTCTTAAAAAAAGAAGAGTAAACTTATTTTTTATAGAGGGTGAAGGATGTTGGGAAGGGTCAGGATTAGGAATATCTGGAAAGAAAGAGAGCCTACAGTTACGTACATTTTTTCCTTTCCGTAAGAGAAAAATGAGGACTTTGGAAATTCGGATCCCTCTTTGATGTCAGAGATTTAAACAACACATTTTTAGTTTTAACCAGTTGTAGTCAAAATGCTACAATAAAACAAAAAAGAAAGAGAATGAAGAGCATTTGACTCCCGCACTTAAAATGAAGTATACATAAAGTTTAAACTGGTTATGACAAAAGCTTGTAGTTTTGTTTTTTGAAATATAAAGAAAACAAATTTTGACAGTCTTTAAGTATATATAGCTTAAAATATAATTTTTAGTACTTGGCACCATATGTATGCCATTATATTTGATTTTGCATTACTGTGTCACAATAAAGCTTTCTTTGAGGCTTTGATTTCATGATTATGGGGGGAAAAAGGCACAACCACAGTTTTTCTTTCTTAAATTTCATCACCGTTGATGTGGTTCTTTTGTGTTAAAAATGTGCAAACTATCGAAACTAAAAATTATAGAGTAATATTGCAGTTCTGCTGATTTTAAATATACATCATACATACTTTACAAGCAAGTTAAATGGAGATAAACTTGGAAATCATAGAAGATGCAAATGACCTTTCAAAACAAACACAATGTGTTCTGAAACTTTTTGTGACTAATACCATGCATCCGTGATCAATGAACTATGTGGTTTTGAATCAGACGTAGACCATTAGTACTACTATTTGAGCTAAACTTCTGCATGGTTCATAATTTTTAAAGTGTGTAGTTAATATTATGCATGTTATTGTCCTCTTTCTTCCATTCTTACAAGTACTGTGCCCATTTGCAAAACAAAAAGCTAATAATCAGTAATAGTCCTATAAAAGATGTTAACTATGTTTAGTCATTGACTGATCTTGCTCTAACCTTAAAATTTTGTGATTATTGACCTCTGTTGCATTTATTCTAAAACTTAAAAAAAAAAAAATTATCTAGCCGTTTTGAATATCAACGTTACCCTGGTGTACTCATTGCTGTATGCATTATTGTTCTCTGTTGCTGTTTTATGCCTTCATATTAGCAAATATGAAATTCTGTGAAAAACAAAAAAAAAAAAGCTTTGATCTTCAAAAAAAAAAAAAGTACCCCCCTTCTGTAGCAGGAAACAAATGGCTTGTTCTTGAGAACTTTCCCATCAAGAATTTAGTATAAGCAAATATACCTGTATCATTTTGATGTTTTTGTTAGTGTTTCCAAACTTAATGTACTTCAAAATCAGAATCATTTCTTTATATTCGTTTTCATATAATTCTCCTGATGCTCTTCATCACACATTAGTGATCAGAAATGAGGTGTAATTCCCCATTCCCTGCCCGCAAGAGCTAAGTAGGTATCTTAATGTAAGTTGAAGGGAGTTCTGCCCCAACTCATGGATTGTGCAAGAATGAACTACTGTTGGGTTTGGTTGGTTGTAGATGGATTGTGGTGTGGTGTATTTGAAGGCTATTGAATGCAACTTACAGTGCTTAATAAAAATCTTTATTCTTTTAGTATAAAATACTGTATGCCTTTTTTGTCAAGTATTTTTTTAATTGACGTGCTGTAAATAAAAGTTTTCCTATGCCCAAGTGAAGCCGTTGAGTTCGCAGCCTACGTGATGTCCTCCCGGGAGACAGCGGAGGAAAACGCCGCCTTTACCCGGGAATGCCGCGCCCGACCGGAGTCGTGCTGCCCACGCGTAACTGCGGGATGGTTCATAAGATGCAAATTTGACTCCTCTGGAGCCCCCAACATAAGAAGGACATGGACCAGTTGGAGAGGGTCCAGAGGAGGGCCACGAAGATGATAAGAGGGCTGGAGCACCTTTCCTATGAGGACAGGCTGAAAGAGTTGGGGCTGTTCAGCCTGGAGAAGAGGAGGCTCCGGGGTGACCTTATAGCGGTCTTCCAGTACCTCAAGGGGGCCTACAAGAAAGATGGGGAGAGGCTGTTCAGGAGGGCCAGTTGTGATAGGACAAGGGGTAATGGTTTTAAAATAGAGGGAGGTAGATTCAGATTGGATATTAGGAAAAAATTTTTTACCATGAGAGTTGTAGAACACTGGCACAGGTTGCCCAGAGAGGTGGTGGATGCTCCATCCCTGGAGACGTTCAAGGCCAGGTTGGACGAGACCCTGAGCAACCTGATCTAGTTGGAGATGTCCCTGTTCCTTGCAGGGGGGTTGCACTAGATGACCTTTGAAGGTCCCTTCCAGCCCGAACCAGTCGATGATTCTATGACAGAAGTAACAGTTATTTACAGAAGACAGCGACCAACCCCGGGTGCTCACAGGGCTGGAAATACAAGGTGTCCCACACTGCCTCTATCTCGGCTCCCGGTAGCTGAGAATAAATTACTCCATGATGCGGGAGTTTCCTCTGCGTCATGGATCGTACTGGCAGGACACGAGGAGTTATAAATTTATACCTTGGATGATGGCAGGAGCGTTTTGCCTGGGCACGCCCTGGCTGCCTGCTGTCTCTGGCCGAGTGTTTGTCTCTTCCTCTAGAGCCTGACACAGGTCGTTAAGAAAGGTCCTCAGCCTTTTTTGATCTCCTGTTGTGTCTCCACCAGCGGTGGTAGCGGCTCTGGGTGTAGATGCGGTTCGGAGCAGCGCTGTGTTGTGCAAATTGTGGCAATCGGTCATCTCCTTCCCAAGCCGAAGCAGCCGGAGTGGGGTGGTTGTGCTGGGAGGGGGCTGTGGCCCTTCCTGCCCTGATTCCGTGTTATTTGCCCCATGTTGGCTGTTCTGGAAGAACTGTCCAGCTTCTCGTTCTGGTGAAGGTCCGAGGCAGGAATTGCCCCCTTTCCCAGCAGTAGGGACAATGTGTTTCACTTTCCTGTCGGAACGTGCCCACTGGCATGGAATAGGTGATACCAACAAAAATAAATGCCCGTGGGAGATGTCACCGTCGTGCCACGTACTGCAAGTGCCATGACTTCGCTCCATTCCTCGGTGTACCTGCCTGCAGAGGTTGCCGTGGGCAGCCCAAGTGCAACAAGCTCTGGGCACGAGTGTGACTAAAACCAGGATGTGAAAGTGCAGCGAATTAACGAGTTCGTTGGCCCACGTGTCAGGTGCTGCGTTGACTTTTTCCAGAAATTATGGTGGAAAAGTTTGGTTTGCATGACGTACGTGTGCTTGTCCTGGAGCACGTATTTTCTTGGTGGCCCAGTTAAACCCCTGCCCTTGCCCCAGAGAGGCTGAACCCAGCTCCATGAGCAGATGTGCTGGGGCGGGAGGAGGACGAGCCTCCAGGTGTTGGTAGATGCTGGTGGGAGGAGCGGTGGGGACATCTCCCAGTACCAGAGCTCCCTGGTTCCCTGACTGGGAGCATCGATGTCAAACCCAGAACCAACACCAGGTTTATTTTTTGCCCTCTGCGATGGGTACGTGCGATTTAACAGCAGAATTGGGGTGGTGCCATGGTGCGTGCTCTGGGGCTGGGCAGGGACTGTAGGCTGGGGGGAACCGAATGACATTCTGTGAGTTTGCACCCCTCGGGGGCAAGCACGGGGCTGCCCGTCTCCCCTCTTGGCTTGAGTAGCTTCCTGCAGGAAATAAGATGCATTTTGGATTCATTTAGTCCTCTTCCAAAGAGTTAAGCTGACTCTGGAAATGGTGATCCTAGGGAACGACCAAGGCTTGCTCCTGAAGAACATCTTTCACGCGTGACACCTTGACAAGTGGTTTAGGTTGTCGTGCACTGTTACACGGATGTTCTTAACGTGCCAATTCAAATACTTAACGGGTTTTAACAATCCAGGTGTAGACAGGCTGCCTGCATCTCCTCCAGCGATACTGCGGACTCCCGTTGGACGGCAGCCCAGCCCCGAGCACCACCTGAGAGTGGGTGCTGCTGCCGTGGGTGCTGCTGGTGGTCCCTCCCACCGCGGTCACTCTGCTGCCCGTCCCTGTGGGGCGCAGGGCCCTGCTGGCGGGGGCAGCGGGGCGGTCGGCTCTTCCCGTGTTCCCTGGAATCGGTGACCCAGGAAAAGGTCTTGGGCAGTGGACGTGGAGGCTGAAGGCGGCTCCGTGCCTTGCAGAAGGTCTTTGCACGGAAGCAGAGCTGGGCGGGCGCAGTGTCTGGAACAGGTGCCCACGGGCACAGGGGCTTCGAGGCGTAAAGGCCAAAGGGCTCTACGAGAAGTGAGGTGTTTTTTTTTTTTTCTGAAGTGAAAACATACGAATTAAGATGATGCCTCTCAGACCTCTCCGCTTAGATGTGACCGACGTGTCATTATCCGTCTCCAAGATGAGTTAAACTGGGACAATCGGCCGTTCGGGCAGGAGTGTGTCTCTCCCGTGCCCGCGGGCTCGGTGGTGAGCGGAGGGCAGAGCCCCCTGCTCGCTCGGAAGTGCCTGAAGCATCCGTGGGCCGGCCTCGCTCGTCGTCTGCCTGGTTCACGCCTGTCGGTGCCCCGCTCGATCACGGTTAGTGATTTGTTACGTCCCATCTCCAGTGAGTCCTTAAACGGAGGCAGATGGGTAGTTACTGACAGCGGAGGAGACGGAGGGGCTGGGAGTGCCAGTGCAGGGGTTGCCCAGCCCGGGCATCCCGGAGCGTTTCCCATTCTCAGCCCTCGCACGTGGAAGTGCAGCGCTGGGTTACGGCCAGAGGAAAACGGGACTGAAACGATCTGCTGGATGGCGAGTGGTGGCACAGCCCCCCCACGCTGGGCACGGCGAGCGGCGGGGCCGGGAGGTGCCATGACCAGTTCGTTTCCCTGCACTGGTGGTTGTGCCGTTGGAGGCGGCGGTTGCGGCGCCGGATGGCCGCGACATGGGCGAGGGGGGCGTAAGGTGCAGCGGCCGCCGCACTACGATCTGTGGCTTTGGTCAAAAGTCTAGAAGGGGTGAGCGTTGCGGGGAGGTGGGCGCTGGCGACGCAGCCCCGGGGTAAGGTGGGACCTCCGGCGTCTCCAGTGTCACGCAGCCCGGTCCCCACCGGGTACCGCTGTCCCCTGGGAGCTGGCAGGGTCACGCAGTGGGTTGGAGCGGGACAGTTCCCGATGTCGGTGCCCCACTGGTGTCCCCCGTCCCCAAGATCTCCAACCCACCCGTGGGTGCATGCCTCACCAGCAGTGGCACGGGGGGGCCGGGGCCAGCCACAGGGATGCACCCCCATGGCCACCTGGACCCTCGGGGCGGGTTCTGCAGGGTTTAGTAGCCCCCATCTCTAACTGGGACTGTTGCACATCCATGGAAAGGAAGAGGTAGTTTTGTGTTCATCACTCCCTACAAGACTGTTGTTCAAAACAAAACAACGTCGCTTCAATCTGCTTGGTAAGGCCAGTGGGGCCCGTGGCAGTACCCGTGCCGAGCGAGTGCGTAATTCCTGCCCGCGGTCGCAGCAGGTTTTGCTCTGCCCCGAGCCCGGGGGGTTTCCTTGTGACCCCTTTTTCCTCCTTATCTGATGAGTGGGGGGGGGCTGCACCCTCCATGTCTGCGGCGGCTCCGGCAGTCGCCTCCTCCAAACCCGGAGGGGCCGCGGGTCTCTCCCCCGACACCCATCTGCTGCCTGGTCCTCGCTCCTGCCCCGTCCTGGACCTGACTGGGACCACGGGCTCGTGCTCCGCTCAACCTGCCGCACCGCAGCGGGAGAGGACGCGGCAGCGGGACGTGGCAGCGGGATGCAGGGATGCCGCCCGTGCCCGCGCAGCACCGCCAAGGGCAAACCCATGGCCCCTGCCTGGCACAGAGCCCCGGCCTGAGTTTTGCCCTCAGACACCTCTCCTTGGACCGGGCAGAGGGGCGCGAGAAGCTCCTGAGCCCTTCCCCGGGGGCTGGGAGGGAGCCAGTGCTCTGCTTCCCACGGCAAAGCAGCAGGTAAGAGCTAAATCCTGTTTCTTTTGAATTAATATTTTCTTTTAATTTAATTTTGGTTTAATTTGGTTTGGCAGTCTCACCTCCGTGCCCGGCAAGATCATGGAGCAGATCCTCCTGGAAACTACATGAAGGCACATGGCAAAAAAGGTGATTGGTGACAGCCATCATGGCTTCACTAAGGGCAAATCCTGCCCGACAAATTTGGTGGCCATCTATGATGGGGCTACAGCGTTGGTGGGTAAGGGAAGAGCAACTGACATCGTCTGCCTGGACTTGTCCAAAGCATTTGATGCTGTCTAAATTGCAGAAACATGGATTTGATGGATGGAGCACTTGGTGGATAAGGAATGGGCTGGATGGTTGCACTCAGACTTGCAGTCAATGGCTTGATCCAAGTGGAGGCCAGTGACAAGTGATGTTCCTCAGGGGTCAGTACTGGGGCCAGTGCTGTTTAATATCTTTGATGGCGACATGGACAGTGGGATCGAGTGCACCCTCAGCAAGTTTGCAGATGACACCAAGTTGTGTGGTGTTACAGACACGTTGGAGGGAAGGGATGCCATCCAGAGGGACCTTGACAGGCTGAAGAGATGGGCCTGTGAGAACCTCATGAAGTTCAACAAGGCCAAGCACAAGGTCCTGCACGTGGGTTGGTGCAATTGTGAGCACCAGTACAGGCTGGGCAGAGAATGGATGGAGAGCAACCCTGAGGAGAAGGATCTTGGGGGTGCTGGGTGATGAGAAGCTCAACATGAGCCGGCACCGTGTGCTGGCAGCCCAGAAAGCCAACAGTAGCTGACCTTCTAGCATCCTTCCAGTACCTAAAGGGGCTACAGGAAAGCTGGAGAGGGGCTTTTGACAAGGGTGTGTAGTGACAGGACACGGGGTGATGGCTTTAAACTGAAAGAGGGCAGATTTCGATGAGATCTAAGGTCCCTTCCAACCCAAACCATTCTGTCATTCTATGATAATACTCAAGCAGAGGATGCCCATGCCATGAGGAATTCAGGGATTTTGGCAGGAACAGGTGTTATTTCTGACAGTACCATGGGACTGTAATCTGTCCTTGGTTTGGCGTCGAGGACTGGAGGCTCACGGGTGTATTTGGGGTGGTAAATGGCTCGGGGTGTATTTGGGGCGGTAAATGGCTCGGGGTGTGCCCTGGTTTCTGGCTGAAGTAGCAGCTGTTCACACGGGACTACGTGGGCTGATGCAGCAACTGAAAAAAAACGGAGTGAAGGGTGAAAACAAAAATATTGAGTGAAAGTTGGGCAAGGTGCTACAGAAAAGCAGGAACGTCATAAAGGACTGAGCAACACTCAGCGTAATCCGTAGGGGTTCTGCTACAGTGTTTGTAATAAAATTTAATATTTAGGGATGTGCTATCTGACGTATTAAATACCTGCTGGGTGCAAAGGGGGAAGGACGCGGGCGAAGAGCTAAACCGAGGGAAAGGGAGGAGAAGAGGAATGGAGACCTGTGCAACGGCCACTGCGTGGGTGGGTGGGATGGGGTGGGGTAGGGTGGGGTGGGATGGAGTAGGGTGGGATGGGATGGGGTAGGGTGGGATGGGATGGGACGGGATAGGGTAGGGTGGGATGGGATGGGATGGGGTAGGGTGGGATGGGATGGGGTAGGGTGGGATGGGATGGGATGGGATGGGATAGGGTAGGGTGGGATGGGATGGGATGGGATGGGATGGGATGGGATGGGATGGGATGGAGTAGAGTGGGATGGGATGGGATGGGATGGGATGGGATGGGATGGGATGGGATGGGATGGGATGGGGTAGGGTGTGATGGGGTAGGGTGTGATGGGATGGGATGGAGTAGAGTGGGATGGGATGGGATGGGATGGGATGGGGTAGGGTGTGATGGGATGGGATGGGGTGGGGTGTGTTGGGATGGGATGGGATGGGATGGGGTGGGATGGGATAGGGTAGGGTGGGATGGGATGGGATGGGATGGGGTAGGGTGTGATGGGATGGGATGGGGTAGGGTGTGTTGGGATGGGATGGGATGGGATGGGATGGGATGGGATGGGATGGGATGGGATGGGATGGGATGGGGTAGGGTGTGATGGGATGGGATGGGGTAGGGTGTGTTGGGATGGGATGGGGTGGGATGGGATGGGATGGGATGGGGTAGGGTGTGATGGGATGGGATGGGATGGGGTAGGGTGTGTTGGGATGGGATGGGGTGGGATGGGATGGGATGGGATGGGGTAGGGTGTGATGGGATGGGATGGGGTAGGGTGGGATGGGATGGGATGGGGTAGGGTGTAATGGGATGGGATGGGTGGGGTGAGGTGGGGTGGGATGGTATGGGATAGGGTAGGGTGGGTTGAGATGGGATGGGATGTGATGGGGTGGGATGGGATGGGAGTGGGGGCTGGGGTGGGGTAGGATGGGAGTGGGGGCTGGCAGGGACCTTTCTCGCACCCCATGGGGACGCAGAGTGGCTGCTGGACGGTGGCACTGGAGCCAGGTGGCTCCCCGAGGTGCTGGCCTGGAGGTGCAGCACCCGTGGGTGCCCAGAGAGGAGCTCGCTCGCAGGCAGGTTGTGCTTGGTTTCCATCTGCCTTTTGAGGTGCCACATTGAGGTGGTGTCTCGGGGTGACGTCCCAGGGGGTCTGCGGTCAGCAGCGGGTTCTGCTGTTGGGTTCTGCGGCACCTTCCCTGCACAGCGGCCAGCAGCGCGTCCCCACGTGTCATTTCTAGCAAACCTTGTTGATGCAAACGGCCTTTTGCTTTGAGTCAGAGTGACATGTAGCGACAGGACAAGGGGCAATGGCTTTGAACTGAAAGAGGGGAGATTTCCATTAGATCTAAGGAAGAAATTCTTCCCTCTGAGGGTGGAGAGGCACTGGCACAGGTTGCCCAGAGAAGCTGTGGCTGCCCCATCCCTGGCAGTGTTCAAGGCCAGGTTGGATGAGGCTTTGGGCAACCTGGTGCAGTGGAGGGTGTCCCTGCCCATGGCAGGGGGGTTGGAACTGGATGATCTTTGAGGTCCCTTCCAACCCAAACCAGTCTGTGATTCTATGACATCTCCTTGTCAGAGTCGCGTTCGTCTGACGTTGAATTCTGCTTTATTTATGGTCTGGCTCCCATTTTACAACAGGCTCTCAGCAAACTGAAAGAGAAAACTTACAAACACTTGGAAATTCTTTTACATGGCAAACTTCTGGCTGCTTTGGCTTTGTAAAAGATGAGCTTCCTGATCCCTCATAACACACAGCAGGACGAGGGGAATAAATGTGAATTCGACTGACGACAGCGATGGGCTCGTGGGCACCTTCCTCCTTTCCGAAGTTTCAGCCAGGAAAACGCTCACGGTCCCGCTCGGCCCGCGCCGTGCCAGGGATGGGGACGGGAGGCAGCTCCCAGGGCGGCAGCGTGCTCGGGCTGAAAAATAACAAAACCCGGGTCCAACCGCCAAGTTCTGACCCCTTGTTTACAAACGCTTGAAATGTTTATAAGACACGTTTCGCATGAGGCTCCACGGTGGCCACATTACTTGGGTAACCGTGGCCAAAACCCTTTTTGAAACAGCATTTTGGAAAGCTGTTGCCCGCTTGGCAGCCCGCGCCAGCTGAGCCAGCGGCGACACTCCGGTGCCCAGAGCTGCGGAGCGAGCCTCGGAGAAGCCTGATTTCCCCCACCCCAGAACACGACTTTTTCCCCCAAAATGTGGCAGCCAAGTAGTGATTTCCAGAACTGAATCTCTCCTAAGAGTTTTCCTACTTGGGGCATCTCAGCCCTCCTACCCTGTCCGTGACTCCTGGTCTTCCGATGGCAGCGATGAGCAGCCTGGCTGGCCTCGCTCCAGCAACCAGCCCTAAGAGGAAGGATTATTAAAACCCATTTTAATAAATATTAACATATTTTTTCCTTCTTTCTGCCTTTGTGATTTTTTTTTACTTGTTTTTTTATCTGCAGCACTTTCTGGGGACGTTGCCCTGGTTTTAACTTTGCGTCGGCGCCGGTGTGTTCAGGCCGTTGTTCCTGGGGGGCTTGGGACTGATTTGGGGGTTCAGATGTCATTTGAGGGGTTCAGGTGTGGTTTGGGGGGCTCAGGTGTGGGTTGGGGGGCTCAGACGTGGGTTGAGGGGCTCAAAGGTGGTCTAGGGGGGCTCAGACATGGGTTGGGAGGCTCATGTGTGGTTTAGGGGGGTCAGGTGTGGTTTGGGGAACTCAGACGTGGCTTGGGGGGCTCAGAAGCCGTTTGGGGGACTCAGATGTGGTTTGGGGGGCTCAGAGGTGGTCTAGGGGGGCTCAGATGTGGGTTGGGGGGCAGTATCGTGCTGCACGTATCGTGCAGCAGACAAAGTGAGGCCTTTGCAGAGAGGGAGCGGAGCGGCCGCTGCTGCTCCCCCCCCAGCAGATGAGTTTCGAGGGAGGTGTCCCCGTTGGTGCCACCACCACCTCGATGCAGGTGGCACCTCCGCTCTGCCCGGGTGCCGCCGCGGCCCCACTCGCTGCCCACGCGCTCGGTCGCGCTGGTGGCGGAGGTTGTTCTGGTTTGCCGGGGGGTCGTTGTATCTGCTGAGCTGGAGGTAGAGCTGCTGCGTCTGCCTGAATCGGCCCGTGCTGCAGGAAACTGGGAGTTGAACTGGGACTTCGGAAAGACGCCACGACTCGGGGTGGCAAGAGAGGGACGTGCTGGCATAAGGTGTCTTGAGGGTTTTATTTTTTCCACGCAGATGGCAGTGAGTCCGGGTGCTTGAGAGGTTACATTTGCTCGCAGAGCCTGAAGAGGGCTGCCGAGCCTCAGCCGACCGCGCGGTGGGGACGGGCTGGTGGCGATGGGCAGCACTCCTGGGGACCCAGTCGGGAGAGCGGGACACCTACTCATCTTCCTTTTTTTAATTTGTTTTTTTTCCCACCACCTCTATCAAGATACCTCCTAAGCACCAGGGATCTTCTAGTGTGTATGAAACTGAGCAAATGGCGAGGATGGTACGATATCCGTGCTGGGAAGCGGGGTAACGCTTGGAGCACGTTGGCAAACTCCAGCCCAGGAGCACCTCGAGCGCAGCGGAGCTGATCCGACAACGTCCTGGCACCGAACGGCTCCGAGCGCCGCAGCCGCGGGTACCGCGCCAGTGCTGGTTCTGCGACCGCAGGTGAGTCTCAGGGTGCGATGGTGCCCGCTCGGTGCCACCCAATGCAGGTGATCGGGGCTGATGGGGGTTAAGGAGTGGGGGGTGGACCCTGCCAGCGGGCCCGGGGGTCCCCGCGGAGCTCCTTCCACACCAGCCTGGTGACGGTCCCGCAGGGATGACCCCAACACTGACAGCGGTCCCACTGAACTGCTCAGCGCTCCCTAACCACGGGCCACGATGTAAACTGGGACCGATCCCAGCTGAGCTGTGGGGCATCCCGGGGCGAGCAGCTTTGCTCCCTGCTGCTTGCTTCACCGTCGTGCAGACCTCCAGCCATCCTACTCCTGCCTTATTTTCGCTCCTCCAAAGGAGGCTCTGCTGCCCTTTTAACTCCCTTGGCTGTAGCCAGGAGGCACAGGGGGCTCCTTGGGTCTTTTTTTTTTTTTTGTGTAATTTATTATTTATTTAAGTTATTCTCCTGAAGGTTACATTAAATGAAGAACTGCACACACGACATGAACGGTGAGTGAAAAGACGTAGCCGGCATGACACCTCCTGCCACGTGGGCTTTGAGCTCCAGGACCACGTTCAATAGAAACATTTCTGCTGCTGCTGCAATAAGCGTTTGCTTCTGTTGCCGTGCGTGGTAAAACGCGATGGTCGTTTCACTCTGCTCTAAAACACAGGCAAAAAATGCTTCAAAAATAGTTCTGTACTCAGTGTTCACTAAATTTTGGGAGGCTTTGGTTGCCGGGTCTTGGCGATATCATAGAATCATAGAATGGTTCGGGCTGGAAGGGACCTTCAAAGGTCATCTAGTCCAACCCCCCTGCAAGGAACAGGGATATCTCCAACTAGATCAGGTTGCTCAGGGCCTCGTCCAACCTGGCCTTGAACGTCTCCAGGGATGGAGCATCCACCACCTCTCTGGGCAACCTGTTCCAGTGTTCTACAACTCTCATGGTAAAAAATTTTTTCCTAATATCCAACCTGAATCTACCTCCCTCTATTTTAAAACCATTGCCCCTTGTCCTATCACAACTGGCCCTCCTGAACAGCCTCTCCCCATCTTTCCTGTAGGCCCCCTTGAGGTACTGGAAGACCGCTATAAGGTCACCCCAGAGCCTCTTCTTCTCCAGGCTGAACAGCCCCAACTCTTCCAGCCTGTCCTCATAGGACAGGTGCTCCAGCCCTCTTATCATCTTCGTGGCCCTCCTCTGGACCCTCTCCAACTGGTCCATGTCCTTCTTATGTTGGGGACTCCAGAACTGGACGCAATACTCCAAGTGAGGTCTACACCTGGATTATTAAAACCCGTTAAGTATTTGAATTGGCACGTTAAGAACATCCATGTAACAGTGCACGACAACCTAAACCACTTGTCAAGGTGTCACGTGTGAAAGACGTTCTTCAGGAGCAAGCCTTGGTCGTTCCCTAGGATCACCATTTCCAGAGTCAGCTTAACTCTTTGGAAGAGGACTAAATGAATCCAAAATGCATCTTATTTCCTGCAGGAAGCTACTCAAGCCAAGAGGGGAGACGGGCAGCCCCGTGCTTGCCCCCGAGGGGTGCAAACTCACAGAATGTCATTCGGTTCCCCCCAGCCTACAGTCCCTGCCCAGCCCCAGAGCACGCACCATGGCACCACCCCAATTCTGCTGTTAAATCGCATGTACCCATCGCAGAGGGCAAAAAATAAACCTGGTGTTGGTTCTGGGTTTGACACTGATGCTCCCAGTCAGGGAACCAGGGAGCTCTGGTACTGGGAGATGTCCCCACCGCTCCTCCCACCAGCATCTACCAACACCTGGAGGCTCGTCCTCCTCCCGCCCCAGCACATCTGCTCATGGAGCTGGATTCAGCCTCTCCGGGGCAAGGGCAGGGGTTTAACTGGGCCACCAAGAAAATACGTGCTCCAGGACAAGCACACGTATGTCATGCAAACCAAACTTTTCCACCATAATTTCTGGAAAAAGTCAACGCAGCACCTGACACGTGGGCCAACGAACTCGTTAATTCGCTGCACTTTCACATCCTGGTTTTAGTCACACTCGTGCCCAGAGCTTGTTGCACTTGGGCTGCCCACGGCAACCTCTGCAGGCAGGTACACCGAGGAATGGAGCGAAGTCATGGCACTTGCAGCACATGGCACGACGGTGACATCTCCCACGGGCATTTATTTTTGTTGGTATCACCTATTCCATGCCAGTGGGCACGTTCCGACAGGAAAGTGAAACACATCGTCCCTACTGCTGGGAAAGGGGGCAATTCCTGCCTCGGACCTTCACCAGAACGAGAGGCTGGACAGTACTTCCAGAACAGCCAACATGGGGCAAATAACATGGCATCAGGGCAGGAAGGGCCACGGCCCCCCCCCAGCACAACCACCCCACTCCGGCTGCTTCGGCTTGGGAAGGAGATGACCGATTGCCACAATTTGCACAACACAGCGCTGCTCCGAACCGCATCTACACCCAGAGCCGCTACCACCGCTGGTGGAGACACAACAGGAGATCAAAAAAGGCTGAGGACCTTTCTTAACAACCTGTGTCAGGCTCTAGAGGAAGAGACAAACACTCGGCCAGAGACAGCAGGCAGCCAGGGCGTGCCCAGGCAAAACGCTCCCGCCATCATCCGAGGTATAAATTTATAACTCCTCGTGTCCTGCCAGTACGATCCATGACGCAGAGGAAACTCCCGCATCATGGAGTAATTTATTCTCAGCTACCGGGAGCCGAGATAGAGGCAGTGTGGGGCACCTTGTATTTCCAGCCCTGTGAGCACCCGGGGTTGGTCGCCGTCTTCTGTAAATAACTGTTACTTCTGTCATAGAATCATAGAATGGTTAGGGCTGGAAGGCACCTTCAAAGGTCATCTAGTCCAACCCCCCTGCAAGGAACAGGGATATCTCCAACTAGATCAGATTGCTCAGGGCCTCGTCCAACCTGGCCTTGAACGTCTCCGGGGATGGAGCATCCACCACCTCTCTGGGCAACCTGTGCCAGTGTTCTACAACTCTCATGGTAAAAAATTTTCTCCTAATATCCAACCTGCATCTACCTCCCTCTATTTTAAAACCATTACCCCTTGTCCTATCACAACAGGCCCTCCTGAACAGCCTCTCCCCATCTTTCTTGTAGGCCCCCTTGAGGTACTGGAAGACCACTATAAGGTCACCCCGGAGCCTCCTCTTCTCCAGGCTGAACAGCCCCAACTCTTTCAGCCTGTCCTCATAGGAAAGGTGCTCCAGCCCTCTTATCATCTTCGTGGCCCTCCTCTGGACCCTCTCCAACTGGTCCATGTCCTTCTTATGTTGGGGACTCCAGAACTGGACGCAATACTCCAAGTGAGGTCTCACGAGGGCAGAGTAGAGGGGGAGAATCACCTCCCTCGACCTGTCCCTCGATCATGCCCGGCCCCAGCAGAGCAGCCTGGCGTTGCTCAGCCAGGGCTCCTGCAGAGAGCACCTACCGGCACCGCTGGCGCCGCGAAAGGCTGCGGGCACCTCCGGGAGCTGCTGCGGGGCCCCCGAAGGCTTTACGGCACGGCTGTGGAACCAGTAACGCGTTAACTGCTTTCAATATTAAGTGCAACATCGATGTTGGAGACGTGGACCCATCTGGACCCTCCCTCTCTCGCGTGCCCAGGCGCAGTGAACTCGGAGTCAGGCGCGTCTCGGCTCATCCACGCACGGCGAGGAAGTGGTTTTCTCCGCTGCCTTAACACGAAGGAGTGCGGAAGTGTTGGTCTTGGTCCTCTTTTCCCCCAAATAAATATAGAAACAAGGACGTACCATAAAGAAACTAGGAGTCCACCAGCAGGAAGGAGAACCTCTAGCCTGCTTGCATAGCTCCGACAGTCGTCCTGGCTGGTATCACCAAGTAGAACTGGTGCACCAGTGGAGTTACCAATGCCGCCTTCTGCCACGCTGCCAGCTGCTTCCCAAGGCAGGGTCCTGCTGGTGCTCCTGCCTCTTCCCACGCCTCTGCTCCATGTGTGCCCCTGAGGCCCAGAGAAATTGTGGCTGCTCCATCCCTGACAGTGTTCCAGGCCAGGTTGGATGGGGCTTTGGGCAACCTGGTGTAGTGGAGGGTGTCCCTGCCCATGGCAGGGGGGTTGGAACTGGATGATCTTTGAGGTCCCTTCCAACCCAAACCATTCTGTGATTCTATGGCATGGCAGTGGCGGGGGGGGAGGCCACTGTGAATCTTCTGAATTATTACAACTAGTTTCCCTAAAAAATTGAAAAAAAAAATTATTTCCCTAAAATAATGAAATGAAATGAAATGAAATGAAATGAAATGAAATGAAATGAAAGGAAAGGAAATGTAATGAGATGAAATAAAATAAAATAAAATAAAATAAAATATAAAATAAAATATAAAATAAAATAAAATAAAATAAAATAAAATAAAATAAAATAAAATAAAATAAAATAAAATAAATAAAATAAAATAATAAAATAAAAATAAAATTAAATTAAATAAAATTAAATTAAATTAAAAATAAATAAAATAAAATAAAATAAAATAAAATAAAATAAAATAAAATAAAATAAAATAAAATAAAATAAACCAAAACAAAATAAACCAAAACAAACCAAACCAAAATAAAATAAAATATAATATCTGAAAATTTAAAATCATAGAAACTGATACGTTTTTACGGACACCTGACTGGATGGTCAAAGTTCAGATTTTGTCTGTGTGCTCTGTACAGATCCTGGTGCTGCACAATAAATACAAGATTTTAATTTTGGTATGACGCTGTCGCCCCGGGCAGTAACTTCTCCATGTCAAGACGGTGCGTGACGTCAGAGTGCGTGACAAAATATAAGGCAGGGGAGAAGCGTTTAACTGAGAAGGTGCATGTATGGACTGATCAGTGCAAAGTGTGTCAAGAGTTATAAATACAAAATAAATTCTTTAACTAGGTCTTTAAACTGATTTGCTACTTGAAAGGCCCTTTTAAACCGATCTCCTTTTATGACTTTTAACCATTTTGAATTAAAAATGCTGTTTCCATCCTCGAATGCCTTGCTCCGAACTGCACATCTCCTATTCCTCCCGGTTTGGGTTTATTTGGGTATTTTGTTACAGCACTTGAACTACCCCTTTTCTGTATTTACTGTAGAGTTCCCACACGACAGCCACGGGCTGATGGGTGCTGCTTGACTGTTTGTGCCACTCGAAATAGGACCAGAACAGGACAGTTGGGTGTGGAGTGAGACTGAACCAACCACTGCCATAGGGAAATCTGGCGTCGGGTGAAAACTGGGGGGGGATGTCAGCTGCTGTCTGCTGACCCCCCTCTGCTGTGGCTCAGCGATCCCTGTTGGTGTTGGTTTCATAGGTAGCTTCTTTGCAACTAGGTAAGGTCAAGGGGCAAGAAGATGACTTGGTTTACTTCTCTGCAGTAGCATGGAAATAACTACGGAGACGACGTGTCTAAAGCTACAGGGCGGCATAAAATAGAAGGACCTTGTATGTACCACTGCAGAGGAAATCTATAGGAAGAACACTACAAAATGGGAAGAAAGACTGGGAAGCTCAAAAAATAACAGCAATCCTGGTGACCAAGCCTGACCTCTTTCTGAGGACCACATCAGAGGTGGGACCGGAGAGCTCAGTACTGTGAGCCATCATTGTTCCTACTCAAGGAGCAGATGGATGCTCTTCCAAAGTGCCCACCATCGGAGAGACTTCTCCTGCCGGGTCATTTAAATACTCCTGAAAAATCCCATCCTCTCCTGTGAGCTCCAAGCCAGCAGCACATCTCTTTATGTGATGCAGTCCCTGGAGTCCCAGCGCCGTGTCAGCCATGCGGACGTCCAACTGCTTACTGCCCGCAGGGTCTGCGACCACCACGCAGATGTCTTCTGGGTATCTGTCTGGGCCTGTGCTGTTGACTTTTGTCCAATTGGTTTTAAAGCATGTGTTAAAAACTCACTTCAAAACATCAAAAAAATTACCTCGATGATCAAGTTGTGTTTTGCAGAGGCATCTCAGCATAGCTCCACCACTCCCTCCTCCCTGCCCGGGAGCAGCCAAGCACCCTCCTCACGCGGCTTCTGGATCGAAATACTCATGGAAAAGTCAGGACAGTGAGCCAACCTCACCAATTAGTTTCTTTATCTGCTAATCCCTGGCAAAACGATTAGTAAGATGTTCGAGTCACCAGAACAGAGCTGCCGAGTCTCTCATCATTTGTTTCCACGTAACATCGGCCATGTCGGCTCTTGGCAGCCTCCAGCGCAACTTAAGATCATCCAAGTGACGTCGCCGAGGAAAGGAGCGGAGTGAAAACACTGACACTGCGAGCAGAGCCCTGCTGCTGGACACAACCACCAGCCGAGGAGCAGGACGGGACAGCTGAGGAGCCTGAAACTGCTCCAGCCCCTTCTGCAGAGGAGCGTCTGGCTACACCCTCGTACGTCCCAGCCACCCTTTGTTGTGGTCACCACAATCCCCGCGGTAGTCAGAGGGTTTAGCTCGCCGGCGGCTGCAGTGGAGACATGCTGACACTAGAATTTTGGGCTTTGGAAATAGGGCCGTTTATCACGGAGACGCTGGTGGGACTTGAGGGAAGGCAACGGGGATATAATTTTTCACAGATCCTACAGTCTTGGTGTGAGCAAATCCCATAAAACAACTGGGAGAGCAAGACGAGCACTGATGCGCTGCTACGCTTGCAAGTGCTTCCGTGCTCCGTAAAAATTAAAACACTGGGTTTACAAAAGGAAGAAGGTGCTCCAGCATGTATTTTGGGTGTGCAGAGGCAAGAAGCCCAATTTCTGCCTGATTGTCCCATACCAAAGGGCATCAAAACCACTGAATATTCTGTTCAAGCCCATCCTGAAGAGCAGAGAGGTGCTGGTAGATGCACTTGGCGTTGACGAGCAGCCAACAGGCTCCGTCAAGGTGTGTGTAACTCTCATGACGGTTCCCAAGCCTTTCCTCCTCATCCTGCTTTACTCCCTAGACTTGCTCTTCTACTTTCTGGTTGAAGCTCCGAGCAATTAAAATCCTGATAGATGAATTTAAACTTAGGAGAGGTCTGATTTTTAGAGGGCAGACACTTACGCCGCTCAGCGCGATGAAGAAAATAGGCCCCTTAGTGCGCCTGGAGACGTTCAAAACATGTCATTCAAAACAACTGAGTCACGACTTAAAATGCAGGCCTGTAATCTTCCCCCCGCGTTACCACACCTTGAGCTATGCCAGAAATTTAATTTCCTTCTCCTAAACATTGATGGTGGACCAGAGCGTGCCAATTCTGACGCTACTTCCAAGGTCGCTCTGCGCGAACGGCGGCTCAGAGTCATTTCTGTGGCTTGTAAATCCAGTGGGGAAGGCAAATAATTTTGCTAGTCCCTCTGCAGTTGTCCTAAGCAGGTCCTGCCTCTGCCAACAATGTGCATCTCTGTAGAAAAACCTAGAATTGAAGTTATTTGGCCCCTGAAATTTCCCTTGTCCTCCACAGGTGATTTCTGAGGATTTTTGCAGATTGATGAAAAAAGGCAGAGAAATGTCCGTTTTCTCTTTTTGCGCTAAGATAAATAGAAGTTTTCACACACGCACACGAGATGGATTCAAGACACTGAATCCATCGTAACTGGAATGAAAATCCCACCTCAGTTGGGAGTCCCTTTGTGGCTACTTGGGACGAAGCTCTCGCCCTTCTCAGGGGACCGTGCCGGTGGCCATCGAGCCCTCGTGGGACGCAGATCCCACCAAAACGCCCCACAGTGCAATCGTCTTAACCACCCTAACGGCTCTTCAGAGTCGAGGGGCAGAGAGGTTCTACATCCTCAATCTCGGTTCAAACTCAACGCTTCCTCTTTCGCCCTCGCTGCCGACCCATCTCCGCCCGAGAGGAAGCCGGTGTCTGTGGGTACGTGCAGGTCCTGGGCTACACGCACGGTATGTGTCTGAGCATCCCTTCCCAGCACCTATCCAGCACCCTCCTGCTTTGATTTGGTGCTCCATAGGCACCAGGTTTTTATTTTCACCTCTTCGGTGTAACAGCCCTACTTGCCACAGCGCCACGGGCAGCGGTGGGTAACTTCAAAAGCAGTAATATAATTCTACCAACTAAAAATAAGGTAATTTTTTTTCCCTTTCTTCATGTAAATCAACACCCATGCATCTTTATAGGCCTTTCCCTGCTGTTGCCACCCCGACACGAGACCATCAGGGCGTTTTTTCTGCTGGTAGGGCAGCACCATACTCACAGCTGCTTTTAAGTAGCTGAGAGAGTTGGGGCTGTTGAGCCTGGAGAAAAGGAGGCTCCGGGGTGATCTTATTGCAGCTTTCCAGTATTTAAAGGGGCTACAGGAAAGCTGGAGAGGGGCTTTTTACGAGGGAGTGTAGTGACAGGACAAGGGGCAATGGCTTTAAAATGAAAGAGGGGAGATTTTGATTAGATATAAGGCAGAAGTTTTTTACAGTGAGGGTGGTGAGGCACTGGAACAGGTTGCCCAGAGAAGTTGTGGCTGCCCCATCCCTGGAAGTGTTCAAGGCCAGGTTGGATGAGGCTTTGGGCAACCTGGTGTAGTGGAGGGTGTCCCTGCCCAGGACAAGGGGGTTGGAACTGGACGATCTTTGAGGTCCCTTCCAACCCAAACTGTTCCATGATTCTATGAATTAAGCCCGTGCCGTGCTGGCTTGTCCTTAGAAGGGGGCTTTTGTGCTTCGCTCTTGCCGACACATCCTTAGCATCACCCCGCGCTCTATTTGCGCGGAGCGCTGAGCGGGGGCTGCGCTCCCCCCGCGCCCCGCCGGCGGGGTCCCCCCCGCATCGCTCCCGCCGCCCGCCCCGCTCCCGGACCCCCCCCCCCCCCCCGGGGCCACCCAGAAACACACACAGCCGTGCCGCTTTCTTTCTTTCAAAAAAAAAACTCCTTCCCGGCAGCCAGGAGGCCCAAAAAAACCCCGCACCCCCCACCCCAAAATCCCCCCCGCGCCCGCCGCCGGCAGCGCTCACCCTCCGCGCCGGCCGCTCCGCCGCCCGCCCCGGCCCCGGCCCCGGCCCCGGCAGAGGAAATATTGCGATGTTGCAAGCTGACGTAAGGACATCGCAAGGAAAGGGCTACATTTCGGAGTGTTTATGAAAAGGCTCGGTACTGTACTGTCACCAGGGGGCACGCAATAGAATGCATTTCGCCAAACATTTTGAATAATAATCATTTAACAACAACAACAACAAAAAAAAGCCCCAGTCCGGTCGGCGCTCGCAGAGCCGGAGGAACCATGCAGCCAAACTTTGGGAAGCCCTTTATTATTTTTCTGACATTGCTCGCCCGCCCTTGAGGAGCCGTAATTGCATTATCTGTTTGGGTTTTTTTTTTCTTTTTTTTTCCCCCCCCCTTTCTCTCTCTTCCCCCCCCCCCCCCCCCCCCCCCCCCCGCCCTTCTTTTCTCCCTTCTCCCCCACCCCGTCTCCTCGACATTGCAAATCCGTTGGCGGTTCGGCGGGAGCAGCAGCCGGAGCGACCCCGCGGCAGGAGCCGCCGCCAGCCCCGCTCGCTCCGCTCCTCCGGGCGTCCAGCCGTGTTTTGAACGGAGCTAACATGGCGACGGTGCCCGTCTATTGCATCTGTAGGCTGCCCTACGACGTAACCCGCTTCATGATCGAGTGCGATGCCTGCAAGGACTGGTTTCACGGCAGGTAACACAAAGAGATCGGGCCTTTCCCCCCCTTTCGCCGCGGTCCCGCCGCCTTTCGCCGCCTTTTCTCCGGCGGGCAGCGCGGGGAGCGGCGCTGCCGGAGCCGCCGCCGTGTGCAGTTTTCCAACAGGCCTTTTTGGAGAGGAGGAGGAGGAGGAGCCACTCTGCCCCCGTCTCTCGCTCGCTCTCTCCCCGTTGTATTTTTTTTGTGTGTGTGTGTGTGTTTTGTTTTGTAAATTTTGCCGGATTCCCCGCACAAAGCTTCCCTCCCGCCCCCCCCCCCGCCATCCCCGGGGCTCCGGTGTCACCGGGGTGGGGGGGCCATTGTGCTTTCCTCGGGGAGGGGATGGTTCCCGCCGGCGCTGGGCGATGGCAGCGCGGCGGCGGCGGGCGCCCACGGCCGGGATGCCGTGTGTGTCCCGCGCCGCCCTCCCCTCCGCTCCGCACCGCTTCCCGCACGGAGCCGCGGCCCGGGGCGGCGCGGGGGGGGCCCGGCCGCGGCACGCCCGGCAGCCGGGGCGGGCAGGGGGAGCGGGGCGCCGCGGCGGCGGAAGACGGGGCTCCGCCGCGCTGTCACCGGGCTCCGGCGCCGGGCGCGGCGGGCCAGGCCGGCCTCCCGGCCGGGGAGGGGGGGGGGGATTCCGGGCACCCCCCTTCCCCCGTCGTCCGCGGCTCCCCGGGGCGGCGGGCGCAGGGAGGAGCGGGGCGGGGGGCCCCGGGGTGTTTCCCGGCTGACAGGGCTGCCATCGCCGCGCCAGCCCTGCGGCTTAACCCTTGGCGGGGCGGGCTGCGGGCAGCGCGGCGGGGCCCAGCTCCGCGCCCGCCCTGGCGGAGGGGCGGCGGGCGCGGGGAAGCCCCTCCGCGCCGGGGCCGGGCGGGGCGGGAGAGCGCCTGCCCGCCGGCGGCGGGGGGCCGGGCGGGGGAGACCTCGCTCGCCCAGAGCCCGCCCCGGAGCCCGGGCAGGGCACCCCCGCCGCCCGGCTGTGCCTCACGGCGGGCGGGGGGGCGGCTGCCCCCGACCACCACCCACCACCCCCGCGCCGGCCCTGCCGCCGCCGCCGAAGCGCCCGGGGCCGGGGCCTGGCGTCGCGGCGGCAGCCGCCGAGCGCGGGGAAAGCGGCGGCGGAGGAGGAGGGGAAGCCCGAGCAGGGCGGGCCGGGGCGGAGGACTCTGCTTTTCGGCTCGTTTCTCCCCAAAACGTCCTCGCGGAGCGGCGGTGCGGCAGACAATGGGAGGGCGGCCGCCCGCGAGTTGAGGCGGCCGGGCGCAACTTCGGGAGCGTCTGTTCTGGTTGTGCTCGGGTTCCGTGGGAACGGGGGAGGGCGGGGGCTGCGGAGCCGAGACCACCAGAACGCACAGAAGTGCCCGGGGAGCCGCTTCGGCACCGTCCGGCGGGGCCCGGGGGAAGGTGCCGCGTCCCGGGCGGCCCGCGGCGGCCGCCTGCCGCCGTGCGGGGCGATGCGGACGGAGCGGCGGGCCGCGAGGGGCGGGCAGCCGGCGGGGGGTCGCAGAGCGAACGCCCGGACCTGTATCCCACCTGCGGGACGCTCCCGGGTGGTGGTACCGGAGGGTCACGGAGGCGGAGGGGAAGGAAGAGGGAAGAGAAGGGCAGGTTTTCCTTGGCGTTGGGTGTTGCGGAGGGGGATGATGATGATGATGATGATGATGATGATGATGGAGCGTTACCGGCTTTGCAGCAATTCTTCATGAGTGTTAAAAGTATAAAAAGAGAAATTAAAGTATGGTAAATCACCTGGATGAGCACTTTCTATGACAGGTGTTCAGGAAGGTTCAACTGTAACCCTTTCGTTTTAACCAGCTCTGGTAATTGCCTCCAAATAGTTGGTGGAGGAGGTGAAGAGGCACTGCCTGCTGCCGGCGCGGTTCACAGATGCCCGAGTAGGCCCTGGGTCAACTGCACATCTTCCCCAAATCTACCATACACGCAGAAACTATTAAAGAAACTTCGCCCCGACGTTAGGGATGATGTTTCGCCATTTATTCAAAGAGCTGTGCAGAAACACGAAGCAAAATTCTGAAATAAATACTAGTGCGGATGTTGGCGGTGCGGCGCGCTTATACGTGTGGTTCTGGACTTGAGGCTTAAAGGATGTTCATTAAGCCTGAGGCACAGATGACAAGGTGAGGCTGATTTAGAGGCTGGAGAGAAGCTTCAGGAGTTGTGCTCTTGCCACTTGGAAAACTTAAGAAGGTGGAAAAAAATTAAGATTTGCTTGCAAAGCGGCGATAGAACGGATTCATGAAAAGCTAAACAGCGAAAGAAGTGGACTAGATGGCCTTTGAAGGTCCCTTCCAGCCCTAACGATTCTATGATTCTATGATTCTATAAGTTAAGCTGCCTGCAGCCAGTGGTGAATTTTGATTAAAACCGATGAAAAGTGATTAGTTGTATCTGATCAAGGAAGTGATCATTTCGTGGGCAGCTTGGGGCCGGCAGCTTGGGGCCAACACCTTGTGCCTCACAAAGAAAGTTTTTCGTTTTGTGGTATAAAGAGGCAGAGTTGAATCCCAGCTCTGTCACAGGGCTGTTGTACCCTTCTTGCTCAGTTCACGGTAGCGTCCAGGGGTGGATTTTAAAGTGAGGGAAACTGAGAAGGAGGAGACTTCTCGCCACATCAAAACCTAAGATAATTGTGCTGGAGAACTACGTTGAGTGGTTTGGTAGAAAACAGCTTGTGTATCTTCCTTTTTGCTTTTCTATGAACAAATGAATGTTCAACAAAGAACAATAAAAACAGGTTTCAGTTGTGTAAAACGGTCCTGTCTCTCTCCTGGGCACTCAGAGCGCTCGTCGTGTTAACTGTACTGCAACCAAAAATGAGCAAGTGTGCAAAGCTGCATGTCGTTAAGGGGGCTTGCCCAATTTTTTAATCATTTAATCATTCTTAGGTATCTCTTTAACCCGACATACAATGTGCCTTCCAGAAAATAAAAAGCGTCATTTCTGTTTTGTTTTGTAGAAGCAGCAACCTGGTGTAGTGGAGGGTGTCCCTGCCCACAGCAGGTGGGTTGGAACTGGATGATCTTTGAGGTCCCTTCCAACCCAGACCATTCTAGGATCCTATGGTTCTATCAGGTGTTTCCATGCTTCCTTTTGTCTACTATGGGGGTGTTACAGAACCTAATATTCAGGGCAAGACAAGTCCTTTGGTACAGGTTTGCTCAACTAGAAATCTGTACTGGGTTATTTATTACAGCTGTAGGTGAAGGAAAGTAAATTATTTATTTTCTCTGCAGTGGATATTTTATTACCAGTTCTTATAACGCGCACCTGGTGGTGTAGGATGGGATCATACAATCACTTACTAAATAAAACAACAAGTGATTTTGTATTTAATTTTTCTACCCCCTGTATATTTAAACTTGGAAACTTATTGCCCCAAGGTGTAGCTGAAGTAAATAACTTGGTAAAATGACAAAAGGTTTAGTTGTCTAAAAGTAGTTCCTGCAGTTACCATAGCAGCATAAAATGATGATGGGTGTTAATCAAGGCGCCTCGATGCGCAGAATGAACTGCGGATGGGTGAAGAAATGCACTTGTCTGTTACATCACAAAACTAAAAATCCTGTGTACGGGGAGATTTTATGCTCCTGCTGGAGCGTTCGGCATGGGCCCTTTTAAAAATAGGTCTAGTTTCGCATGGCAGCATCTGGTTCCTCTCTTTTACATAGACGTAGCGCTAGCGGTGGCCAAATTTGGAAATTTGGGTGAAATTTGAAGATGAGGATGATCCTAAAAATACAGTGCTGTTTGACTTGGTATCACAGCAGAAGGAGTTATTAAGGTTAATTGTACCGTGCACGGAAAGATCTCCTTTAGTGTGAGGGGAGTTCACATAGGAACGAGGTATGGAAGGTTTCCCAATAACTAAATATTTAAGATTATTTCAAGTTTTCCTGAAGAGTTAGTCAACATCACAGCCTCAGTTATACTGGGAGATTGACCAGAGCAGCTAGCATTAATAAGCCATGCTAATGCTTTCCCTTATGGGTGCTCTATTCCAGAAAAAAAAAACAAACAACAACAATTTGTTTAGAAATGATTTTATAAAGCCATAAAGCACGCTAATTATTCTGGATAAAGTGTCCGCATGGACACTTCAGTGGGTATTGTTTGCCTTAGAAGGAAAACAACCCAAACCAACCAAAACACCTACTTTTTAAAAAAAATAGGAGTTGTTAGTATGGAATGTGAAGAAGTTCTGAACACTCTTAAAATCCTTCTTGTCTTTGGTTGAAACTGCTGTCGTTTTAGTCTTCCGTTCAGTAACAGAGCCTTACTTGTTCTTAAATTGAAAGGAGTTCAGAGAACTTAAGATGCTTTTTTCATTTCAAATCCATTTTGTATTTTTTCAAATTTTTTTTTTTTTTTAAATACCTGGGGCTGCATAAAGGTGGAAGCATGTGGAACGCTTGTCCCAGTGCTGATGCCGGGTTTGTCGCCTGGTACTACTGTGTGGTCCCACAGTGGTGATTAACACCAACTTCCAGAGCATCGGGAGGCTGGCCAGATGGTAAAGCGAGCCTGTTTTGCATGTTGTTCGTCAGTGTTGTGTTCTTGGTCCTTGGGCATAGCTAAAGAAACTTCTCGTCTTACCGTTTCGCATCCGTTTGTGCTCTGAGAAAGAGCCCGAGATTCAGAATGGAAAATATGTCAGAGTTTTAGTATGCCATTAAAACTTGCAGTTGACCTCAGAGAGTCTCTTGGGCCGTTGCAGTATCAATCACAGCTGCAAGAATACTTTGCAACTCTTTGTTGAAAGTATAGGCTCAATTTGTGCAGCAGATTCCCAAATCTGACCTTTTTTCTGCAGTTTTGCCTTGCAGAGAAAATACGCCAGAGGGTTGAAAACTTGTATTTGGTGTAAATTAGAAGAGTTGAATTCTTCATCATCAGAAGAAGCTTGCATGGACATGGAGGTTCACCCTTAACTTTTCCACGGTGGTATTTTAAGGCTGATGTCCCCAGTCATCTCCATTGCTGACCATCAGGATAGGCTCCATGTTTAGATACTCGTGCAAAAAGTGCATCGGCTTCCCCGTTTCTGAGTCTTCTGTCCTCTTCTGGACCAGGGCCTAAGTAGTGAACGGGTTTTCCATGGGTGTCCATGCAGCACGTAGGTCTGCAGCGCTGGCTTCGAAGCGGAACAGACGCTTCTCTTTCGATCAGCTCTTTGCTGTGGGACTGAGCATCACTGTGAGACACCTCTAGGTTTGCAGTGCCTGGGCGTCACACGGGTAAACTTGGTGGGCAGAAAACCCTGAGGTTTCCATGGGAAAAAGGGTTTAACTGAGACATCGAGTCTAGTCGTGAAAAGAACTGATTGCTCCACTCTATGCAAATAGGAATTCAGGTATCATGGGCACTTAGCTGGCCTCAACATCGAGGTTTTGATGTGTCAGCTCAGAAATTCATGGAATTATTCTCCAAATTAAAGTCTGCTTTAGAAAATCCAAGTCTAAGTATTACTAAGTGTGGACAGTAGCATGGGAAGAGCTGTCCTACAGGTGCGTTGTCTGGTACCCTGGTACAGTACGTATAGATCACAGAAGAGCGTTGTATATAAAGACTCTTAAATTCAGAGGATTTTACCCAGATTTTACCTCTGAAAGGACAAAATATTATGAATATTCAGCACAATTCATGTGTAATTAAAAAAGAAAAATTTGAAAAAGAGTGTGGATTCACGAGTGCTCTTCGGCAGCCCAAATCTTTAACTGGGCTGCGTTTTGTGAGCAGTCCTGCCAACACCCAGGTGCCTGGTAGGTTCAGTAGTGGGACTGCACCCTTACCAGGTGCTGGCTTTTAATCAGAAAAGTTAAAGCAACATCAGAACAAAATAATCAGTTCTGCAACCGAAGTGGGACTTGGTTGCCTACTGCTTGTTCCTTACTGCTGAACAGCTCTATAATGAAGGAAATGGATGAAAATGTCTTGGAAAAAATGAGCAAAGCAGCATAACTACATGTGGGGAGAAACTGGTGAAGAGAAAAAGTGTTCTAGAATCATTGTAAGGCTTTCTAAACCCCATCATCTTTAATGTTATCTTATTCTTCTTTCTGATGGATGTACAATTTATGGTAGCGGTGTAGTATATCGACATTGAAAACTGAGGGTATTTTTCTAGCCAGCGTTGCCGTCTCCTGCATGGCGGCCAGTAGTATCATAGAATCACAGAATGGTTTGGGTTGGAAGGGACCTCAAAGACCATCTAGTTCCAGCCCCCCTGCCATGGGCAGGGACACCCTCCACTACACCAGGTTGCCCAAAGCCTCATCCAACCTGGCCTGGAACACTTCCAGTGATGGGGCAGCCACAGCTTCTCTGGGCAACCTGTGCCAGTGCCTCACCACCCTCTGAGTGAAAAATTTCTTCCTCTGATCTAATCTAAATCTCCCCTCTTTCAGTTTAAGTCCATTGCCCCATGTCCTGTCACTACGCACCCTTGTAAAAAGTCCCTCTCCAGCTTTCCTGTAGGCCCCTTTAGGTACTGGAAGGAAGGATCGCCCTGGAGCCTTCTCTCCTCCAGGCTGAACAGCCCCAACTCTCTCAGCCTGTCTCCATAGCAGAGGTGCTCCAGCCCCTCGGATCATCTCCGTGGCCTCCTCCGGCCCCGCTAGTAATGCCAGCGTGGGCTTCAGCCAAGGGACACTTTGCACAAGTGCACAAGGACTCTCGGTAAACGTTCGGTGGTTGGAGCTGTGGAACCACCACGAGGTCAAAGTCAGCTTTGCTCTGCCGTCGTGGATTTGGGTTACGCTTTTGGCTTGGAGCGTGGGCACGTGCAGAGGCTGCGCCGAGTCGGGTCTGCCGAGGTCCCAGCGTGAACAGAACCTCCTCTCACTGTCAAAAGCAGATGATCTTTTTGCTTACAGCTTTATTAGCAAGATTTTATTGTGCTTCAGGAATATATTTGAATGCTGGATCACAGCAAATATAAAATCTCACTACTAGTCTTACAGTCTTGCGACAGAATTATTCCAATGAACAAAACTCCATCAGGCAAATGGCAGTAACTTTCTAGTTGGAATGTCTTATTTTCCTGTTCATCAGAAATCTGTACATCTGAAATATTTTCCGGTTCCTCAAAACATTTTATTAAAACATGGTTTGTGACATTAATAGTATCACATAAAGGTGCACTGTAGCAGTGCTGGAGGCTTTTTCTGTGATATAGGTGAGGTAACTCCTTGAAATCAGCTGGATTTTTCATAGTAACCATTTCATATGTCTTATCTGTGGCTGGGAACACTGTGGTGTGGATGTATATAAGAAGCTCTTGCACTCGCTGAGTTATATGAATAGTAATTCCTTTCTAGGTTTTCATTTGAAAACAATGAGACTGTGAGCGATCTATTTTAGGGCAATATAGAATCACAGAATGGGTTGGGTTGGAAGGGACCTCAAAAGTCATATAGTTCCAACCCCCCTGCCATGGGCAGGGACACCCTCCACTATGCCAGGTTGCTCAAAGCCTCATCCAACCTGGCCTGGAACACTTCCAGGGATGGGGCAGCCACAACATACACACTACCTGTTGATTCCGGGCTCCCTGGAAGCATGGTGTGATCTGACTGCAGCATCTCCTGCTTTGCTCCCATACTTGATGCTCCCCAGAGCTGGGACCCCAGCCCAGGTGCAGCCAGGGTGCTGAGAAGGGATGGTTTTCTCCTGGTCTTGGAGAATGCAAACTCCTTCTTGTTGAGCTCTCCTGGCCCTTGGGTAGAGCTGATGGGAGAGGCTGACAATGTGCGAAGGATACCCAGCTGGAGAATCCACGGAGAAGTTCCCCTCTTTCTTCTTGTCAGGGACATCCCTGAAAAATGATGGGTGCTGCCTTCTGCCTTTGTGTCCAGTTCTGGGCCCCTCAGTTCAAGAACGACAAGAAACTGCTGGAGAGAGTCCAGCACAGGGCCACAAAGATGATGGAGGGAGTGGAGCATCTCCCTTATGAGGAAAGGCTGAGGGAGCTGGGTCTCTTTAGCTTGGAGAAGAGGAGACTGAGGGGGGACCTCATTAATGTTTATAAATATGGGAAGGGTGACTGTCATGAGGATGGAGCCAGGCTCTTCCCAGTGGCACCCAATGATAGGACAAGGGGAAATGGATCTAAGCTGGAACATAGGAGGTTCCACTTAAACATGAGGAAGAACTTCTTCCCAGTAAGGGTACCAGAACACTGGAACAGGCTGCCCAGAGAGGTTGTGGAGTCTCCTTCTCTGGAGATGTTCAAAACCCACCTGGATGCATTCTTGTGTGATCTGATCTAGGTGGTCCTGCTCCAGCAGGAGGATTGGACTAGATGATCCTTTGAGGTCCCTTCCAGTCTCTGACATTCTGTGATTCTGTGATTCTGCAGATGAGGCCATGGCTTAGACGTGTACTTCCTGACCTGAGCAGACGTGAGGACACTGAGCTTCACTGCGGTGTTTGTGTGCTTCAGGTGGCACAGCTAACTGGTGTAGACCTCCAACGGGATAGTCAGCAATTTTTAGTGTTTTACCCATTACTTTTAGCAGGTAGCTGAGACAAGCAGAAAGGCAAGCAATAGTGTATTTTGACAGGAAAAAAAAACCCAGCATTGTAAAAACAAAAAAGTTTTTAATTTTTTTATTTGCAATTCTTAATATGATAATGTAGAACTATGTGAGAGCAGTTGGAGTTACGGTTCCCTTTATGTTTTTACTGAATTCCTTACGGATTTCATTGCTTTTTCCTCTTTTAGCAAAAACTACAGACCATTTACTCTTAGGGAGAATATTTTTCCTTAAAGTTTTCGTCTGGCAGACTGAAAGGATGTAACAAGTGAAAAAAAAAAAAGCGATATATTTCTGTGAGGAGTCATTAGTTGCGATTTTATGTTAAACCTCCTTTTTTGCTGTTAACATCTCAATGGAAGGTGATAGAAACGTGAAAATTGGCAGGAACACTGTTCCTATGTCATCTGTGCCTTTCATTGGTCTGGAAAAGCTGGATTCGATATTGCCAAATTGTAATGATTTAAACCCCCCCTAGTTATTACATACCCATTATTTAAAAAAATAATCTTCCTGTGCTGCTTTGGCACAGTGCCCCCATGTCTGCACTGTGTGCGGACGGCAGAGAGATCGCGTTGACCGGATGGTATCTTTGGTTTCCTTGGGATTTGCAGCTGGAGTACGAATGATTATAATGTGCATCCGTGGTTGTCCGCGTGTATGAAGATACGCTCGTTGAACGTGAGCCGCGTGGTTGTGATTGACCCTTCCAGCTCGGATCCGTGTCGTTGCTGCCACGGTGCAGAGCAGTATCTCACTGTGCGTGCCCAGCGCTGGGCACCACGCAGCCTTCTGCCTTCTGATGCCAGGTACAACAAAGACCGCAAACGGTTTCCGTTATGGTTTTGGATGAACGCAGAATAACGTGGGAGCACGTGGAACAGCCAGTGGTCATTATTCAGGAATAGAGTCCCCGCAGCCAGAATACAAGCAATATTGAATCCCTTCTGTTGAACTTCTCACCAAAGCCTCTGGGCTGGGGCAGGAGGGAGAAGCGAAAGGGCTGAGGCTTCTGTTGCTGTTTGGCCTGTGCCTGAACAAGGAGAGTGTCTCCTGGATCACCCTGCCATCCGTCTGTGATTTTCTTTCTCTTCATTCGTGATGACTAGATGCTCCATCCCTGGAGGCGTTCAAGGCCAGGTTGGATGAGGCCCTGAGCAACCTGATCTAGTTGGAGATATCCCTGTTCCTTGCAGGGGGGTTGGACTAGATGATCTTTGAAGGTCCCTTCCAGCCCTAACCATTCTATGATTCTATGATTCTATGATTCTGTGATTAAATAGGTTGCAGCAGTTGCTAAGGAATGTAAAATTAGAGCGTATCTAGTGTACTTTCAAATTTTTTAGCTAAAACTTGTAGTTTATTGGCTGGAATTAATTGGGAGCAGGACCACTTGAACATCTAGCTCCGTATCATCTACTATATGTATACCATATGAACTCCTATCCAAGAAATACTTCTTGTGGAATTAAAGAATGCTGTTGTGGTGAGGAATCCTGCTGGATACCCGAATGAATACTAATTAAACAAGGAATGGTAAGCTTGTAGGGCTATTGAGTATTTTTTCCATGATCACTTCAGAAATCAGTCTCAGAGGTACCGTCAAAAGCAGCAAGACCCACAGGATGACCAGATAACCTAAGGCTGCTTTCCCACTGGGTGTAACCTAGCTAGAAAAGAAGTCCATGGGCAACCTCTCGGTAGTCTTGGCTCGCTCATCGCTGCCCATTGCGTGTGGAACACTAAAGCTGGTAGAATCATAGAATCATAGAATAGTTAGGGCTGGAAGGGACCTTCAAAGGTCATCTAGTCCAACCCCCCTGCAAGGAACAGGGATATCTCCAACTAGATCAGGTTGCTCAGGGCCTCAACATTTACTCTACATGGTACCTCAACATGGTACCTCAACATGGTACTCTACATTTAGTTGCTGACCAGGGATTAATCATTCTGAAGACTTAACGAATTCCTGGTCTGGAGACAAGGTCTCTCAGACAGTATTCTCAACTCTTATGTTGGTCAGGTCATCAACCAACTTTTTTTGCATCAGAACAAAGATATCAACCGAATGAAAGCACACCTACTCTTAAGGAAAGGTCAACAATCCACTAGTGAGTTGTCCCAATGGTTTATTATTTTGTTATTGGAAAAATTACGTGTATTTTGAATCTAAGTTTGCTTATTTTCAGTTTCCAGGTGTTACATCTTATTATTTTGTTAGTTGAGTTGAAGAGCCCTCTTTCTCGGGCAGATTCTTCCGTCAACATTTTGATGCCCTTCTGCTAAAAGAGTCATCTTCTTTAATTGTGAGATAATTGTTCATTTGAGTTCTCCAGATGAAGTAGTTGAATGTTTCTTCTGCAGTCCAAGAAACATGCTTAATTTTCTATTTCTGTACAGAGACTTTTTTGGTTTCGAGCATATTTCAGTGAATGCTTTTTCATGTATCTTCCGCTCAACAGTAACGTTTCCCTTTTGATTTGTCTATATTTCATAGACTTATTGAATATTCCTATATTTCATAGGCATAACCAGCAAACATTTGTTATCTGCATTAAACTTCTAAAGAAGCCAAATACAGGTTTACTAGTCATTTTTTAAGCAGCTCGGTTTTGAAATTGATTTTCTACCTTTTGAATTAGCTCCTGAATGGTAGCAGAAGGCTATGTTCTGAGTTCAGGGAAAGAAAAACCCTCTCCAATATGGTGAACTAACGCTGATAAGTCTGAGTATTTAAGAAAAGTGAAATCACTTGGCAGCGTGGGCTCACGTTGGATTTAGTCACAACTGTGATGTCATTGGAGCAGAGCCACAACCCAACGGCTCTCAGCGGTTGTCGGCTGTCGGAGCAGTTTGTCATCAGTTTTGCAGGAATGCTTCATATTCCTGGGTCAGTCTGAGTAGGTATCGCCACTCTAAAGCCATACTCAACTGTCTGTGTTTTCCAGGTGTAAAATGTTTGTGGTAGTTGGGGAAAATTATTATACTGTTACTGCTACAAGGGTTGACATCCTCTAGTCAGTCTGGTCTGGGTGAAACTTTATGATAAAACTTCCAAATGCAGCAGGGCATTAAACAGTGCTACAGGAGAATGATCCTTCCTGAGCCCTGCAAAAGGTGGAGGTGAAATGTTGGTTGCTTTGTAAGGGTCCTGTGTGAGTGATTCTCTAGGTTTCCAAAGAATTAAGAGAAATAACGTATTTAACTTCTTTAGAGCCTTCGTTATTCATTCAGCAAAGAGTGTGTGTCCTGACATACCGTGCCTTCTGCGCTGACTTTGTCTTCCAGTTCACACTTTATAAGCAGTATCAGAAATAGCAACGTTTTTTCATCCACAGCTGTGTTCCACCCGGGTATTATTCATAGTCGCCTGCAGTTTGCCTCCCACGTCTTCGAGCACTCCTAGATTACTGACGGCATCGCCGTGTTCATCGCAACGTGCCCGTTCCCTCCTCAGCACCTCTATCTGTCATCTTTGGAGATCTTGGGGACGAAGTCGTGACGGCCAAGCAGTTTTTCCCCAGTGTTGGAAAAACCACTGCTGAGGATTCAGTGAATAACACGCTGCCTTTGGAGCGGGTATGGAACCACCTCCCCGGCGCCGGGCCAAGAGGAGCCGTGCCGTTGAGCAGGAGGCCGGTGGGGCGGCCGCAGCCATCGCTGCAGTGCTCTGCGGTGGTCTGCTCGGGCTGGATTTTCTTAGTACTAACTTAGAATCATAGAATCATAGAATCATAGAATGGTTAGGGCTGGAAGGGACCTTCAAAGGTCATCTAGTCCAACCCCCCTGCAAGGAACAGGGATATCTCCAACTAGATCAGGTTGCTCAGGGCCTCATCCAACCTGGCCTTGAACGTCTCCAGGGATGGAGCATCCACCACCTCTCTGGGCAACCTGTTCCAGTGTTCTACAACTCTCATGGTAAAAAATTTTTTCCTAATATCCAACCTGAATCTACCTCCCTCTATTTTAAAACCATTACCCCTTGTCCTATCACAACTGGCCCTCCTGAACAGCCTCTCCCCATCTTTCTTGTAGGCCCCCTTGAGGTACTGGAAGACCGCTATAAGGTCACCCCGGAGCCTCCTCTTCTCCAGGCTGAACAGCCCCAACTCTTTCAGCCTGTCCTCATAGGAAAGGTGCTCCGGCCCTCTTATCTCTCTTCAACACAATAAAATCCCTAAAAATGGGATTTATTTATTTCTGCTTTCCTTAGTTGTTCAGCGTTTGCATCTGTCGTTGCGGCGTGCTGGAAACGCCGGGTACGGTGCAGCCCTGCGCCGATTTGCCGCAGCTGTGTTTTGTAGAACCGCGGAGCGTAAAGATACTCTGGGTTCAGAGTTGCTGTGTGAATCGTTGTAGTCAGAACTCTTGTGTTAAATCCTTGACAGTTGTATTTCCAGACCTACTGGTTAAACAGAGATTCACGCAGCGGCCAGAGAGGGACTGCAAGGTTTCATTGCTGGCTTTGCTTCTCTCCTCCCGAGGATTTTGTCAAATCAGGTAACCCCTCTGTGGTTGGGTTTGGTTTAACTCTCTCTCATGCACGCACCTTAATTAATCCATTAATATTTTAAATGTAATACGTAACGTAATGAAGAAAATGAATAGTTTATCTCTGGAGGAGGAAGGGGAGTGAAGGTTGTCCTGGAAGACAGAGTCAGAGGAGGGCTGGGAAGGTCTGGCAGCAGTGTCGTGGTCTGTTTGTCCCACTGGATTCTCCATCCTGACAGCTGGCTGACCGCTTGAGTTTTGTCCCAGTCTGAATTCGCTCTTACAGGCATCCCTTCAGCTGCCCTTCTGCCTGGCGCTGACTTAGCTGTGTGCCAAGGATGCCTCCGTGACCTTTACAATATTCCTGTTTGGTACAAACCCAGCAAACTTGATGGAGGCTTCCTCTGTTCTTTGGTACCTTAAGAAGATTATTTCTTGAAGGCAGAATGTGTATCTTGAACATACTGTGCTCCTTTCCAGCTTGGCAGTGATATGGCACAGCAGATGAGTGACAATGCACTGACTGTGATTTTTCCGAGCGTGTGTCGGAATGCGTAGCTCTCGTTACACGCGCTGTTCGAATCAACAAATCTGTGCACAGGTTGGGGTTTCTGGAATGCTGTTATCAGAAATGCAGGTGGTGTCATTTACTCACTTTGCTGGAGGTGTTTTGGGTTTCTTTTTGGGTTTCATTTTTTCTCAGCAAAAGTTACCTGGTTTTACTGCTGACACAACTCAAAGGTTTGGGTTCGATCCACTGTGTTTTCCTCCTGCACGCTCACTGAGAAGAAATACGTGAGCTGGTTCTCAGGTGGTGTGATTTTATTCTTTTGATTTTCAAGCTGAAGGCAGTCAATTGTCTTTGTTGGACACTGTGGGTATTAATCTAAAGTAGATATTTGTGTTTCAGAGTCACTTTTGATGTTTGCGAGCTGTCTCGTGTGGGGAGCACATAAGAAAATTGTTGTCCACAGGGTGACCATGGTGGACATTCAGAGAAGCCAGCAGTAAAAATCATAGGATGGTTTGGGTTGGAAAGGACCTCAAAGATCGTGTAGTTCCCCTAGAACTAGATGCCCTAATCCCCCTGCCATGGGCAGGGACACCCTCCACTACACCAGGTTGCTCAAAGCCTCATCCAACCTGGCCTTGAACACTTCCAGGGATGGGGCAGCCACAACTTCTCTGGGCAACCTGTTTCAGTGCCTCACCACCCTCAATGTAAAAAATTTCATCCTTATCTCTAAATGTGCAGCACAGCTTGGTGGAAATGGTGTAAAGCTCAGTCCTGTGCTGAGTTAGTTACCAGCAGCTCTGGTCCCACGTCGGGCTGCTCCGAACTCGCATCGACTGCCCGCAGCAGCCAAGGATGGCCCGAGCACTGGGACATGGTAGCTGCCCGTGCTTCACTGGAGGTGCCCTGGAGTGGTCCTGGGGGGCGAGCACTGGTCTGGGGTCCAGCACTGGCGCTGCGCTGAGCTGGGGCGAGCGATGGGCAGCGGGTGGGAGGGGGAGCGGAGCAGGACAAGCAGCCTGGAGAGATAACAAAGCTCTTGCACCGTGTGTGTGACTCCTCTGCACAATAACTACCGGGCTGCTCACCGACTCGCCGCCAACTACTCAAGTCTCATGTACAGTTTGTATGACTTTGGATAAAACTGCTAGATTTTTCCATTTTAAAAATGCTGAAATTAAATCATTGCTGAAAATAAATTATTCCAGTACTGTTTGAAAAATACTCAAAGGGCCGGAATAAGCTCCAGGAGTTGGACTTGGTCCTTTGTGCTTCCAAAATAAAGGACAGTAGGAGATGGGCAATGCAGCGTTGTTAAAGAAACGACAGGCCAAGCCTTGAAATTTTGAATTTGTCAAGCCTGTGCTTTTTCCTGGGGGGCTTTCCTCAGGGAGGGGCTGACCATTTTTTTTCTTTGTTTTTTTGTTTGTTTGTTTGTTTGTTCGCTTGGGTTTTGGGTTTTTTTTTAGGAGGCAGAAGAAGCAGAGTCGTCGTTTTATGCTTTGGCAAAAGGAGTTTTCCACCGACACCGGGTACTTGCTGCAAATGCTAGTGAGAACGTTTTTGTCTGCGTTTCCGTGGCGAGAGAGCTGGCGAATGGTGTCAGGAAGAAAAGTGGGCTTCAAGGAGGTGTTTCTGAGCAGCGCTTAGGCTGAATTTAGCAGCGAGCAGGAACATACTCCGTTTCCAGAGCTGACGGTCACAGTCTAAACGAACTGGCTGCTGCTGCTTTTTCCTTTGTTCTTCCCGAATTTTGTGTTTCTTCGCGTTCTCGGAGCACGGAAATTCTGCTCAAAGCAGAACTGTTTGCTTTAAATGCAAACCACGGCTGGCAGGGCTGGCTGCAGGGGAGGTCCAGCTGCCCTGGCCTGCTGCCTTCCCACCAAAGTCCGTGGCAAAATGCCTGCGAGGGCGGCAGGCTTCATCCCAGGTCTTGCTCGTGCCACAGGTCTTCAAGGGGACAGAAATGTCCCAGAAAATCTACAATCATTTGATGAACGGTGGAGTATCTCAGGGGAAAGGCAGCCTACGTGGGCTGGAAGTGTTCACTCTGTGGGTCAGGTTTTCCCTTCCAGGAGAGCGTGGCTGAACTCTCATTTTGTGTTGATAAGCCACAAGCAGGGAAATGATATTAACACTTGATGTTAATAAAAGTGTTTGTAAAAAGGCATAAAAACTATCTGGAGAAAAAGACTCCATATAATATAAAATAATATATTATATTCCCATATAGTAACTGAAGTCGCTTTGGATATAAGTGCCAACCTCTGCACAACAGAGGGCCAGTTGTGATAGGACAAGGGGTAATGGTTTTAAAATAGAGGGAGGTAGATTCAGGTTGGATATTAGGAGAAAATTTTTTACCATGAGAGTTGTAGAACACTGGAACAGGTTGCCCAGAGAGGTGGTGGATGCTCCATCCCTGGAGACGTTCAAGGCCAGGTTGGACGAGGCCCTGAGCAACCTGATCTAGTTGGAGATGTCCCTGTTCCTTGCAGGGGGGTTGGACTAGATGACCTTTGAAGGTCCCTTCCAGCCCTAACCATTCTATGATTCTATGATTCTATATTCCCATATAGTAACTTAAGTCACTTTGGGTGTAAGTGCCATTGGTAACAGTTTGCATTTTCCTACTCTTTTTATACACAAGTTCCAGTAAATGTACCATCTTGATATGTGCAACATGATCTTAATATTATAATTTTAAAATTATAATTTCAACATTTTAATTTTAAAATTTAATTTCATTTTAATTTTAAAAATTATAGTTTTAAAATTTTACTTTTAAAGCATAATGTTAACCATAAATATAATGTTAATTGTGCTTGGGAACGTGTATCAGAATGAAGACAATACTTCATCTGTGACTTAGCAGAAGTAGGTGGTATTGTATTGTAGTCAGTATTGTAGACCCAAAGACTCAGAGGCTGCAGGTGTATGAACAGTCGAAGCCATTCACTATGTTTATGGAGGCATTTAATCCACATTTCAAAATGTAACATGATTACATTTTTTTACACTTCTTTGGTAAATGGAAATCTGCTTCAGAAATTATGTGCAGCAAGTGTTTGTCGAATTGCAGACATCTGAACCAGCTGAAGAAAATAGCAATTTACAGCAGCAGAACCCTACACCCATGACAATGTGCCATCTCGAGAGCACGTTCGGGTGTTGGTGGCGCTGGGTGTTGCTGTGTGTTTTAGGTTCTGTTGCTGCTCCTCTGCAGTTCAAAATAATGTGGTGGTAAGAAATATTTAGGGGTTCCCGTGTCAGTTTGGACCAAATTAGTTGCAAAGATGTGAAGTTAGTAGTTCCTGACACGTTTGGAATAATTTGAAAATAGATGAAAAATTACAGGAGGCTGCGACGTGTGTTCCCTGTTGGAAATGAATGGATGTCTCCATTGTTATTCATTAAGGATGGAATCGTATGAAACTCAAGGAAATCAGTTTTAGACAGGTTGCTTTGAATGTTACTGCTTATATTTCATTCCAAATTTACTTTTTAAACTTTTAAACCTTTTGTGCTTTTAAATGACATAAACCCACCTGAAAGATTTGATGAAGACGAAGAAGAAAAGCATCATCTTAAACGCATCCAGTTTGACCGCCAGAATAAGGCCGTTGTGGCCCATGAATGCAACACGATAGCCACTTGGGAAGCTTGTCTTTTGCTTTCCACTCAAAAGTTTTACAAGATTGTATCTGTTCCGGCTGGCCAAGAGAAGCTTTTGCAGCAACGTCAAAAAGGTAGCGAACAAAGAGATTACAATATAAAAAAAAAAAAAAAAAAAAAAAAAAAGACATAGCAGTAAATTGGCACACAGGGGAATGGGAAGTAGGAAGTTTCTATTTTAAGAGTTGCTAAATGCTTCATCGAGGTACTATTTTGTTTGTCCTTTTCAGCTGGAATAAAGTTGGTGTGTTTGGGTTTTGTTTGTCTTTTTTTTTTTTTTTTTTAACGGGGAAATGTTAAGGGTGTAACTGGGGAAGCACTGGGAGCGGTGGTGGTGGCTGCTGGGCAGTCTGCCGCTGCTCCGGGCTGTGCTTGCCATCCCGGGCAGCATGCCACGTGTTTCCCAGAAAGGGAGCTGGGAACGTGGTTCCATTTAAAATGCCTGGTTAAATCAAATTCTGCTACTTACTGAGTTTGTGAATTCTTTCTTCCCTGTATTCAGAGGAGGTTTGGGATTGTCGGGTGTCTTGCCCAGAACCTTGAAAACCCCTGCCTGCTCCCTGCTGGTTCTTTGGTTGAGCTTACGGTTGGGTTTAGGCAAGCTTACCGTACAGAGGATTTGTGTGTTACTCTGCAGCTTGGTTTGAGCATCAGCTTCACACGGCATGCGTGACTTTCACGAGCGTTCGGCATCACCCTGCTTCCGTACGAGCGGCGACGAGACCGGCAATTCCGTCCGGCTTTGGGTTAGACCTTGCAGGCCAAACGGTCTTGTAAATCCCGCCACGTGCCTTCCTAGGGTAAAACGAGCGGGAACCTCTCTGCTCTCCGTGGGAAATGGAAATCCCAATCACTGCAGTCACATCTGCAGTCAAGCCATGTTTCTCGCATGAGTAAGCTCCGGTTCACCTCCGTGTCATGAGAGCAACGCTGTGTGTTCGCTGAGTCAGGCTCAAAGACTTCATCCCAAAATAGGGCTTAAAAGAACAGTTTTGTAAAATGTGCTCTTAATTCATAGTGAATTTTTTTCCTAGGAATCACTTATCAGATCCCTGAGAGCTTGCACTGGTATGGTGCCTAATGGGTTTCAGCAAGGATCAAACCTCGTTGACTGATCCGTTATCGTCAACCTGTTATGTCATACAGCTTGTAAAAGTGAAATCAATCCCTTTGCAGACCAGGAGGGAGACCAGTAGTACCAGTTAGCCAGTGAAGCGTGTACATTCAGGGCTGAATTACCAGGTGGAGTAATTATCATTATCAGTCCATGGTCATAAGGGACGCTACTTCGTTTTATGCCCGCCCAATGATGAGTCTGAATGCCTGAGCCTGGGAAACATACTTGGTTTATGCCTCTGGACAGCACGAATATTATTACCATGTTTTTCTTTGTAAATGTGCAGGTTTGCTTTTTGTCCCTCTGTCACGTCTGTTGTCCGACATTCTGAGACATATATCCTGTCTGCTGTGTCAGAGGGGATGTACCATCTCCATCACGGCTGTCTTCAGCCATGAGACAATGCGGAGCGTTGTGTGGGCGGAAGGATCCCGTCTTGTCCCCCGGGTTAATTATTGTCGAGGTGAGTTGGCCAGAGTTGCAGAGAGCTGCACGGAAAAGGCGTTCAGAGCTCAGCACGCATGTAACGCCGATTTACCGTCTTGAAATAGGAATAAAACATGACCAAGCTGTAACTGGATCATTTGAAATTTGCTGTTAATCTCTTGGAAAATGTATTTGAAGCGCCGAAAGCTAATGAAGTAAAGATACAAGAGTGGGTTACACAACTCAACAGAAATAGTCAAGAACGGTTTGCAGGGCTCTGTTAATAATTTATCATAGAATCATAGAACGGTTTGGGTTGGAAGGGACCTCAAAGATCATCGAGTTCCAACCCCCCTGCCATGGGCAGGGAAACCCTCCACTACACCAGGTTGCCCAAAGCCTCATGCAACCTGGCCTTGAACACCTCCAGGGATGGGGCAGCCACAGCTTCTCTGGGCAACCTGTGCCAGTGCCTCAGCACCCTCTGAGTGAAGAATTTCTTCCTTCTATCTAATCTAAATCTCCCTCTTTCAGTTTAAAGCCATTGCCCCTTGTCCTATCACTCCACGCCCTTGTAAAAAGCCCCTCTCCAGCTTTCCTGTAGCCCCTTTAGGTACTGGAAGGCTGCAATAAGATCACCCCGGAGCCTTCTCTTCTCCAGGCTGAACAGCCCCAACTCTCTCAGCCTGTCTCCAGAGCAGAGGTGCTCCAGCCCTCGGATCATCTCCGTGGCCTCCTCTGGACCTGCTCCAGCAGCTCCATGTCCTTCTTGTGCTGGGGACCCCAGAGCTGAAGGCAGCACTGCAGGGGGGTCTCAGGAGAGCAGAGCAGAGGGGCAGAATCCCCTCCCTCGCCCTGCTGCCCACGCTGCTCTGGATGCAGCCCAGGACACAGTTGGCTTTCTGGGCTGCCAGCGCACGGTGCCGGCTCATGGTGAGCTTCTCATCCACCAGCACTCCCAAGTCCTTCTTCTCAGGGCTGCTCTCCATCCACTCTCCTCCCAGCCTGTACTTGTACTTCTAAAAATGTATTGTTGTTGGTTTTAGTATAGAAAGTTCTTCATAAATATGACGGTGCAAATCATTCCCTTTCCTTTTTCCCTCCTCGGTTCATTGTTGGCGCGTCCCCGGTGAGCATTGCAGCTGGCTCCGATTGTTTGCCGTGCAAAACAGAGCATGAACAGGTGATGTCAATGTGCTGTCGGGGCTGCTGGGTGTTTATAAATGTATATGTATAAAAGAATACGTAAAAGTGGTGCTGTGAATGAAAATTGAGAACCAACCACGTGTTGATGTGTATTTTTAGTGAGATCTTAGCATAACAATGCCTGTGCAGAGTACAGTTCCCAGTTACCTCGGATTTAAAAATACGTTGCATAAACGGACGTCGCAATTAAAGCAAATCAAACACACGCAGCACTCCAAATTGTATTTATGTCTATTTTGGTACAAGTGGTTGTTGTTGTTGTGCAAAGTTAATGGTGTTGCCTGGGGCTTTGTTGCTGTTTGGGTTATTTGTAACGTGTTGATTTGCATCTTATCTGTAGTTTAGTTGTACACGCGTATCGCACATCTCCAGTGTGCTCTTGCAGGACGTGCGACGTCATTATGTGATCTGCAGGATGACCAGATCCTTCATGTGGTGGGTGGGTGGGTGGTTAGAAGGAACATGGCAAACTCTGCCTTCCTAAAATAGTGGTTTTCTCCACGTGTCACAGCGCGTGGTGGCTGCTGGAGACGTGAGCTGTCATCCCCTCGGTTAAAGAGCGGCCAGCTTGGCGCCGTGGCGGTGAAGTAGAGTGGTCCCTTTGCTGGGGTTGGAGTTTGTGAAAACGGCCCTCTGGCCTTGGCGAGGAAGAAGTGTTTTCTGAGCCTTTGGAGTGGTTTCTGCAGAGGGCAGAGCAGCTATGACAGTCATCGGGTGCTTTATTTTGAAGTATTTATGTAGCCTCAGTCACTGAAGTACTAAGACTTGGTGGACCTCCCATGTAGATGTTTAATCCAGGAGATCATATACCAGTGTAACCTCAGCGTTAGAATTACTCGGACATTGCTCTGTGTAAATGAGCCCTCGGACTGGTGTACAGGAAAACAAAGACATCATTTAATTTCAGTAAGCTGAAAAATGTCTGATTCAAACATATTTCCCCTCTCCAGAGCTTGGTTATTTGCAAACCCACCTTTCCCAATACAAATGGAGGTGCAGATGTGTCTCTCCAGGTTGAAATCCACACCCATTTTGTTATGTGTGCACAGGAATATTATCTGACCTCTTTTTTGGCAGTGGGAGAAAGAGCACAAGTTTTTCACTGAGAGCTGTTGGATCTCTTAAGTTCTCTTGGTCTTCAGGCTGCAAAACGACTTGCTCCCAACCAGTCATATCAGAGGGCTGACAGTGCAGATGTGCACAAGGGAGGGGGCTGAGCAATCTAAGAGCAGGTCTCTTGCTTACTGCTGGAAAGACAGGAATGGGAAATAGCTTTTGCACATGACATTGATCTTGTTAATAACTCTAACGCACTGGGTTTGCACAAGGTACCTTGTTTTTATAAATAAACAGCACTGCATGAGGGTTCAGCGTTTCGTCTTTATGTTTTTCTCATTTTGTTTTCAGCTCTCTGCAATTTGCCTTTACGTTCACGTTGGTCTCTTAATCACTAGGTAGAGCTGATCAACTGGAGATTTTGCTGTTTACCTTAGCTAGCACGTTACTTTGAGACATACCCAGGAGGTAGATTCAGGTTGGATATTAGGAAAAAATTTTTTACCATGAGAGTTGTAGAACACTGGCACAGGTTGCCCAGAGAGGTGGTGGATGCTCCATGCCTGGAGACGTTCAAGGCCAGGTTGGACAAGGCCCTGAGCAACCTGATCTAGTTGGAGATATCCCTGTTCCTTGCAGGGGGGTTGGACTAGATGACCTTTGAAGGTCCCTTCCAGCCCTAACCATTCTATGATTCTATGATTCTACTAACGGACCTTCTGGCCACCCCGGTGGCCCACGTGCCTCTACGGTCCGACGCCTGCCCATCCTGAGGTGCTGGCAGCACGTCGGCCGAAGGCAGGAGTTGCTCCGAGCACTGCGGCTTTTCGAGGACGAGTTTCAAAATGAAAAATTACTGAGGGATCTACCAGACTGCAGATGTGAGTTTGTAACAGGCCAGTGTTACAGATACTTTAGGAAGTTGTGGATATTGCTTGGCTGGTTTTACTGTGGGTATAGGGCACAGCTGCAGTGGCGTTTGCAGTGATGGAGAAATGAAATGGCGGCGTCACAGCAAGACTGTGGTCGATTGGTAAGATTTTTACGTAACGGTTTATTTCCTGATATGTATGTACTTATTTTTAAAAGTTAATTCCTAGAATTGTAGAGGGCAAGAAATCATAGAATCATAGAATGGTTAGGATTGGAAGGGACCTTAAAGATCATCTCGTTCCAACCCCCTGCCATGGGCAGGGACACCCTCCACTACACCAGGTTGCCCAAAGCCTCATCCAACCTGGCCCTGAACACTGCCAGGGATGGGGCAGCCACAACTTCTCTGGGCAACCTGTGCCAGTGCCTCACCACCCTTAATGTAAAAAATTTCTTCCTTAGATCTAATCTAAATCTCCCCTTTCAGTTTAAATCCATCGCCCCTTGTCCTGTCACTACACACCCTTGTCCAAAGCCCCTCTCCAGCTTTCCTGTAGCCCCTTTAGGTACTGGAAAGCTGCTATAAGATCACCCCGGAGCCTTCTCTTCTCCAGGCTGAACAGCCCCAACTCTCTCAGCCTGTCTCCATAGCAGAGGTGCTCCAGCCCTTGGATCATCTTTGTGGCCTCCTCCGGACTCTTTCCAGTAGCTCCATGTCCTTCTTATGTTGGAGACCCCAGAGCTGAAGGAAATAAGGAATATGTTTTACAAGGTGGTACTGACATTGTTTTATGTTGCAGTGCTGCGTTACAAGGGAAAGGAATTAGTTCAGCTGGCTCAGCTGAGCCCAGCTCCCACTCCTGGGTTCTTGGGTTTAGCCCAGCTTTTGGTGTCCCTTCTGCCTTGTGTCCTTGAGGGTGACCTCGGGGCTCTCCCAGGAAGGTGGCCTGCCTACTGGGCAACTTGGGACAGGGGTGTCCCTGGTAGAAATGCTTTTCATCTTCGAGTCCTGGGGACACAAAGAAAGCCCGAGGGTGGAATCAAGCGTTGTTCCCAGTGCTGTCTGCTGCCATGGTGGGCTGGTGTCTTCCAGATCTCCCTCAGAGCGGTCTTCCAGTGGGGTTGGCTGTGGTAGCCTGTGGGGTCTTACGTACATCGTGGCCAGATAGCTGGAAGTGTCTGTCCTCTTCGTCCATCGTGGATGCGTTACATCAAACCTTGAGACTGTGACCTTGTTCTGTGGGGTCTCAAGAAAGCCAACAGTGTGGTATTGCTGATTTTTTTGGGTTTCTGACTTTCAGCTTTGGAAAACATATTTCTTGCTGGCGTGCACCGGTTCTAGGTAGGCCACTTAGCAGTATGATGCTGGCAGAGATTTTGATTGTGCAGTGACTTTAGATGGCTGTGATCTAGAAACTTTATTTGTTCCTGTTTGATTGACTTCCTTCTTTCCAAGATGTGTAATATTCCATTCATACAACAATACTGGTTTGTTTTTGCTGAGGAACCAAAGGCACTTACTAATAATAGACACTTCTCTAAAGCAGTTTTGACCTGTACTCACACAGAAGGTGTCCTGTTAATGAAAAAAAATGAAGGCCAAGTGCTTCTTTATGGAGAACCGTTTATGCTGGTTCTGTTACGTGGCTGTACTACAAGACTATTTTGACAGTAACTTTCTCATGGGCTGCAGCCTGGAGCTTTTTATGGAGCAGCGGCAAATAGCAGAGTTGAAAATGTTGAGTGAGGAGGAAGAAGTGCCGAGACACTAATATCATGGGATTTTGTTGATCATGCAATAAAGCAAGGATGCATTTTTCTTTTTCCCCAAGACAATTCCCTTTCCTACCCTCTTCTGGATGGTTTCCAACGTGTCCGTGAAAATGAGTACATTGCTATTATTTTTGTTTACAGTTGCACTTGACTCTCACGATCTATTGGACAATGCACTTCATCACTTGATTATTTGCAGCTGATAAATAATGACTTGTTTTGATCAGCCCAGCACTCGATTCCGTGTAGAAGAATGGTGGAGATAGACAGGGCATTTGTAGCTCTCTGGAGTGCTGCCCATGGAGCCTGGTTGCAAACTGGGAGACGGAGGGAGGAAGGGTAAAGGGCAATTTTATGCGTGAATCCACTAAAACAACAAAGAGTTTAAATCCAGACCGAGCTCCAGGGCCCACACTCAGCTTGCAAGTGCTCTTTACCCATGTAAAGCTCTCAGTGACTCCAGTGGGAAAACTTCAGTATTTACTCCATTTCTTTTTTAGATCTCAGCCATCAAGAAACTTAGTGTGAGGAGTTATTCTGCTGCCAAGAGGCTTTTATTAGGAGTATCCTGTGAGGATGACAGGTTTGAAGGCATCGTGCCTGTAAGGAGAACGTCAGGCTAGTCCGTGCAGTAAACTGGTAACAACCACCAAAGCTACATGCTTTGTTGAAGAGTGTGAAGGTGCTGCTTTCCTTAGGACAAAGCAGAAGGGGTTGATCCGAGGGCTGGAGCACCTCTGCTGTGAAGACAGGCTGGGAGAGTTGAGGTTTTTCAGCCTGGAGAAGAGAAGGCTCCGGGAGATCTTATAGCAGCTTTCCAGTACCTAAAGGGGCTACAGGAAAGCTGGAGAGGGGCTTTTTACAAGGGTGTGTAGTGACAGGACACGGGGCAATGGCTTTAAACTGAAAGAGGGCAGATTTAGATTAGATAGAAGGAAGAAATTTTCCCTCTGAGGGTGGTGAGGCACTGGCACAGGTTGCCCAGAGAAGTTGTGGCTGCCCCATCCCTGGCAGTGTTCAAGGCCAGGTTGGATGGGGCTTTGAGCAGCCTGATGTAGTGGAAGGTGTCCCTGCCCATGGCAGGGGGGTTGAAACTGGATGATCTTTAAGGTCCTTCAAACCCAAACCGTTCTGTGATTCTATGACCATCATTTGAAATGGCTGCGATTGCATGAAATGACCCGTCCTTGAAAGAGGCCCAGTCTCTCCTTCTTCGTACAGAACAGAAACACTCTTCAGATTCCAGGGCAAAATGCTCTACTTCAAGCATAGTCACTCTCTCAAAAAGATTTTCTCAAGAGATTTCCTGTGCTCCTTTCTGCTCTGTCATTCCTGGGAGCTGAGTTGTTTCTGCTCGAACTCAACGTGCATAGCAGGACGTAGTTTAAAGTTTTGCATTGCAAAGGTCCGTGGTTTCTGCTGGTTGTAGGTCACAAATGAGGAATCTGTACTGAAATGTGAGAAGAGCTTTATGAGACCCTACAAGTATGCATAGGATTTACGTTTTGCAGCCTTGCATCTAGCCTTCACCTGAGGTTGAGGTCTGTTGTGCTAAGCGTTTTCTGAGACTAGAAGAAAGTCTCTTCTCAACAGTGCTTCTACTCTGTAGCACAGAACCAAAGTAGAAGATTTTAATGTCATTTTGTGAAAATGACTTGCACACTTTAATGCAGATCTCCAGAGTACTTGGCCATTTTGTTGTGGATGAGACTGTTTTTCTCTTCCATAGTGTTCTTTTTCCTCTGTCTTTCCTGGAAGAGTATATGCATCACTGCTGCCAACATGAATCACTTGAGCCGTGTGTAGGAGATGAAGGCAAAAATGTTTTGCTTTTATATATGTAGAGCTGACAAAACCTTGATTCCAACAGTGTGTGCCATCACGTGTGTAAACAAGCAGGCTAGGTCTATTGAGAAAAAAGTTTGTGTTGACACAGGAGACACCACTGGTGCCTACAGAAATAAGCAGAAACACTTTGGTCCTCTCAGAGATTCCAGACCAGGAGAACATTTCCATCCCATGGGATGCTCCTGGGCAAGCATTAAGCTCTTTTACCTCAACAAACTGAAATACGCTGCAGAGACAGACATGGGAATCGAGTTTCTTGCTGCTTTAATCCCAGGTCTCGCAGTGCTTGGTGGCCTCTTGTCTAAGATCTTGATCAGGACCAGGAGGGACAAGTTTAAGTGAAGAAGATCCATCTTTATGCTATGGTTTTGGAAGCTGATTTAGTGATTGGGAATGCAAGTTTGATTAATAAAGATTATGTTTCGATATCACTTCTGTCTTTAACAGTCAGAGAAGCTCATTGAGAGAACAAATACATTTGCAGAGATTTCAGCCTTTTTTCACTATTAGAGTACCAGTATGGGGGGGGGTTCGTGCTCTGTTCCTCTGTATTGCTTAGCATAAATTTAAAAAGATGTGAAAAGTTGCATCTGAGAACATTTATGGGGAGCAATCACATTAGGTGTTCATTCTGCTGCGGATCTGTGGGCCCGTTATCTAAAACTTCAGGTAATGCTGACCTGTTTAGCTTGGTGGAAAATTCCTACTGATCTAATGGAGTTGGGATCAGGCCACTTTTGCTTATTTAAAAGGCAGTTCAGATTTTCCTCACTGATTCCTGTCACGTTGCTGTTACTGAGGTTATTGCATCTGTCTTCTAACTACTGGGTCAAGAGACCTACATGGATCCCTCCGTGGAGGCAATGCAGTGTTGGTCACAGAGCTGAGTGCCACCAGGATGGAGAGATGAGTTTTGGAGAAGAGACCCTGCGCTGCACCTGGGTGTCACCGGGGCATACGTGCGAAGGGAGGTAGGAGGTGTGCAGCCCAACTTGTGTCCATTTGCTCTTGAATTCTTCTCCAGAGCACCAAAAATGGTCTGTTCAGGTGTATCTATCTCCTTCATATTTTGTGACAGAGGAACGTAGATGCTGCCACGCTGAGTCAGACGAGTGTCTTGGCTGGCATCTGCTTTGCGGTCATTAGCTGACACCTGGCACATCAGTTGAAGATGAAATGGAAAACCATAAGCAAAGAACAGAAGGTAGCTGGTGAAAGGAGCAGGAGAGAGAGACAGCAAGCAACAGCGAAAAAACACGTGTGCAAACCAATTCTTTTGTCACACCTGCAGGCTCTCAGCTTCCACCTTACAGCAGGGAGCTTCGTTGGCCTCCTCAACGTCCTTCGTTGCAGAGCTCGGATACAACGCGGGGCTTTGGAACTCCGTGTAACGGCATGTCTGCCAGCTGCACGTTGGGCTTTGTCACCTTCCCCATCTACCAGGCTGTGATGAGCACTTCTGGGCTTCCTGCAATTCCCTTATGTCCACGTAGCCTGGAAAAAAATGCAAGTTTTATTACTGCGTGTGGCCAGATTCTTTTGTGGATCGGTGCCGCTTCTTCCGGTTGAGTTACCCGAGGAATACATTGAAAACTAAGAGGGTGATTTTGAGAGGAAGGTTATTTTTGTGTTACTTGTTTCACGTACTTCTTGACCTTTTGGTTTTAATTCGCTCTAGCTTTGCAATTTTTTCCTTGGGTTTCGTTTCGTTCCTGCTTTTTACCGCCGCCTCTTTCTCTGGTTCTTTCCCTCTTGGCTCGTTTCCCATCTGCTTTTGGGAAATCCGGGAAGGAGAAGGGGCAGAACAAGAATCGGAACAGCTGTAATCACACAGGGCCGAGCAGCTTCTCCGCCAAACAGGCTGGGTTTGGCAGAGCCCCGTTTTCAGCAGTGAATCCTTGGCACGGGAACAATCTATCTCCGCAGATGTCCTGCGCCGAGTGCGAGTGGTCGCACGTGGCAGAGGGTGGAGGGTTCCACCCAAGCTGGCGCTGCCAGTAGACAAGGCAAGAGGGCAACAGTCAAGCAAAGGAACTCAAGGACAAACTTTGTAACTAGGGCACGGATTTGGGAAAGAAACTGGAATAGTAAGATCTAAATTCTAATCCCAGCTGGATTTGGATGAGTCCCTTGATTTCCATTTGCGTGGTCCCACACGGCAGCCTGGTGTGGCTGAGAACAGAGTCAGGCTCTGATTATCCAGTTGTCACGGGAAGATGATGAATTTTGGATATAGATGGGAATATATTGCTGTGCAAAAAATTGCGTAAGTCGTTCTCCCTGTGTTGTCTCTGCCAAAGGTGACCTCTTCAAGGTGTTGCCTCTGATGTCACCCAGATGACAGACATTGCAGTCAGCTGGAATTGTGTGACTAAACATCGGGGTCAATCTCTAGGCCTTTAATTATTTTAAGTTATATGTCAGTGAGATGAAATAGAATTTCGATTTGATATAAAACAAAAAGAGGGAAAAGAGTCTTGTCTGGCACTTTTCACGCACCCCCTGTTCAGAAACCTTCTTTTCAGCCTAAATTTGTTTGTGGTTGGTCTGTTCTTATGAGAGTGTTGTCTCTCAGCAGTAGGAATTGGGAGAGCTGGACTTGCTCCTTAGGCCTGCCACGGATTTTCTGCATGAGCCCCACTGAGCGACTTTGGTATTCAAAGATGGGAACTCGACCAGTCCGCAACTGCGGATGGTCTGGCCTGAAATGGCAAACGCAGACGGCGTGGTGCCTGCTGAGGCACCTCCATGGGACAGCATAAAAGGTGCTCTAAGAATGAACTGGCCCTTGGCTTGACGTTGTAGCATCTCTGGAGTGCCTACGTCTACGTCAGCTGATACCTCCTCGGCGGTGGTGAGTCTGACTGAAGGGTCCTCAATGAGCCTCTCTTCTTGATGACATCAAACCAGCTACAAGCGCCGTAACCTGGGCGACTTCTCGTCAAAATCGTAACGTTACATTTTGCTTCCCAAAATCACAACTGTATTAGTTTGATGCGGCCCAACGTTTCGTGTTTCTTTGCTTTCCTTCCTTTCTTTACTGCTATCAGTGGCAAAAAATTGCGCAGTAAACTCAGTATTAATATGATAGCTAATGAAAGACGTCATACCCCAGAGCATATGAAAAATGTCAACTGGAAAGAGCCAGTCTGTGGTGTATTTCCTTGGTCTGTAGGTTGCCTTAGTGAGAAGAAGTTGTTGGAAAATATCATTCATTTTAAACTAAATGGTAAGCCTCCATCGAATTATATCTTAATAAAAAAGAGAACATTTTGGATAGTCTTTGATTTAGACGTGCTGCATTTTAAATGTGTCCTAATTATAGTGCTCATCGCTTAACATTAATTTAATGAACATCCTCATTTATACGGACAAGGTTGGCAAATAGGAATTAATGCCATTAAAACCCGTGAGTCTCCCAAAGGAAAAAAATCAAAAGATCTGTGAAGAAAACGTAATCTTATTATTTATAACAAGGCAAAGCACAAAATCACCAGCTGTACATTTTTGTAATTGGCTCAGGGGCCCTTAGCACGCGCTGTTGGGAAAGGACCGGTGTCGTGCTGCAAGCGGCCGTTGCCAGCCCGGAGGGACCTGCCCGTGAGCATCACCCTTGCTGAGGCACAGCTTGCTTTGAGCAACTTTCAGTCTAAGGTTCCAGTCTTGCAGGTGGACCCTTGGTTTTGTTTTGGTCTCAGTTGTCTGAATCAAGACCAGGCCTCCACTAATCAGCTCCAGAAATGACCACAGTGGTTCATCAAGGCCCAAGAATAAGGGCTGGAGGAAGACATCATTGTTTTCTTAGTGGATTTGGAGAAGCATTGATGGTGCTCATCTCTGCTTTTATCATTTAATTGCATGCTGATATCAGAACTGCTTGATTTTAAGAAGCACTAGCTGCCAGATTTTCTCTGTAGGCATTGATTTCAACACACAAAGGTGGATGGTCCGCTCACTCCTTAGAAGCCTTTGTCACCCTGAACTTTCCCGTGAAGTTATAGGAATTCAAGCGATGGTGATGACAGTTATTTATGAGCCCAAGAGACCTAAGGGTACATTAAGTTAAGGAAGGGGTAGCATAGACCTGTACGGCCCCCTACTGTTGCTCACCAGCCTGGGCTGCGGCACCAGGGACGCTGTTGCATCTTCCGCAGCCAGGAGGAAATGGCCTGCCTCTTGTGGGCAGGATAGGTACCTTGAGTTGATTAGAGTAATTAGTAGTTCATTATCTTCAACCCAATCCAGCTGGGCTAATAATGACTGGTTGCCATACCCTACGACCCTCACAAACCATCCTCTTACAAGGGCGTGGTAGTTATCACAGCCAGCTCATCGTATGGGCTCTGATGGAGTGTGGTTGACACCACAGTGGCTAAGCTTTCCATCTAGTCCAGCTTGGCCAAATTACTGTACTGCAGACTCATTTTTCTCCCTAAATATGATGGTGATCTGCGATATTTAGCCCCTGCTTACTGAGCACAGTGAGGAGAACTTCCATCGTCTTTATCCAAATCCTACTATAATTTAAGGGATGGGGGAGCACAGCTGAGCTTTAAACAAAGGCGTTGCTGCTTGAAGGGTTATGGCTCGTGCAAGTGCTACTCGGTAGAAAAATGCTGTGATTGTGCAAAATTTTCTTACAGAACTGTGTTCCAACTTCTGTTTGAGGTCAGCGATGAGTTCGTGCTGAAGGACAGGGGACTGAGTTTACCAATAAGTGATGTACCTGACGCTTTATTCTTAGATCTCCTTCATCTGCCACTTCTGCTGTGCCAGTCTCTACCCCCAGACTGCAGCTAGCATTAATGTTAAGCTATGAGCACTGTGTATTGCTAACATTTCTGATCTTACTGACCGAAAATGAGAGGTTAATATATTGATCTTGTATCTTCCTTCTCCAAGTCTTGTCGGTGGTGCAGCTCAGTACACGTTGGGGTGAATGTGAATAGTCCTGTCCCTGGATGGGTCACACCAAACAGGTTAATGTCTGTCATCTACATGTATAATCTTAGATTCTTAGGTTCCTTTCAAGTACGATAGCCTCTGAGCATCCCCCAGACAAAATCAATAGTAATTCTCTGGTGGACTTCATGGAGTCTATTTAGGGTCAAGACTGTGGTTACACGAAGATGTTCTTTGTGTCTGTCTATGTAGGTTTATACGTGTATGGATGTGTCTGTGTCTCCAGTGGTGCATGGGTGTAGAAGTGGGATTTTTGTTGTTGATTTGTTGGGTTTTTTTTAATTCTGAGGGGATAGGTGATCAATTCGACGAGTTCCACTATTGATGTCAGAGGATCCAAGTTTATAGAATTTTATTCTGGAAACTAAAGTGCCTTGTAGTGAATTTAAAAACAAAATACAACTTAATCAGAAGCTAAACTGGAGGGAAAAGTTGGTTTGAATATTAATATGTCAAAAGGGACTCTAAGATCAAACTTCCTGTGAAACCCAGGGAAAAAGTATTTGACAGAATAAAACATCCAGTTATGAGAAGACCTCATGTAGATCTGTGTATATTTGAAAAACAGCCTTAGGATTACTGGCATGCTTTTAATTTGTCTCAATACAGGTGTTTTTCCCTTTTTTTATTTCATTATTCATGTTTAGGTTTCTTTCTGTTAATAAGACATAAGCAGATCCAAATTCAGCTCCCACATGCGTAGAAGAAGATGGCCTCTAAGAGCAGAAATTGGCTCAGACGATTCAAATTTTCGTGTGAATTTGCATTTTGCAAGGCATTTTAACTTCACACCTTTTTGGTAATGGGAAATGTATTGTTTCTATGGTACCGTGCCACCGGTGTCGGCCAGAAAACAGGGCACAATGGGAAATGCACGTCTCAGGTTCCTCACGTGAACCGCTGTTTACGTTACTGGATCAGGAAATGTGCAGTAAAGATGTTTCGCAGTTTATTTATGTTAATATTTTGTCTTCTGCATGGGCTTCCTGTCTCTTTGGTACTGTTTTCATTTCGTAAATTTGCATGTTTTGCTTAAAGCAAGAGTGAGCGCGAGATTACATCTCTGCTTCTCGCATGACCTATTTATTGTTGCTTCAGAAAAGCAGAATTGTGCCCGCCTCAGCTTCTGGTAGGATCATAGAATCAGAATTCTGGGAGAATAGAATTCTGTTCTCATGGAGCCGCTCCGGCGTTCAGTGGCAGGGGATGGCAGCCAAGGTTGTGACTCGGTTCCTTGCCACGCGTTCCTAATACCAAAGCCAGTTGCGTTGGAGACGTTTCCTGAATCCAAACTGAGTTGGGGCTTGAGGGTGGGCACGGGGTGCGCTTTTGAAAATTAAAGCAGTAATTAGTGGTCTGTAGCACGTTGCAATGAGCACAGAGACACCTGTGGCAGGACATTGAGCTTTATATTCAACAGATGGCTTTGCATGCTGCTCATGATGAAGATTGATTCTTCTCTGGAAGGGCATCCACAGTGTTTATATTGCTGCCTGCGATTTAGCGGACATCCGTCTTTAAAGACCTGTTATTTTCCTGATGAAATACTGGGTTCTTGGTTACTATGGGGAAGGAAATGGGTTTAGCCTTTGGAAATCCAGAAACTTACCTGCGTCTCCAGGAGTACAAGCTTTTCTGAGCACAGACTCTCAAGAGTGGCTTCAGTCCATCTGCACTACAACCAGGCTGAAGCGTATGTAAGATCACCAGTTGTAGTTCTAGGCTGGTCAGTTGGAGTACTGGTGTGAGTAGCACAGGCTTCAGCACAGCCCGGAGCCCGCTGTAGATGCGCGGGGTCCTGGGTTGGTTTAGTACCCACCTGCGGTGGAGTCGTATCCTCCGTTACTGGTGGGGCCACAAAAGCTGAGCTTAACCTTTTCGGTGAATTCTTAGTGGTTTTCTGAGCTCCTTACTTTCCAGAATGCCATAAGACTGATGGATTTGGAACATTTATGCCAAATATGTTCAATGTTCGAAGTTAAACGTAGCCTGGTTGGTTTGACCACGCTGTGACAGATGAGAGGTAGATCTGCAGTGATTTATTAATAATTACATTTAATAATTTTATGAATAAGTGAGAAGTTATTGAATTATCAGAATTTTTCAACAGCTGTACTAATTCAGCTTCGGAGAAGGCTGGGAAGAGTAACCCAGGACACCCTGGCACACCCCAATGCTCCCTTGAAAAATATGAGGCAAGTTGTTTGCTCAAAGGATCGTTCTCTTCTCTCAGGCCATGTTTTGCCAACTGAGGACTTAAGAGATCAAAAGAACTCGTTGAAACACCTTCTTAAGAGTGGAACGGCGGTGGCTTTCAAGTTACACAGGGAGAAAGCTTCTTGGAGACTACTCTAGGGTGGGAACAGTTAGGAGAAGGATCGGCGTACAGTTAGTTTGGAGTTTATTTTAAATAAATAGTACTTGCTTTCAGAAGGTTATTTGGCCAACTGCTGACAGTTTGTCATTGCTCCTGGAGGGAACAGAATTGCAGGTCTGAGCGTGCACGAGGCTAGCTGAGCTAATTACGGCTCGCAGGACAGTGCTGCCAAAGCGCCGGGGCTGAGCGCGGTGCCAGGCTCTTGTGCTGGTTTGGGTACTGCAAGTGGTGCAGCTGCACAAGTGCCAGGTGCAGTTTTACTGAAGAGATAAGCAGGCTGTGGTTTCCCCCCCTCTTCCACCCTTGCTTCACGGCGCAGTGACAGCGATCTGGCTGCTCCACCTCCCCAAAAGTGTGAACGGTAGGGCAGATTTTGCCCCTGGTGTGATGGCTTTGCAGCGCTCCCCAGTGTGACGGGTCTGGTGGAGGAGGTTGTATGAGCCTGGGCAGAGCGGTTGCTGATGGAGCTTCATTGTTCCAGCGCTTGAACAAGCTGCGTGGTGCCCTGTAGACAGACCCAGGAGAGCCGTTTGATTGCAGCCTCTGCAGAGAAGCAATGGCTGAAGCTCTTGTCTTGAAACCCAGAGTCCACAGAGGAGGTCAGGAAGACCTCCAGGTGACTCCACCTGGTAACTACAGCACAAAGACACTCTGCAGGTCGTGGACTCTCTCTGTGTCTGAATATCGTGATTGCACACGTGTAACTCGTGGGTGTAGGCAAATGTCTTAGATTGAAGTTGTGCAAACCCTCTAGTTTGCAAGTTAAAAATACCTTTTCTGGGGATAGACTCAAACATAGATCTAGAATCTGCCTTCTCCGTGAGTTTCCCTGACACTAAACACCTCATGTAAAGATTCGTGGTTCCGAAGCACAGTGGGGGGTTAAATACAGAACCAGGAGAATTGAATTCCTGTGCAAGTTGATGTTTGTAAAACTCAGCTTTTCCTGGAGGCTTTCTTGATAACTGGGTGAGAACAGTGATGTTGGCTGGCTCTTGCAACAAGGAGGAATTTGGCATGCAAAGGAGAAACAGCAAGGCGAGAAGGAAGGTGTGGACTGCCTGTTGACTTGTGTTCAAATCCCAGACAGCTGCTGCAATAAAGAAAGTCTTGGGTGCACCAGGAAAAACACTTTGCAATAAAACTAATACAGCAGAATTATTAACTTCAAATCCAGATAGTTTGTTACGGGAGAAAATGGTGTTACCATGTCAAGTTGTGATACCGCCAAATTGTGAAGCCATCAAGTTATTGACAATGTTGACAACCATCAAGTTGTTGTCGAGTAAACGGGACAGGTTGTTGATAATGACTAAGTCCTCATTTGGGCAGGTAAATTTTTTTCTACATCGGGGTCAGTTAGCACCACTGTGAATATCCAGGTTGAGCAGTTGAGGGCGTTTTGACGCTGTTGGGTTCAGGCACCGACATCTCTGTGAAGTTGTGTTTGTGCCTCCACGAATGTGCCGGTGTGGTTATAATCACCGATGGCTCTTCTAAATTAAAGCAGCTTTTGAGTTGCTTCTGCTTTTTGATACGATTGGCTGGCCAAAACTTAGGCTGTTTCTTATCTTTTTGAGTTTCTCCAAGTGTCAGAAAAAAGAGCCTTCTAATTCAGCATGTTCCAGGGACCCCTTGGAATCATTGTCTGTTTTTAACAGATTTTTGATGTAAGAAAAATAAGCCTCATGTCAGTTGGCTTAAGTTTGCTCTACGGAAGATGTCAGGAAAATATATAGGACTCCACAGACCAGCAAAGGTTGGGAAACCACTTTCAAGTAATTACATTAGCTAAACATGATATTAAAAGAGATAAAGAGATGTTTTTGTAACAGCTCACTGGGGCTCCAGTCCTCTTTCTTCATCAGTGAAGATTGTGGTTCACGGCATTACTCCAACTTAGGGAAATGTATGTTTTTTAAGGAAGGAAAATTAAATTAATCTTGTGTTTGATACGTTATTGACAACTTTTGTTACCTGATATGAAATTAAGTAGTGCAGACTGGTTCTGTGGCACCCAGGCGTTGGTTCCCCCGTGCTGGAGTAATTCCCAGCTGAGCAATTTTTTAGTCGTTCGTGCCCCAAGAGCAGCCTAGAAAGACTAGAACGGCATCCAGAATCTGGCTCGTAGTTGAAATACAGCTGGACAATTGAAGGAAAGAAAAATCCCTCCAAACCTGTGCTGCTTTACGAGGAACTTGGCTCTGCAGAGCCTGAAAGGGTCAGGAGTGAGACGGAGGGATGGAGCGGGATGGTCGGGTGGCTGGATGGTGGAGCTCGCTGTCTCTCCGCGTAACTGGGACGGGCCCAGTTTAGTAAGTGTCAAATGCTTCAAGCAGTTCATTCCCTAAGAAGACTATGTAGCACCTAACGTATAGCTCAGAGGCTTCTGAACGTGAACACCACTAATGAAAATCAGACCTGGGCTTCTAAGTGGCTTCAGGGATGCTTTTAAAAGTCACACCCCTTTCTTCAGCTTCACTGAGCTGCTCGCTGCAAGACAAAAAGCCCTTTTCCCTTTTTTTTTTTTTTTTTTTTTTGGTTTCCTACCTTTTTTTTTTTTTACTGCATCGAAGCCACTGGAGTCGTTTAGCATTTTATGCCTTTGAATAGCAGCAGCGCAACCACGTAAAAACAGTAACTCTCTGCAGAGTGATCTAGACTTTTGTTTCCTTTGTAACGTCTTGAGATGGCAGAAGGCACTGGGGACTTTGGCGAGTGGGTCAGGTCTAACACGTTCAAAAAACAGGATGTCTTTTTCCACAACAACTGACCTGCCCACAAAAATAGCAACTGAGGACGGATTATCATTAATAGTGTTGAGTGTAATAGAGACAAAACTATTATACCTTAGGGAACGTGTCTTATAATAATAGCCTCACTTGCTAAATTTGATTTGTTTCTGGTGTTTTTAAACTTGTTTTATGACTCAGGCTTGAACCAGCTGGATAGTGTTGATCATCTGAAATTCTCCGAATGCAGTTTTAAGGTCTCGATGCCTGCATTTTGTTCCTATGCTTACTTCTGTTTTCGCTTTTTCCTTGCAATTTGGGGTGCACCTTCTGAAAAATGTTCAATCCGTGTTTTTAGAGCTCCGCCTGTGATTTTTGCTCTCCGGAGAGCTCGGCGCGGGTTCCCGCTTTCGGCAGGAGCAGCAAGCCCCTGTCCCAAGCTGCTGATCTTTCACATCACGGGGGTGGGAGAGATTTACATCGAGACCTTTGCAGATACGGCTGTGATAAACGTGTGTGGAACGTACACTTGGGGGCCTGTGTACTGCAGAGATAGGATCTTCACACAGAAATAGGGCAGATTTTTATCTCTTAATCAAGGAGGTGCCAAGCACCTGCACTGGCCGGTAACATCGTGAAGTCCCTCAGCCCTTTTGCAATTAAAAAAAATATTCTACAGCTGGCTTAGTTGGCGGGAACGTTTGTTTTCAGGGAGGTCCTGATTTCACTCACTTTTACAAATAGTTTTATAGAGGTCAAGTAATTCATGCTTTTTCCCAAAGGGCTAATTCTCTGCCGCATACCACAACTGCAAACAAGTTTGAAAAAAAGAAGATCGCAAAGTGTGGTTCAGTCAACCAAAGGGCAAAGTTCATCCAAGACAGCAAAACTCGTACAACTGGCCAAAGTGCAGGGACAGAGCAGCGGAGAGAGCAGCTCCTGGCTGTAATTCAATCCTGTTGGCGTTTCCCAACCCACCTGTAACAAACAGATTTACTCTGGTCCTCTTTTTAAAAGGAAACGGCGAGCGATTCACTTCCAGCACAATTGCAAACATCAAAAAGGACGGGCAACACCCCCGTGCCCCCCTGAATTCTCAAATAATAAATAAGGTAGAAATGGAGATAGAACCCACCCTGTGCCCCTGAGACAGCACCTCCCTCTCTCTGGGTGCTGGAAGGGGTGGTGGGACGAGGTTTTTCACGTCAAAGGAGAAGCGTATCTCAAGAGTAAGGCGAGCGTCACTTGCAGCCCTTCCATTCCTGCCCTTTTCCTCGTCGGAGCTTGGACGTGCATCTCAGGAAAGACCTGTGTGCTGGAATACAACTTTTTTCCTGTCGTGCCTCCAGCGCGATGGTTTTGTGGCTTTTATGGTATGGCAGCTGTTGGTGCTTGAGTTACCAGCAATACGTGTCCCGTGTTAGCACCCTATTCCTGGTAAACGCTCCGTGTCCTCGTTTGTAGCCTGGTGGCAGTAGGTGCGTGGACATTTCCCCACTAAGGCTCAGTCTAAGGTTGTGTGTCCGTAGTTCACATCACTTAGACGGCGTGAAGTCACCACCAAGGGTTGATTCTGCCGGCACCTTCTGGTTTTTCCTCCAACCTCTTCAGATTGAAGGAATGTGGTCAAAATTGTGTAGAACGGAAAAGAAGCCCCTTTAAGATTTTTATAAGCTGGAGGAAGCTCATTGTTCCTGTTTCAAGTACGCAGCCTGTTTGCTTGAAACAAGCCTTAGCGTTGGGCTCAGAATCGCAGAAACCTGAATGTAAATTTTAGTTTAAAAAAGTAACCGTGAAAATACATGGAGATTTGAAGCCCAGGAAAGGATAATGCCACAAGGAAAACATGAATTTGTAAATTCCCACAGGAGAATTCACAGGCAGTGGAGACAAACCTCTAAAGCAGAAGCTCTGTCACCTCTGTAGGTAGCACAACCCAGCACTTGCACAGGGATCGTCATCTTCAAAGCACTGAGCAAATGTTTGTTAATTATGCTACAGCAGGCTCCGAGGCCACCGGGCAGGTATTCATATCGCCGCGTTACAGGTGGAGAAACTGAGTCAAAGAAGTTTCGTAATTAAGGACGCTCATAACAGCCCGATGAACAGCGCAGATTTTCCCTGCCTGTATGTTTGCCTGTTGCTGAAGCTGCTGGGCCCCTAAAGGGAACCACAAAGATACGGTTGTCCTTGGAAAGGAGGTCTTTCCCTCTAAATTTATGTTTCTAGTGCACCAAGGGTGAGCATGTGTAAGGGGACGTATATTCCCATCCCTGGCAGTGTTCCAGGCCAGGTTGGATGAAGCTTTGAGCAACCTGGTGTAGTGGAGGGTGTCCCTGCCCATGGCAGGGGGGTTGGAACTGGATGATCTTTGAGGTCCCTTCCAACCCAAACCATTCCCTGATTCTATTATTCTATACTAGCCACTCAGTATAGTTGGGATTATCTCTCATTTAGGCCCTAATTCAACAAGTCTCATATATTGGACACTTGCACGTGAGCCCAAGGCAGGACATGTGGGGTTTCTCCTACCATTGCTTGCTCTTGGGTCTGCTCCCAAAGTGGCACGGGAGTGTGCATCTTTTCCTTCTCCCAAAAGACTTTTGAACTTGTTGTTTAGCTTTAACTGCAGCTGACAGCAGTCTTGAGGTCTCAAAAATTCCTGTACATTTTGGGAAAACACTTGACTGATTAGATGATTTCCTTCTGCTTAGGAAGAGGCTTGTCTGTTTGCTCCTTAGACACTGGAGGGCATACATAGAAGAGCCTTGGTCAGAGGTCACCCCGTAACAGCCACCAGAAAAACAGCACATGGGACTCAAATCCAAGGAGCAGCTCCTGTCACTGGGACAGCCTCTTTCTTTCCCTTTTCTTGTCTTTTCTCAACATCTCTTGCATCCACGGTGTTGGCTGTTGCATTTCTGGACGCTGTGATGTGGACACAAGGAACTGCTGTCACTTGGCATTGGCCTGGCATCAAAATGTGATGGGGCAGTCTCTGCTGCTGGCAAGTCCTGATTTTCCCACAGCACCTATGGATTTTTTCAGATGGTGGAGGCTTCCGGAACCGGATGGGAATCTTCCTTACAAATGACACCTTGTTGTTAAAGAAGAGCATTATTGTGTCAACGCATGAGAAATGACACATCAAGAAATTATACCAGTTGTTAAGGGATGAGCTCAGGTTAATTACTAATTATGACCTTTATTACCTAAAAAGCTTCCCCACCTGGGGCTTTGATGCTTTATCCTCACGTGCTGGGCTGGAGCAGGTGCTTGTTGGTCCTGAGCACCACTGCTGCCTGTGCCCCTGGAAGACCCTGGCGCACTGGAGATGGGCCCATCAGCATGACCCTCTGCTCTCCTGGCCTACAGACCATGGCCATACCTCCGGCTCTGCGAGAAGAGAAAGGAGTGTGAAATCAATCACTGCTTTCCAATGCTTGGCGTGATGCTGGTATCCCAGGTTGGCGGCTGGGAATAAAAGTTACTCGGATTTGGACTGATCCAGGGAGAGGAGGAGAAGCAGATACGTGGTCGTGTGAAATGAGAGCTGAAGTGTCGTTTTTTTCGCAGTGTTAAAATTCCCCAAGCCTTCAGTTTAGCAACTGAAGGCAACTGAATAGCAACCTGATCTAGTTGGAGACATCCCTGTTCCTTGCAGGGGGGTTGGACTAGATGACCTTTGAAGGTCCCTTCCAGCCCTGACCATTCTATGATTCAGCATGCTTCTGGGGAGGTGGTGAAGGTGGAAAACAGATTTTAAGTTAGATGCACAGAATATAACGACTAGCCCAGTGATGGTTACAAATTCCGAGCGATAGATTTGACCGTGGATGTGGCAAGCACCGCTGTGCTGGGCACTGAGCCCCGAAGACCCGTGCCAAGTGTTGGGCCATGCGTTGGCGTGCTGGTACCCTGAGCGACGCCCCCCCAGTCCCACCCGTGACCAATTCCTCGTCCGCAAAAATGTACAACTGTACCGACCTTCTCGCTCGATGGAGCGTACAGCATGGGGAGAGGTGGGCTTTTGCCCACTCCAGAAACTGGGACCTGTAGGGATGGGGGTGCCCCAGTCCGTGTGGTCCAGGGCTGTTGGGCAAAGAGCAGAGGACGCAGCCTCACGCCCCCGGAGCTCGCAGGTGCGGAGCATCCTGGGGAGCCGCCGGCATTCCCATCCGTGCCGGGCTGTGACCTTTCTTCTGAACCCAGTTCTGTCTGAAGATGTGCTATGTTTGAAGAGGGCTTCCTGGGAATGCATAAAATTCCAGGCTTTCTTCTTTTCCAGAAGTTAAGATTTTTATTTTTCCTTCTGCTCTGTTTATGTTATACTGGATTTTATTTTCTTTCCCATCAAATAATAGCCTTTTGTTTGATTGCTTTATTTTTTTTTATATTTTTCTCTACTTGTCTTCTGGTTGAGAATGGAGATTACATGGTTTTGATAGAAGGGATACTATGTGGGTTAATTTTTCTCCTAAAACTACTTAAAATGTCATCTCACTGACGATGACAAATTAAGGTCCTCATAAACATTCGTGCTATAAAACCACTTCTGATTTACGCACCTTTTGTTATTGTTGCCCACATAAAAAACAATTGTCAACTTTGACAGAACACTGAAATCTGAACATCTCTTCATTGTGAACACAGAAGCAATTTCATTTTAAAGTGGCAAAGTGCAGAGTTTCTAATAAAAATTGTAGTTTGTATCTGACTGCAAAGGCTTCTGTTTGTGCTAATTCTCATTTAAGTCACTGTAAAGCGTGTGACATGTCAGCTTAAACAGCTGCAATATCAAAGGCCTTACTTTTTGTTAGTACTATTTTTTTCCTGTAACAGTTTGGGTCAAATTCAGATGTATCAGTAATAATGTTTCACTTCTATCTCATTATCAAATCAGCTTTACTGCACTGCCTTAAAGTGAGTTAAATGACTTAAATACCGTTTAAAAATCAACCGTTAGGTTGTTTTCAGTCGTTTCAACAGGCTATTCTTGGATGCACAGTAATTGATCTTTACTGCATTTGGGTGAAAAGGTGGAACAAGTTTTCTATAGGTCGAGCACGACGCTGCCCTGCGTCCTGCATCCCTACCCTCTGCACCGGCTCCATCCCCAGTTCCCAGCTGGCACGTTACGGTTGCAGCCTCTCAGGCGGTAACGCCGATGTGACAGCGGGTGCAAGGCTTTGCAGGGTGTCTGGGCAGAGTTTTCCTTCCTCGCTTCCTTATCCTTCACCAAGTCAAACTTTTCTCCTTGTAATTTGCTTTGAGAACTCGGTGCGTTCCCCGAGAAGAATGTGTTTGCTCCTGCCAAGTGCCTTAATTAAAAAAAAAAAAAAGCAGCAGCTGGAGGTGATTCACAGACAGACTAAATACTTGGAGGACACCCACTTTGTCCCTGCGCACACCTCCCAGTACCAAATCCCAGTGCCCGTGGGGTGCCCGTGCTGGGCGAGCAGCAGGATGAGTTCAGCGATCTTTTTCATGGTTTGCTGAACCATGAACATAAGATGTCCGTTTTTATCTCATCGGTGGATCTGAATTGTTACCGAGGGCTCTTCCCAGTTCTCCTGTGCCCGTGGTACCACCTCCAGGGCGGGTATGGGCAGCTGAACCGCCACCGCCTGCGATCCCACTGCCCGGCACGAGTCTTTTTTATGTTTGTGTTTCTCTTCAGCCAGTGGGGCTGGAAAAAAGAAACCAGAGGGACCGAAGTGGAGCGTTCTCCTGGAGAAAAAAAAAAAATAGATGGAAAACACAAAGCACCGTTTGTGCTTGGATTTGAGGGGTTGAAGGGAAGGACGGCACTGTTCAGCTGCTATAGATGGCTTGGTTTTCTTCAGCTGGAGAAATGCTTTGATTCTGTTCTATTGTTAATTAACCACTCTGAGAAAAAAAAAAAGGCAGTTGTAAATTAGGCAGGACACGGCTTCAGGACTCTGCGCCGACTTCTGCCAAGGCTGGCAACCTGCTCCTGGGTCTCGTTCACAGGTGCAAATGCTCTGGAGACCAACTGAAGGGTAGGTCACTGATGGATCCCCCCTGCTACCAAAACTTTGCCACATAAAACCAATACACCCAGCAAGAAATCCTCATTCTTCTGGCAGGAACGTTCTTGAGGGGTTGTCTCTGTCAGTCTGTCTTTAACTCTGGAAATTCAATTTTTTTATGCGTATATTGACTTGGAAACCCACAAACTGTACTGCTGCTGGAAATACCTGGCTCTTTTCATTGAGAAAAGGGACACAGACTGGAACTGGTTTATATTCTGGTTGAAGATCCCCTCCAGATATCTCAGGAGGGTGATCACTTGGAAAGTTTGTGCTCGTAGTTTCACATACGGTGAGGACAGCAGCGTCTGCCTACGAGTCGCTGTAAATGGCCAAACCTTATTTGAAAGCTGTGTTGTAGCTGGAAAAACTGCGTCGTTCAGAGGACCGTTTTGCGTTTGAGGTCAGTTATTTTTACTTTTCCATTTTGTTCTAGTTAAATATTTTCACTTGCTCTCAGAACAATAGCTCCCACCACACTGAAGCCTTCGCCCGGCGCGGTGGCTTTTCTTACCTCCTCCCATAGCAATCCTTGCAGCGCCCAAGGGTCTCATCTCCTTAGTTTAGCTAAATATAGACTTTTCAAGCCCTTGTACGGAGCCTAATCCATACCTTAACTGAGCTTAACAAGCTGAATCCAGCAGCATAAGCAGCTGACGCAGCTTTATGGGTAGAGGAGTCCTCTGCATCTCTTATGCACGCTCTAATCTGCCAGGGTTTGTTTAAATTTTCTACTGTTCAGTCTGGTCTTTTACTGCCTGTACGTACTTGACTCTGAGGACTGGATTGTTGTGCTGATTTTTCCTGTCTGCAAACTTAATCTCCAGTTTTCCGTGCTGTCTGCCCAGGGAGACCCAATAATTTTGTATGTTTTTCAAGTAACTGTTTAATAAAAAAACCGTCAGCCCCATCTGCAGTTGCTTTTACACGGTAGCCAACTAACATCTTGTTTACCAGCCTGTTCACAGGCTGAACTCACAAAAATGAGAGTTTTTTGGCTTTGGTTGCAAAGCTTCTCTCACCCTGTGCTCTTTGGTTTGGAGGGAGCTGGGTGCCGTACACACGCTGGCGGCTGCAACAGGATGAAAATATCCACTAAGGTTTCTGGCAGAATCTTATTTTGACAGAACATTTACAATGGTTATGAAAAAGATTTCTTTCCGTATCTCAGCTAGTTTGGCATTTTCCAGCTTGGTTGCAAACTCAGTATGGGTTTTGTTGGTGCTTTTTTGGAAAAGCAAGTAGACCTGTGGTTTGTAATCGTGATCGCTGCGTGCCTTGGATTTAAAAATCATTTCAAACCCACCTTTGTAAACAGAGAGGGTCACAGCGTGTTTCAGCAGCTACTCCTTCTGCCCCAAGTGTGCATGTATTTGCGTGTGCGCTCACGCACCCATCACCAAAGTCATGGAAAGAGCTCTGAGCTCCATGGAGCCAGGTCACTGGTTCCCAACAGCGGTGACTTGCAAGGCTTAAAAAAACACAGAAGAGACGGGCATGCATGACCATACGTTGTCCTTCCTTTATCCGTGCACGTTCCCGTCTGCCAGCAACCAGGAGCTGCATCTAGACTATCACGTTTAGTAATTACTGGTGATCCAACCTACATGAATTTCTCTAATTATTTAACTTGTTTGTAATTTTGGACGCAGCGGTATTGTCCTAAAGAGCTTCAACACAGTGGGACTGGTTTGAGAGATTCTGTAAGTCGCTTGATGGAACAGACCCACCGTACTGCCTTGCCTGTGAGAGAGGAGCAAACGTCCTCTCCTCTGCCTCCTGTGGGTCAGAACCAGCAGCTAAGAACTCTGAACTGGTCTTCCTGCACCAATCGCCGCGTCGTGCTGCCGGTGGGATGCGAGGAGGCTGAACGCTGCCGCATGCATGGAGACGGCATCGCCGTGACGCGTGCCCCGACCCTTTCTCCAGCAGGAGAGGGCTGTCAGTGACTTCTGCTAGCTGAAGAGCACTGAGAAGGCATTTCAGGCTGTGAAGTAGAGAAACCCTGAGAGTGCTCTTACCGCGGTGTGATCTAGCCTTGTTTGTGCAGGTGGTTAAGGTGAAGCTACCTTTGACACCTCTTGTGGATCCTCTTGCCCAGTTGAGCTCTCCTGGAGCCTTGACACGAAGGGCTGTTCCAGCATTCAGCTGAAACTCCTTTTTTTTTTTTCTGTGCCACAAACGCGCCCTGCAGCCTGGGCCACTGCAAACTGAGCAAGCAGGAGCAGAATCCTGTTTGCTTTTCCTCCGTCAGAAGGAACAGTGCCATTCTGGAGTTTGATTATTTGACTGGTTGCTCGGTGCTTCGACCGCGCAACAGCTTCTTATCTTGGGTGCTTCATTCCTTTGCAGTTTAGTTTTGTTTTTCCCTAGCGCTGGGTTCCGCCGTTGGATGGCATTCACGCCGCGTGCCCGCGAGCTGCGCTGTATTGTTGCAGGTGTTGTGCCATCCAGAATAATCTTGGTGGGTGTTCTAAGCAGCTGCCGTGATACAACCCATCTTCTTGACAGCCAGAAGTGCTGTGAGCTGTGTACCTTCTTTTCCTCCTCATCTTCATATATTGTAGTAGAGATGGAACCTATAGAAGTCTTGCGTATGGTATACCTTGCCAAGATTACCCTGGTACCTAGCAGCTGCCCATACATGCTTGGTAAAGAAGATGTGTTTCGTTGATTAGGGATGGTGCTTGGAGAACTGTATGTAGATACAAAATGGTCTCCTTGGAAAAAAAAAAAATTCTTTGGGACTCTCTGCCACATTTTAACGGAGGTCCACAGTGAGCTGGTAGCGGACTTCTGAATGACACCTTTTCTAGTAACACATCAGGAACGTAGGCTGCAAGAAACCTGGTCTGACTGTGCTGGTGTGAAAAGCACCCCAGCTTTGCTTTGCTATGACCATTAGCAGTCAGCGTAGCTGCGTAGTAGCTGCACAGCTTACTGGGGTTTGGGTTTTTTCGTTATTAATTACGTGCTTGCATGTTTCGAGATGGGTTCAAGCTAATGTAATACTTGCCTTCATGTATTCCAGCTGTGTGGGTGTTGAAGAAGAAGAGGCACCAGATATCGACATCTATCATTGTCCAAATTGTGAGAAAACCCATGGAAAGTCTACTTGTAAGTATCCATGCACAGCTGGCCTTCAGATACGTAGCAGGTTCTGTATGCTTAAACAAAAGAAGCTTTTTTTTTTTTGAATTAGACAAAGAAACACCTAAATATCTTGTGTCATAAAAATTAGAATTCAAACCATGAGGTGAAAAAAAGATGTTAGGGGCAGAAAACCCATGGATTGAGTTGTGGAGCTTTGGAGGCAGCTCCCTGCCTGGCTTCGGCGGTGTGTCGGAGCTGATGCAAGGTGCCTTACCTGGGCAGCTTCGGTCCCCAGTCCCGGCGAGGAAGACCATGCTTCCTTCCTCGCACGGAATTAAGAATTGTGAAGGCACTTGGTCCTGTGGGCTAGAAAAATCCTACAGAGGCAACTAGCTCTAATACAGTGAGTTTTGGAAACTGCCTGGGTTTTTTTGCCTTTGGATGAGAAGAGTGAGAAACAGTATGTTGTGCTTGGCCTGGGTATGAAACTGTAGGGATTTCGGTGGCAGTCAAAATTGTAGGACGCGCTGAGGGTGCCAATTCCTGCAGTTCTTTCACAGGAAAAAGTTCTCCTGAGTAAAAGTGACAGTTGATCTCAGTGGGAGTTTTGTCTGGGAAAGAACTGTAAGATGTGTTTGCTTCGGTCAGGTTAATTCACAAATTCTTTCTGTTATACAATGGGGAAAAAAAAAAATAGAAAATGAAACCAATCCCTGTAAGAGATAAAGTGCTTTACTTGAAAGCCATTTATTGTAAATAAGCAACAATGATGCAGAGGTTCTCACTCCTTTGCAACCTTACAGCAACACAGAGAAAGAGCACTATGCTCGTCTCCGAGGAGCCAAATGAATCATAATGTTCCTTTTTTTTTTTAGTGCAAAGTAAGGGATGGCTGGAAGCTGACTTCTGTTAAAATTTAGTAATTTTAAAAGCAAACAATTATTTCTGCATTGCCTTAAAAGTTAAAGTTTAAAACCTTTCTAGGAGGAAGGAGGAGCAGTGTGAAATGTTCATTTTAGGGGCAAAAATCGGAATGATTTTTCCACTTGGACTTTTTCAAAATCAAGTGCGAACTGGAAACTTGAATGACCTGCAGCTGTTCCTGTCTCCCAGATGGTCTGCCCCAAGCAGGGCACCCCCAAATTGGGCAAGCTGGCAGAAAGCCCTTTGGGAGGCTTGTTTTGAAAGGCTTAACGAAATCAATATGCCCCCACAAAGTGTTTTGATTTAGAAGAGTCAGCCTTTCTAACGTTTGTTGGAAGATTTCTGACAAATGCGCTGGAAATCGGTCAAAAAAATAACCACAAACCATCTTCAAGTGAACAATTTGATATTAGGATGGATTGTGTGCAGAAGGGGGTATGGCTGCAGATACTCCGAGGCTGTTCTTGACCCAGTGCAGAAGCAGCAGCGCAGGATTTCCAGCCTCTGCCAGTTTTTGTGTAACATGGAGATGTGTCTGATGCGTTGATTTCTTCCACTTTGCGATGAATTATGAATGATGAAAGGCACCTACTTTTCAGTGTGAGAGGGAAAATATCAGACAGCAGCAGCCAAAGTCTATAATCAGGAATTAAATATCAATTCTATAAGAACAGCGGTGCATAATCTTAGAATTCCAGAAATGGCAGTTTTGATTAAAAGATTACAAGTTTAATATACCAGTTGAGGAGAGTTGAATCGACAACAATCTTCTGCTGCTTTAAGAAGCTTTTTACCTATCCAATCCTTTTTATCCAAACAAAGGGAGTACTTGGAAGTACGTCCCTCAGCCTGCGTCGTGCGGCACGGCGGAAAGTGCTGCTGGAGCGCGGTCGCTAGTTCCAGTTTTACTGGTGTGTGAGGTTGTCGGTGTGGTCGGAATACAGAACGTTAGGTCGTTCTGCAGTATAGCACTAGGACTTGGTTTTCTCCCTTGGAATGCGTTACGGAAAGTTTGATGACCTACGAGACCAGTTGTCAAAGTAGCGGAGCGTAAAAATTTCGGGAATGTTTAAATAGTAGTTACTGATGGCCTTACCTTGAGGTCTGGTGGAGTGCAAGACGACGTAGCCTTTTTCACCATGGCTACGTCATGATCACCAAGATCTCAAGATCTTCACCAAGATCTCAAGCCGCATAGCCTTTTTCACCATGAACTCATGGAGTCGTAGATCCCGTTGGAAAACGAGGCGGTTATACTGGAGCACCTCCTCGTGGAGTGCCGTAGGCCAGGAAAGTGAAAAGAGGGATGAAAGGAAGGCAGGAACAGCTTGGCTTGATGCTGTCCTTCTGCCAGGCGTTTGCACGCAGGGCGTCCTGCTGCACGGCTCGTGGGCTCTGCCGGGACTTCTGGGAGACGATCGCTGTCAGTTGGTTATAAACTGCTACAATATACGTTTAAACTCGTTATCTAGCAGTATCAGTTTTGAAATAAATGAGCAAATGTTGTTCCAGAGCCAGTAGTTCGCTGGCAGGATTTAATTATTGCAAGATTAGCGCAGGGAAACACAGACACCGATTGTCTGTTATGCAACTTGTCTGGATTTAAAAATATACGTGTGTATTTCTGGCGCGCGCATTCCGCAATATATGTTTTCCAGATGTCAAATTTAAAAATCATTTTCCTCTTCTTACATTTTTCCACTTTGCCAATGTGGCTTAGCGGCTACTATTTCAGAAGATTGCTTCCTGTCAGATGACATTTTAAGCCATTTCGGTTTAATGAAATTTGTAGGGACTCCTCTTTGGGAAGAATTATCCACATTCATACAGAGTTTTCTGACATCATTTAAATAAAATGTAAGTGCTTTGTTTAGGCAGACTTGACTCATTTTCATAACACGATCTGAAACGTGCGGTTTGATTGCTGTCTCATTTGCAACAGTGAAAAGCAGGAGAAATCCTCTGGAATCCGTGGAGTTACGTAGATGCAAGCGAACCAAAGTCAGGCTGAGACTGTTTTTAAGTAGTTACAACCTTTAATAGAAATCAGGGCGATTCGAAGTATCCGTTCTTCATAAATACCTTTGGAATAATGTCAGGTTACCTTTGAAGTCTAGAATTTTGAGATACGGTTTTCATAAAAATATATTCCCTTTTTCCTCCGGAGGGTTTTCTGTAGAAGCAGCGGGTTATACTCCCCAAAGGTCAAATTTGGATCAGAAAGTTGTGCAGAAATAGAAATCTGTAATCATTTAGGAAAGAGTGGCCTTTCTGGCCAAAGCTTGTATTTGTTGCACATGTTAATGGGCCTTTAATCCGTACTGTGGTGCTCGGGGTGAAGATGAAGCATGAAGAGAAGGGCTGAAAATGGGCCAGATGTCCATTGTTTGATGTAGAATAACGCACTACAGCAGCCGGCGTGATGCCATCCAAGGGATAGCAGCTCCCGGGGAGCTTGCTGGCGGCGGAGGCATCTTGGTTGCCTCTGCAGGAGAGGTGGATGGGAGAGGTGGGAGAGGTGGATGTGAGGAGAGGTGGACGCCTGCTGACACCCAGTACCGAGGGAAATAGCTCCCTGGTGCTTTTTTGAAGAGTTGGGGTGAATTTCTTAATTCAGCGCCGATTTGCCGCTTTTGTTTCTCGACGCTCCGCGCTGCCTGAAGCGTAAAAAAAGAACACGCTGATGTGATAAGGTCTTTAATTTTCACCGTGGCAAGCGACACCTGTTCCACTGGGACTTGTGCGAAGAGTCCCGGTGTTGGTTCGGATCTGCTGAGAGGGGGAGGAGGCAGTCGTTGGAAAGGGAAGGAGCGGAGGAAGGTTTGGCATTCATGTAGGGCTTGTTTCCTTTGTTACCAGGAGCATTGAATTAATACACTAAGCCTGAGAGTCATTAAGATAAAGAACTAGCAGCTTTAATGAATATATCCAGCTAGGCTGGAGAGCTGCATGGAACTAATAAAACCAACATGCTTTGTGCAAAACCTGGGATGGATTCGTTGGGAGATGTCTTTGCTTGAGTTATTCCAGGGTTGTGGTCGGGGCAAACAAAGTTAGCTTTTTCCAGACCTCACGTCTTATAGCTGTGGCCTCCAGATTCCTTTCAGAATGAAGAAGTGTGTGGATCTGTGTGTGTGTGTGCATGTGCGAAGAGCAAGGAAAGAGTGCCGGCCGTGCGTGGTTACTGGGGAGTCTGGTTCCTGCCGTAGCTGTTTTGAACGGTAGGAAAAGCCTGAGATCTCGATTTTGGGATAAAATGCCGAGTTTCGTGATTTGAAACAAGGGTGAGAAATAAAAGAAAGTTGTGACATATGAAAATGCTGCTAACGGAGGCTCGAAACGGTATGAATACGCACTTGGGACAAAAGCAAATTACTACCAAAATGAGCATGTCTGGACAGACTGTGGAAGTAGGAACAGCTGAGAGAGAAAGTGCTGAATAAGAGAAAAAGCTGGACCAGTTTTTCTTGCTCTGCGTTATCGGGCTGTCAAAGAGGCAAGGCTGGACTACGTTGACATTTAACTGACTTATTTGTGCTTGTTCCAGCTGACCTTTTTTCCATGATGAACTTGCCTGTATGTCTCACTCACTGGGAACACAGTCGAGGGGCCTTCAGGCTGCTGTCATCAACCTCAGGCCTAAGCCTGGCTCACCTTTCGAAACCCAGGAGTAAGAGGAGTTCTAAAAATTGCATTTGTGGTGCCCTTGCATCTTTTTCTTTTTCGTTTCTTTTCTTTTATTTTTTTTCTGTGTATGCAGTGTGCAGGGCGTAACTCAAAGCCCATCAACATTGATGTCAAATCTGCTGCTGCTGGACAGACCTTTACACCAAGGCAACTCATGACAAATACGTTCATAAAGAGAAGGCAGAAAAGTGACTTTCTGATTTTATGATAAGGATTAAGTGTGTAGTCTGGCAAGTACAAAACGTCCAGAGCCTGTGTTTGCATAAAGCCTGCGGTAGCTGTGCAGCTCGGTAATTATCCGTCTGGTTGCCCTTATGTTACCAAACGAACCCTGTTCAGTATGTAATAGATCTTCAGGCTGCAGGATAATTGTCTAATCGTGAATTGAGAGCTATATTAAAATTTGCAGTGCAGCATAGTGGGGGTTCCTCTTCTCTGAGCGCGGAAGAAATGAAACGAAGGTTTGTCCTTCCTTCCAACGTCTGAATGATTGCCTTCCACTTAACATACGGTACTGCCCAATTTCTTCTTTTTCAGTGAAAAAGAAAAGAAATTGGCACAAACACGATACTGGACAGACGACAGAGGTCAAACCTGTACAGAACGGGAGCCAAGTCTTTATAAAGGAACTTCGAAGTCGGACTTTTCCGAGGTAGGTTGTCCAGCTGCACATGTGGCCAGGGCTGTTGAGGTAAAGCACAGATAACCAGTTCCCTATGAAGCTGGTGATGATCCCTGCTGAAAACAGAGTGTTGGAGTTTAAATGAGTGCTGTTTTATTGCAGATGTCCCAGGCTCTTCCCTTTTTTATATTTGTGCAGCCCTATTAAAATCTGCTCTTGATTGAGCCCGGTTTCCTGCGGATTTCCGTGGAAGCTTGTGAAGACAAGAACGTGTTTGGCCTCTACAGCATTCTCTTGCATAAGAAACTAACCAGTTTATTGCATGGGATTATCCAGTTCTCAGAAATGGTTTTGCTGAAGTCTGTCTCCATCTTGAAAAGACGAAGAACAATGACATCCTCAGTTGCTCCCGTGACAAAGGCTCTCTTATTTGGGATAATGAATAGTGCCAATTGTTAGGTGACATGTTCCACACTTTATTAGGCTGCTTCACAGCCATTTGTAAGAGTGATGATTTTCTTCTGGTTCTTTAATGTAGGCCTTAGCCAAATAAATCCTTAATTATTTATGACTAATTATTTCAGATGAATCCGTGGAGACTGGTAAAGTGTACTTGGTAAACAGAAAACTTCTTCCTTTTTACAGAGAATTTAATTTCACATTTAATTTCAGACACTGGTCATGGGCTGGTTAAAGAAAAGGCTGAAAATACCTCTGCAAACACTTACGGATGTGTTTCACTGAACTCAGGACCCAGTAGTCCTACTTGCTTGGCTATTTTTATTTGGGCCTGTTAGATTTTTGTCTTAGCTTTGTGGGGTTTTATGGCGTTTGGTTTGGTTTTTTTTTTATACAGAGCAATTTGACAAGTTGCAAAGCTAATTTCTGAAAAAAAAAAACGTTTAAAAGCCTGGGCAGAATGATTTCCATAGCCTCGGATGGCCTCTGAGATTGCACTCACATGTGTCATATCTCTGAGTCTCTCCCAGATTGTAAAAACAAAGTAGACTCCCATTTTTTTCATAGTGGAGGGTTTCCCTGCTCATGGCAGGGGTTTTGGAACTAGATGATCTTTAAGGTCCCTTCCAACCCAAACCATTCTATGATTCTATGATAAACGTGCACGTAAGAAAATCCTGCTTCCAAATTAAAAGTTTCTGAGAAAAAAGGGTCGGTAGCCACAAGCAGTGCCTGCAAGATTCATCTGACATCTACGCTCGCGCCGTGAGTCAAACGATGTCTTGTTGAGAAATTTTCTCTTCTGAAGAAAATGAATGAAACCTGCAGATGTTCACAGAACAAACCCCAGCGCTCGCCAGTCATAGAATCATAGAATCACAGAATGGTTTGGTTGGAAGGGACCTCAAAGATCATCCAGTTCCAACCCCCCTGCCATGGGCAGGGACACCCTCCACTACACCAGGTTGCCCAAAGCCTCATCCAACCTGGCCTTGAACACTGCCAGGGATGGGGCATCACAGTCGGAATGTGATGAACAGAAAAAGGGGGTCTCAGTCCAGAGGCAGAAGCATCGTTGATGATTCACAGCACACGACTGTAGATTATAACCCACGGTTAGTCCCTCGGTGAGGCTCAGGTCAAAAGGAACAGCGAAGAGAGCAAAACGGCAAAAAAATAGAATTCATGGCATTCCCCTCCTGAATGTTGATACCAAAGTAGCATCAGAGTAGTAATAGTAGTAGTAGTAATAATGAAATTGGTGGTTCAGGTGCTTCAGTGTAGGTGTCAAACTCTCCGTTTTGGCACCATCATTACTAGATGCTCTGGTGCTGATCTCTCTTTATGACCACGTGTAAGTTTCTGTGGCACCTATAGAAGCAAATCAGCCTTGAACACGTACGCAAGACGTACACGGGCACTGTAAAGTAAGAGGTTTAGTGGTAAATCACAGTTTGCTTCTCCCTCCTGGTTCTTTGCGCGTTGCTGGCGTATGGTACCGGTGCTCACATCAATGAGGAATGCTTCTTTTAATTAGTTATTAATCAAATTTGCCTCCTGATCAGCCATTGCTGATGCACTGTGACTTGGGCGACCTAGAACGTCTAGAACATCTAGAACCTAGATGGTGCTTTCTGGGGCGAACACTCCAAGTTTTGCTGTTCCCCTGCCAGACAGTTTTTGGAGCCCAGCTGACAAACCGCATATGGCACTTTTAAGGCTGATACTCGTTCGTTTACAGTCACTTTTCGCTCCAAATTCAAAGGGTTTTACTCTTGGAAAGATCTAGAAATGGGACTCGACTCTCCCGTGAGAGTTGCCGGTGCAGATGGCCGGTGGTCTGGTGAAGCTGCTCTTCCCACAGCCCCGTCGACACCCTCCCGGCGACTCGATGAAGGTGATTTGCAGAATGTTTCCCAGCAATTTATTTGACTCCTTAAAAACGATTCAGAAAGTATTTCCTGGGCAATTTATTTGAGATTATGTGACATTTAAAATCTCGCCTTCTTTAGAGTGGAACGTTTAACACTAATTTCTTTAACAGTGATCACTGGTAACTCGACAGATCCCTATAGCTGAGGAAAATGGTCCTTCTCCGTAAGTTGTTGTTTTAGGGTTTTCCAGTAGTTGGTGCATGAGGCTCAAGCAAAGCCCTATGTGCTTTGGCAATAAATGGCTTTTGTCTTATGCACCTCATTTGCATACAATTGCTCATTCGTAACTTTCCCTTTCAGTGATGAAGTGCAGAAGATGCCAAACTCTGTGTGGGAGCACCTCATCGTTGAATCTGTGTTTACTTTTTCAGTGCTGAAGATATAGTCGTGAAAGTGCCAGGCAGCCAACTAACAGCAGAGTACTTGGAGGAAAACGGCTTCGCAGAGCCCATCCTCGTCCCGAAGAAGGAGGGCCTGGGCCTGTCCGTACCTGCGCCCACCTTCTACGTCAGCGATGTCGAAAACTACGTCGGTGGGTATTGGGCAAGCAGGTGGCATTGTACTGTTCAGAGCTCAGCTGCTTTTGAAAAAAAACCCACCATATTGTAAAATATTGTCTATGTCTTGAGCTGTGCTGACTTCAGTATTTCATAGATTTCATAGATTTCTAGGTTGGAAAAGACCTTGGAGATCATCGAGTCCAACTGTCCCTAATCCCCATTAAACCATATCCCTAAGTAGATCATCCACCCTATTCTTAAACACATCTTTGTTGTGTAGTGGGAGCTTGTGATCAGCAATTCATTCACTCTTGTTTCTTCTACCAACTGGTGTATCTTAAAGGCAGGACATATTTTAACACTGCTGTCAGTGAGAGCTGTTTTCATTGCTGCTGGTCATTTGGATTCGTTTTGGCATCCTCCTGTCTCTAACCTGAGCAGGGTATTGTACTGCATCTTCGCACAAGTCCTCACGTCATCCCGCCTTGGAAGACGTACCTTGGCCAGGAGCCATGGAAGTGCTCCGAAGTCGCTTGTCTTGTCTCATAGAATCATAGAATCATAGAATCATCTGGTTGGAAGAGACCTCCAAGATCATCCTTCTTCCTTTAGCATGGATGATCTTGCCTCTTGTCCTCTCTCGCTCTGTCCCTCCTCTGTGTCACTTTCTCTCCAATCCACTCTTCTGGCAAGCCATCGTCCTTTTGGAGCCTTGACTCCAGCTCCAGTGTGTCTGCCGGCGTTCCATGGTGCCTTACAGAGCCTGCCAACCCCCCTGTCCTCCTGCGCTCTCCTACCAGGCCAGCGACTGTTCCCCAAACTGGAGGGTGCTGTCACCAGCCACTGGTGTTCTTGACTGTATCTGTTGCTTTTGCAGTGATTGTGCACAGCGAGATAACTGTGAATAACGGAGAATTCCAGACCCCTGATTTTATTGTTCTCTCTAACCCGTTGCTTCTACAGGAAACATATTTTCCTTGCCCATCTGCTACACTTAGCAGATTTTCTCATGTGACCTAGGTGCTCCTTATGCATCTGCTGGCTCTCCCTCAGCCTCTAGCTGAAATAATCCACCCTACCAACAAAGCAGCTAGTGAAAAGCTGGAGGGAAGAACACGGGTTGTTTAATCTGGAGCTGGCACCAGATTTGAAAACGAACGGAACAAATCCACACCGGTCTAACCTCCCCGGGGTTCGTTCACTCCACTGGGATTTCCCAGGCAGGGATTTATCTCGCTGGTTTGTACTTTATTACGTTGGACCTAGAATGTCTTTTAGAAGCAATCTGAAGTAAGTAGCAGAGGACAAAACACCACAACCGAGACTGCCAAATACATCATTACTGTTCTGGCATTTCATCAAAAAACAAATTGATTTTTTTTTTTTTCCTCCTAGTGTGAAAAAAGCTATGAATGAAACGCTGGAGAGGAAAAATAAGGCCAATTAAAACTGAAGGGAAGAAAGACTGGAGAGATGCTTTTCTTGCAGAAAGGATAAGAGAGTGTGCTTAGAAATGGGCACTCGTTACAAAGCTTTGACTTTCTCCATGTGCTCTCTGGTGTGCCCAGTGTTAAATTCCACTAATTGACTAATACTGTTAGTATTACACTGGAGATTTGTATCCACCAAGGTCTGTCAGAGGAAGTGTCTAAGTATTAGCAGCTTATTCTCCGTGCTCCAATGCAGAGGGGATGGATTTTTGATAGGTGTAATTTTAGGTGAAATAACAAAAAGCGGAAGACTTGGAAACAGCATGTAAAAAAATGGGAATTTTCCTGCAAAATTGCTCCTCAATTATAGATTTCGTAAGCAAAAAATTTAAAATAGAGGACTCACAATTTTGGAAAATCAATCTGACAGGATACCCTGTGCAGTATTACCCTCTGTCTACAATCATGAGACTTTTACAGCGTGGTGCTTGGGGCGTGCTCTGTGGATATACAGGTATTTGCATAGAATTTTCACCACGCAAATAAAATCCGTAATGAAATGAATAGATCCAAAATAACATTCATCCTTTAAAGATAAAAACCACAGAAATAATTGTGTCAAGGGCATGAATACCAAAGCACCATTTTATGCATGTACATTTTATGTATATACATGGCTTGTATTATGCATGTGTATGTGTATACATGTATAAACAACAAGGATGATACAAGGCTAAGGAGATCAGAAAATCAAAAGATTGAGACGTTTCTCACAATGTTAACTCACCCCCAGGCATGCAAAATGAGGCAAGTCAGGCCGCCCTTCAATCTCTCTTTTTCATCGAATTAATTTTTAGGACCCGAGAGGAGCGTTGATGTCACTGACGTCACCAAACAGAAAGACTGCAAGATGAAGCTCAAGGAATTCGTGGATTACTACTACAGTACAAACAGGAAAAGGGTCCTCAACGTGACCAACTTGGAGTTCTCGGACACGAGGTAAGAGTCCAGCCTGCTGCACGGCATGGCGTCCGCGATACGTGGGAGGCTTCGGGGCTGGGGAGTTGGAACAGCTGCTGTCTTCTCCGCTGGATCCCCCTGGAGGAGATACTGCTCCAACCATGGGAGAGCAGCTTCTCGTTGCTCTGACTCTCCACTGCCTCCTCCTTCCACAGCCAGTTGAAGCAAGGCACGGGAATGGAAGTGCAGTTTGCTGTAAGAGGAGGATGGTGCATAGTGGGCCAGGCCAGTGTTCATCACGGTAATTTAATTCACACCCATGTATCATCAGCATTCACATGTCAGAACAGAACATTTTGGCACCTTTTGGTTTTATTTTAATTCTTATAGTATAGGTATAGTTAATTCATTGCGACTAGATATTCGTGATTTATAACTAGGGCAGAACTTGATGCTCCAGGAGCAATTCTCTGCCCTGTCCTGGTGGTGGACGATGAGTAGTGTGTTCCTAGTATGATCTTAGGTACTTAGATACAGCTTGACAAATACTGGAAAGACCAAAGAAAGGAGGACACAGAACACTACAGAGGTATGATAAAGGTGTTTGTGAGTTCATGGAAAACATGGACATAAGGGGTCTTAATTTGTAATATTATGTGTTATTTTTCTGGTGAGCTGGGAATCCTGATGGAGATAAGGCAACGGCAGCCCTTCTTCCAGCTTAAGGTGATCTTGAAACATGGTGATCTCCTCGGAGAATTCTTTTTTTAAGTGAGTTGTACAGTAGTGAGCATCCTACTTGTATAGCACTGGTTTGAGCGCATCATATATTGCTTACTGAAATCTTCCTTTTAAAGTAGCGGAGAGGGAGGAAGTAGATGAGGTATGGCTCTAGGTATAGCCTAACATGTGACTGGATGTCCTTGAATGGCAGTAAATTTGAAATTATTATAATTTTGTCATCCTATACCATGAGTTACAGTTTTAGATCCAGTGCTTTTGCGAGTTAACCTGTAACCTGTCTGACAGCAGTTCAGAACTAGAGTGATGCTGATGCTTCTGGGTGGGAAGTCGGGGGGTGACAGTGCAGATTAGCTCTGAATTTGGGGCTGAGATGCTACAGTGACGCAGTGAGCAGAGGTGATGGTGCTGGCTGTGACAGAAAACCTCCTCTTCTCCTCCTGGTTTGTATTCTGTGGTTTATAGGTAGGACAATTAGCTGATGTAAACACCCAGGAGTTCAAGTTACTGCCTTGTGCTTTCTATAGCTGTTTTCATCACCTGTGCTGTGCTTTTATCCCAGAAGTAGGCAGATGCATCTGTAACATATTGAACTCCATGCAACTGTGCAGATCATTTTTCCAGTTCTTGTAGTCGTTCTGGGTGGCCCGTGCTTCTAGGAGGGAAGCGTCAGAGAAGGAAAACATTCCTTTCTATACAAACACTCCGCAGAAGATGATGGGCATCAGCATGAAAATAAAGATTGGTTGTTTTGGGGAGCATTCCATTTTAGCAAGAAGACTTAAAGCAGCCTTAAAAAAAGAAGGCTGATGAATAATTGCAAGCTCATTTTTTAAAAGCCATTACCTTAGCCCTGTAGTTAGTGTTTTAGTAGTGCACACCCATTTCTGCAGAAGGCATCTCTAGTAATTACAGGCTTCAAAGATTACCAGTATCTTCAGCTGAGATTTTTTTTAGCTTTCTGCCATTATCCCAGAATAACGGGAGGTCTTTTGTGCTGAAGGACTGCTGGAGCTGTCACTCATATGCTGCTAATTTAGACATTAACGAGCAAATATTTTATTTCTTAACATAGACAGTGACACTTTAATTGAATGCACTGCTCCATCTTTCCCTGCCATTTTATATGGAGCTATTGTTATCGGTGTTTGACAGTGAGCATAAATGACACATGGGAGCATTTAATTTTAGTTTGAAGTGCAGATACTCTGAGTAACGTGATATTTCAGAGCGTCCAACAGCGAGCCTCCACCCCCTGCAAATATTAGTCCAATTTTCGGACTGTTTAAATAAATTAATTTAGCACATTCTGGGATGAAACACTTTTAATCCTGTTTATCATGCCACTACATCGTCTTAGCTGTGACTTATAGTGTGTGTGTATATTTTAGTGTAAACATAATAAATATATACAATATGAATATATGCCCAATGTGAATAAATTTATCGATTTGTATAATTAAATAAATATTATATACGTTTTATTTTAAATATATTCACGTTATCAGCCCAAATTAGAGCTTTTCCTTCTTCTAAGCTTTTAATGTAATCTAGTCAGTCTAAATAAAAGATCACTCTGATTGCAGCATCGGATCAAGGCTTACAGTCCTTAAGTGTTAATGTCACCGTGATTAGGATTTCTAATCCTAAACTTAACTGCAAATTTTTAAGGTTTGCTGGGCCATTCATGTAGGAGAGCACACGTTTCACTTTCTCTTTAGAAAGGAGCTGTGATAACAGTGCTGTTGGTAACGGAGCCTGCACAGCAAGAGGCAGGGGCTGGGAAAACACAAACGGCGTAGACTTGGCCATAAATAACCGCTGCTGAAAGAAGTCGAAGGGTCGTTGCTAAGTCATCGTGTTTAAAAAGCCTTAAATCTCTGTCTGTAAACAGTTTCCACAGTTTTTCTGTATGAAGAGTGACCCCACACTCCGTTTTTTTTGTTGTATCGAGGTCCTTGTGCCCTTTTTGAAAAAGATACATGTTTGTTTTCGATTCTCTCCGTAAAGGATGTCCAGTTTTGTAGAGCCTCCGGATATAGTTAAGAAGTTGTCCTGGGTGGAAAACTATTGGCCTGATGATGCTCTTCTGGCTAAACCAAAAGTTACCAAGTACTTGCCTGATCTGTGTGAAGGACAGCTACACAGATTTCCACATAGATTCCGGAGGAGCTTCTGCGTGGTACCATGTGCTGAAGGTGAGGGGTTTTCATAGAATCATAGAATCATAGAATGGTTAGGGCTGGAAGGGACCTTCAAGGTCATCTAGTCCAACCCCCCTGCAAGGAACAGGGACATCTCCAACTAGATCAGGTTGCTCAGGGCCTCGTCCAACCTGGCCTTGAATGTCTCCAGGGATGGAGCATCCACCACCTCTCTGGGCAACCTGTGCCAGTGTTTCTACAACTCTCATGGTAAAAAATTTTTTCCTAATATCCAACCTGAATCGACCTCCCTCTATTTTAAAACCATTACCCCTTGTCCTATCACAACAGGCCCTCCTGAACAGCCTCTCCCATCTTTCCTGTAGGCCCCCTTGAGGTACTGGAAGACCGCTATAAGGTCACCCCGGAGCCTCCTCTTCTCCAGGCTGAACAGCCCCAACTCTTTCAGCCTGTCCTCATAGGAAAGGTGCTCCAGCCCTCTTATCATCTTCGTGGCCCTCCTCTGGACCCTCTCCAACTGGTCCATGTCCTTCTTATGTTGGGGGCTCCAGAACTGGACGCAAAATTTTACATGCAAAGACCATCCTAAAATTCTCTCAAAAATTCACGTCTCAGCGTTTTCTCCCCCATGGTCCTGTTGTATCCGTAAGCAATACGCAGAGCCTGCTGTAGGTGGGTACACTCTCAGCAGTGCCAGGGTCTGCTGCGCGAGGAAGGCACTTGGAGTGTGGAAGTTATCTGTGTGTTTTCACCGTGTTTGGATTTTAATATATTTTTAGTGCCTTCTGCACATACATCACCTGAGACCTGAAAGATGTTACATCCTGCTTTTGTAGGATAACGGAATCTGGCACTGTGCACTTTTTGCAGGATCAGTCCCACAAATCTGAACAAATGTGGTCAGCGAGTGATTTAATTACGTCAGCCGTTCTGTGCAAAGCTGAAGAGTAATTTTGGTTTCAATAGTGTTAAAATACGTGATGCTCTGTATTTCTTTAGATAAATATTTGTGTGCGTGAATCTGTGCCAGTGCAGGAGTGCTCGGTTTGGCTGCTTATGGATAATTTTCTGTTTTCTAATTTCAGGGAGAAAAGATATTTTATCTCATCAAACCAGCCTCTGCAAACATTTCTCTTTACGAACGCTGGCAATCGGCAGCAAACCACAGTGAGATGTTTTTTGCAGACCAAGTAGATAAATGTTACAAATGCACGGTTAAACAAGGGCAGACGCTCTTCATTCCATCAGGTGAGCAGGGGAGGTTTCCTGCTCCTTTGAGAGCCCCTGGAACAGCATGTTCAGAATGCTAGAAGGATGGGATTTGACCACTTTCTCTGACAAAGTGTGAAGTCTAATTCTTGGTAGAAGTATAATTTCATATGCTTACCAAAAAAAAAAAAAAAAAAAAAATCAGAACTTTTACTGCTTTTGTCAATATTTAGTACCTTTTAAAAATACAACTAGTAGGTAGAGTGTTCCACTCTTGGTCTAGCTGGGTTGCAGTAACTCGTGAGTTCTCTCTCTATATCCAGCCATGACATAGGTGCTTTTTGCTGTCTGCCCACTCAATCCATAGTCTTTTCCAGGCAGCATGAGTCAGTAACAGCACCGGTACTTATGTTTTGGAGGCACCATTCACTAGTGCCATTTTGCTGTGTGTGAGTATATCTTGCACAGAATGTTTACACACTTCAATTTTACTTGACTGGAAAAAGTGGAAAGTAGGTACTTCTCTCCTGACCATATGTGGAGACCAGATGGTGGAATAAACACCGAGCATTGTAGAGATTCACTAATTTAAGTAGATTTTTGTACAAAAATAAGTGTTTGGAAAACACCTGTTCCTGGCACTACAATAAAGTCAGTGTCAGGAGCTGTCACAGACTTCTACAGTGATGTGAGAGCAGCTACCACTATGTAGCTGCTGCTGCTGCTGCTTTTCACAGTAACAGGAAAGTGATGTCAGTGTGAGCAGCCACACTGCCTGCCACCGTAGAAGGTAGTCCTGGGACTGGGAGTCAAAGGTGTGTAGCACCTTCCTGGGCTGGGCCTTATCGTGCAAAACAACAAGGGGCCAGATGCAACTTCGTTCAAAGCTCACGTGGTTCTGGTGCTGACTTGGACTGGAGAGCTCTGTTGGTACCTAGGGAGTAAGTTGCTAAGTGAAGTGTAAGCATCATGTTGTGGATAAAGTCTTTGGTTACTGCTGTTCTAGTTTTATCCTCGGGACTCTTCTCTTTCTCTTTCAGGTTGGATTTATGCAACTCTAACACCTGTAGACTGCCTGGCCTTTGCAGGACATTTTCTACACAGTCTAAGTGTTGAAATGCAGAGGAGGTAATCTGTCTTTAAAAACTAACGTTAGGTAGAGGCTCAGTTTTTAATAAATTGGCCATCCTCTCTCCTGTTAATTAGCCTACATTTGCAGCAACGTTGATGTGGCTCTATCGGGCACTTTTGGAACACGTGCCCACGTTGGGCCCCTTTGACCGTGTTCTCCCCTGCTGAATATTCCAAGCTTTACACCTGTTGCATAGTGCATGGAAGGATATATGAGGTGCTTGGATTGATGTGGCCAAGTCCTGGAGAAAGAACTGTTAAAAACTGTCAGGAGTTTCACCCTAGAACGTGCCATTCGCCTCCTGGATAAGCCCCCACCTGCTCAACTGGGCTTTTTGCCCAGTGTGAGACAATACAAGTAGTTCTTTACTGGTGCTGGACAAACAATGCAATAAAACTGTTTTACATCTGTATCACACAGTTTCTTCCTAGTGTTATTTTCATGTTTTGCTTTTGGTCTGGCACCAGCATACGTGATAGAAGCACAAAGAGATGAAGCACTGCAAAATGAACTTGGGGCGTTTCTGAGCAGTGCTTGTCGCTCTGCAACGTACTCGTGATCTGCTGTGCTTTCAGTTCACGTGGCTTTGTATTGCAGGGCGTATGAAGTAGAAAGACGATTGAAAATTGTCAGTCTGACCCAGTTTTCCAAACTTTGAAACTGCGTGTTGGTATATGGGAAAGCATCTACTAGAGACGTTCAAAGGTAAACCCACGTTTCTTCGCCTGCCTGAATTGCTTAGCTTTGGGGCCTGGAAATAGTTACTTTTGATTTCTGCTGATGTGTCACGTAGAAGATGAACAGGTGGCCAAAATCAGTCTTGTTAGTATTTGAAAACTACTTTAACACACCAGCAGAACGTGCTGGTCTGGTCCAGCTCTCCCCTTAATATCCTGCTATCTCGCTCTAGGAAGGACCTTAACTGTCCCTCTTACTACGCCTAAGGGAAGGTTTCATCTCTTTATAAAATGTATTACATTGCCTCAGAGGCAATAGTGTTGTAACTTTTTTTTTTAGTTGCCTGTCAGTCTGGATTCATTCCCTGTTTTAACCTAATGAGCTACATGCTCTGTCAGCCCAAGGCATAGAGTAACCCTTCCTTCTCCCATCATTTTGCTCATCCCAGTTGAAGTACGTGGGCAGGTTGCATATACACAGGGGCCACAGGAACATCAACACTGTGGCTGCCCCATCCCTGGCAGTGTTCAAGGCCAGGTTGGATGGGGCTTTGAGCAACCTGGTGTAGTGGAGGGTGTCCCTGCCCATGGCAGGGGGGTTGGAACTGGATGATCTTTGAGGTCCCTTCCAACCCAAACCGTTCTGTGATTCTGTGATCAGAGATGTGACCAGCAGGAGCACCAAGAATTAAAGCAAAGTTTTCTGTGAAATTCAAAACCTTCCCAATCAGATTCCTTCAGCGTTGATCCAAACATCTGTGCGTGTATGTTCTTTACAGATTTGGTCTCACTTTACTCTTTGCCTCTTATTACAGAACATGTCCTAGAGACCACCCACCAGATCTTTGTATAACGAGAAAAATGTGTCTAATTGATAAGGAAGGTGAGGGGTCCCTCTGAGTGTCTCCTGGAAGGGGGCCCTCTTGTGACCGACTCTGGAGCAAAGCTGGAATGCAGGGAGAGGGTTTAGGCAGCTTGTACTCGTGCAGAAGTGAAACGCTTTGCCTGATGGGACCTTTGTTTCCACGTAGTGGTACTTGCTTTTTCAGTCAGAATAAAAGAACCGCTGACGGTACCTTTTTATTCCCACAGCCTAGGATGTATGAACATGGAAGCTAGCTTGAGTATGGGACCAAGAAAGGAACTGGAAGGATTGCCAGTGTAGACATAACTGACAGGAGCACAGTGTAGGAAGGCTGAGTAAATATACTCCTTATTACCATCAAGTTATAATAGGGATTCATTTGTGGTGACCAACTTTCAAAGAGTTAACTCTCACACTTAAACTTTCTCAAATTAAAGACTTACTGTAAAACAGCTTTAGCTAGCAGTGTTTGAATGGCATTTCTTTTCCCTCTGCTTAGGTTTGCATAAAGCTGGGCAGCAACCTCCTGCTCACTTACTCCAAGGAGCAAAATTCTCAACGGTGCTTTCAGGTCATGGACTAAAAAACAGGTAGGAGAAGCAGCCTGTTTTAATATTGTGTGTCCCTCAGGTTGTCAGGTCACTGGAACGAGAGCAAATGCTAGTACAAATATTATCTCCGTAGCAAACCAGCAAATTCTAAAATCCCAGAGAGAAGGGGCTGGGAGAACGGGGAAGGAGGGCGATAGCTGGGGTTTCGTAGTGCCACATGAGGAAGCCAGCAGGAAAAAAGGTGCCACCAGAGTTTAAAAAAAAAAAGTCCATTCTACACACGGCCAAAAGGATGCTGAATTAATGTTCTCCCGGACTCTGAGCATTTCCTTGTGCCAGATCAACGACGCCGGAGGTTGCGTGCCTGCAATTCTGTGTGCACAAGGTGCCCCGTTCCTGCGAATCAACACGTTAATTGAGCCAGGAAATACGTATTGGTTGGAGAGAGAAGGCTTAAAGGGATTTGCAGCCTGAATTTCCTGCTGCAGTCGTTTTCGAAGTGTTATTCTTGGGTGTGTTGCTCCTAAAGTTTTGGGGAATTAGCTGCAGGAGCCAGCCCTTCAGTCGTAAAAGGCCAGCGGGGGAACTCGCAGCTTTTGGATTTGCAGACATTATGAGAAGGGATGAGCAGCTGATCCCAGTTAGGTCAGTGAGGTGGCTGTCCCAGTTTTTAATGTAGTCGGGGACTTGGCTGCTCCCTGCTGCCAAAAGCCAGTGCTTGAGCCTGAATTCGGAATCGCTCCCTGGTTTGCTGTAGAAGGACTGCCTGGTGTGGAAGCTCTCTCCTCCGCGTCGCCCTGTTTATTTTTCCACTTGCCGTGCGGAAATAGTGAGTCAAAGGAAGTGGGACTGTGTTGGTTGGCATTTAGGTAAAGTTGGATTTGGAATATTGTGACACACGTGTGAAGGCCAATGTTGTTAGTCCTGTTGGGGAGCTCCAACAACTCCTATTGGGGAGCTCCAACAAGGACAAGTCATTATAGTCCTTGAAGACACCAGCCTGGGTCGAGCTCTCCTTGTCGATCTCCTCAGGATGTAGGAAAGGAGTTTCTCAGAGAATCTCATCCAAGGGGGTGAGCAAAGTGATGTTACGGTTGTGAAAACGCAATAATAGCTGAAAAAGACTGTTGACTTTGTTGTTCTCTCAGGACAACTATTTACAATAACATCCAGAAGGAGAAAAAAAACTATTTTTTCCGTATTTGGACTATGGATGCAGTCAGTATTGATTTTAATACATGGGAAAAATATTGATGTGTCACTAAATGAGTTTGGTTTTATATTTTTGCAAAAAATCATGCACAGAAACAGCAGTCTGGTTTGTTCTGGTTTAGGCTTTAGCAGAGCATGAAGATGAACTACCAGAAAACTTCAAACCAGCACAACTTATCAAGGACCTTGCCAAAAAATAAGATTAAGTGAGGTTTGTGCTCTTTTCGTAATATTAACTATATTGTGGGTCTTTTCACAATCTGGCCTATAAAATGGATGACTTGGAATAAATGAATCTTTATTCCCCACTCTCTTCATTAAAAGGTTTCACGTGAGGTTTTGCAGTAGGGGGGACTGCTCAGGACTCTTGTCTGGCTGACTCACCACATATTCTGAGCTCCTCTTTGCTTTCTCTTCAGCATTATGCTGCATCTGCCTGTCCTACATCCTCCTCCTCCACCTTCTCCTAGCTGTTCTGGCTGTTCTCCTAGCTGTTCTCTCCCCTCTCCATCCTTATTTTCTCTTTCGCTTTAGCTACTCCCTACCCAAAAATATGATAGAACTCAAAGAACACTGTTGCCATGCCCATGCCCATGCTCCCTATTTAGTATCTCCTTTTCTTCATGTTCATTGGTCTTGTCTATGACATTGTCTGAGCTTGGGACTATTGTTCTGTACATTTTCCTAATAGGAAGCCTTCCTCCTGGCTGGCTTCCAGGCAGAGTTACTACAGCAAATGCAATAATTATATTCCCCTAAAAAAAAAAAAAAAACAACAAAAAAAGGAGGTTGCATGGAGGTATCACCCATTAAGTCTGGTATCATAATCCACTTAGTGGAGATGTGTGGCAGTGCAAGGTGACAATAGCCAGTTTAGATGTTGTCAGAAGACATTGTGTTACACTCCATCCCTTTTCTAACTATATCCAAAGTCCTCAAAATTGAAATCTTGTCCTTTTATCTTCTTTGATGCAGTGTATGAGTTTTCTGATTGCCAGAATGGCAAGTTAAGCAGAAAATAATTTCTTTTTAATTAGTCAAGCAGTGTTAATTTTAATTGGGCGGCTATTTTACTGCTTCTTTTTCCTGAAGGCATGAAACGTGATTCTCCTACACTTATCGCAGATGAATTAAGCGGAAATGGTTTGTGCTGAAGCTGATTAGCATTTTAAACAAAGACCATTCATTTTATACATTTGTTTGCACGGGCAGTCCATTTACCAGTCCTACCCGATGATATAACCTGCTGAGAGTTACGTTCCTTACAAAGCCACTGGAGTTTCTCCAGGCCAACTTGTGCTTGGGCAACGCGGGGGTGGGAACTGGTGGTGAGCAGAGCGTTACTGTGGCATGTGATGTGGTCTCCGTTCCCTGGGCAGCCCGCCCTGGGAATGCAGTTACCCCTTTATTGAAGGAGGGGTCTTTGGAGTTTGTTGCCCCCAGCGAGGGAGGTGCAGGGGAATGTCTAAGGTGAGACAGGTGGGTCTGAATGCCTTCCCGTTCTGTGCTAACCTACAGAACGCTTCGAAAGCCAGCAAAGCAGACACGAGTGCCAACACGAATGCCGAGGAGATCTGTCCTGTGGAGAAGGAGGAGGCACCATCACCCGTCCAAGTGACGCCTCCCCCCCCCCTGTAGAAAAGCTCCCTAAAAAAAAGACTCCCAAAACTGTGAAAACCCCCAAACAACTCAAGCCATCCAAACCCCCCAAACCTCCCAAGCCACCCAAACCCCCTAAGCCTCCCAAAACACCGAAAGTTAAGGGAGAAGGAAAAAAGAAAGGAAAGAAGGCAAAAGAGAGTCCACCGCCAGCCATCCCGAACCTCGACTTGCTGGAGGCACACACGAAGGAGGCTTTGACAAAGATCGAGACGCCAAAGAAGGGGAAGGTGGGTCGTGTTTTAACCTCTCCTCGTTCCCTCGCCGTCGTAGGGATAAGATCACTCCTAGGTCTCATGAGAAAAATAATACAAGCAACACGGTGTAAACCCCGTCTCCACTGAAGTAAATGAAAGTTTGGTAAATCCTTTTTTACCTGACTTTTCAGTTTGATTTGACTGTTCGTTGGTTTTTCATTTGATGTGGAGCCTCCAAGAAACCTGTATTGATTCAAGCCGAGTTGGAAACTACTGTCAGTCCCTGTCCAAACTAAGGCAAGACAAAAATTAAAAGACATTTTTAATGACTTCTTTTGCCCCTTGAACTATTATATTCTTATTTCAAGTGTTACTAGCACGCGTGTGCATTTCCATAATTGGTATCAAAGATGAAGGAACTCATTTCTAAAGCATCTTCTTTGCATGAGATTTTGCTCTAGAATGAGTGAATGAAGATAAAACAAGAGTTTGCTTCCGTTTTTGCCCATGTAGGACAAGTTTCATTTTGATGTCCTTTAATTTGACGTGGATTTTGCTGCCGACTTCAGTAGGGGCCAGGAGTTCATTGAGGCACTGACAGAGTAACGTGTTGTACACTCTTTGTTAAGAATATCCGTAAATTTTTTTCTAAAATGCTTCTGGATTTCCTCGTAGTTCGTGTGCAGTTTGCAAAACCTGCTCACGGAGCAATAAGCAGGGAGATTAGTAGGTTTTTGCAGTAGTCTCGTGTTGGTACATCAAGGAGAAATGCAACTCGTCTTCTGCATTCTCTGAAGCAGCAGTATTTGATTGAATCTCATATTTGGGTTCAGAAGGAATGAATCAGAAAAATTTTTGTTTTTCAAAAACATGTTCTAGTCCAGATAAAAAAAATGTGTTTCTGTAACATGCCAGCACTCCATCCTCATTAAGAGTACCTGCTGACTTTTTCCCCAGGCTGCAAAGAATGTTTTAAGTGTTCCCAATAAGGAAACTGCTAGTAAGCAGAATGAGGTGGAGAAATTTGAAGTTCGAGAGCAAAATAAAAGCAAAACAGAAGCCAAATGGAAATATAAGGTAATGTCTCCTGTTAAATTCTGCTGCTGATTCTGCCACATAGTGATAAGTCAGAGGAGGAGAAATGTTCACAGGTCTACCTAAGCAGACCGCACAAGGCACCAATTTTCAGTTCCCAAAGAAAAAATTTGGAGCAGAAAATAATAATCACTGATAAAGGAGGGGGGGCAGGTTCTTCAAATGCATACACTGAGTTGTCCATCTTTCCTTGCTGAAGGCAATGGGAACACTGCTAATGGTGGGATTTTTCAGTGCTGATCTCTTTTGTGATTCTTACTTTAACATCGTCGTACTACTTTAAGTCTGGAGTAGTTCCAGAGAATCAGTAACTAATGATGGCATAAAAGCAGAGTTAATGAAATCTGAATTATGCCCATGAATTAAAAGCTTGATTTCCTGGAGGGCTAATGTAGGGTGAGTAAAATTCATTCATAGAATAATCCATTTTTTCTCCAGGTACCATTTAAAACAAGGTGACACTAGACTTTCTCACCGAAATAGCTGTCAGAATTTTGCCTGCTTTGTGAACTTCTGGTGACAAAGGTGCAAACAAATTCCCCAAACCAAAACAAAAGTACATGCTTTTTCACGTGGGAGAACTGCTAAGAATCATGAATCGTGGACATGAGAGACATGTTAAAAAAAGTCACGGTTAATGTGATTAGATCAATATGTACCAATTAATTCCACAGCCAGTGCAGCTTAGGAGAGTGTTAAGGCGATGCTGAAAAAGTAATCAAAAGCTTCCTTTGCACTGAATATGGAATTATTAAATTTAAAATTCAGGCTCTTCTGAAGGTGTGAAAGAAGCACGTGGACCTTGGGAATAAAATGAGCTCTGATTCACAAAACGTGCATTTTCATCAGTCTGTACCAATTTAAGAGAGCGATGTTTAAATTTGGCATCGTGTTTGTGGCGGGCATTGCTTAAACTGGTGCTGAAGTGGGACAAGTCCCGTGTAGCCCAAGGAAGGATATAATCCTCAATTACTTACCCCATTTGGGGAAACGTGTGTTTCTCTGCATATAGATCAATGCGTTCTCTGAGGTTTCCTGGGAATCTGAAGTATCGGCAACTCATTCAGCTAATTTTATTGGGTGGGGTTGGGTCTTCTGCCTTTCAGAACAGTAAACCTGATTCACTTCTCAAAAGGAAGAGGAACACAAATCAGAAAAGACACCTTTATCAGGAAATAAGGACAACAAATTTACTTTCTCTTTCTCTAATAAGAAGTTGCTTGGGTAAGTAAAAAACACAGCAACACACGTCAATTATAAAAGCAGATTAAAAAGACTTGTCGTTATTTATGTTTTTTTATGCAAGATGGTGAAAATCTACCTTTCTGGTCAATGTAGAAAATATACTTATGCAAAAAGTTCTTCCCTCTGGAACTTGATTTTTCCTGGAATCCAGCTGAATCCATAACAGCACGACTCATCTTTGAGGCTGGTAGTTTGCTTGAGAACAGTATCTTCAGTATTCGGGCGGTGTCTCATGTTTGGCACTTCAGGTTCTTACTAGTGGAGTTATATTAAATGGGTTTTGTGCAGATCCCACTCAGAGTACATTTTTAAAAAACTGTTAAATGAATTCCACAGGCCGGAATTCCATCCTGTGCGTGCATTATGGGTATGGTGATAGACCTTGAGACAGCTTCAAACAGTGTAGTGCTTATTTGAAGCCAGCCAAGGCTGCTCGAGTCGGCGTCGTATTCTGAGATAGAAATTGCAGGTACAGAAACGTGCTTGTAAAATTATTTGAATTGCTGTGGCACCTCTGGAAGTATTCAAGTTGTCTGAGATTTCTACGTAAAGATACTCATTGTCTTCCTCTCTGTCAGTTTGCAAAATGTTTTCAAGAACATTGTCGCTAATTTAGAATTACTGGTTTTTGTCAGATCAAAGGGAGTCAAAACCCAGCTGAATACCAGCGTGTTTGGGTCACTGCAGAATTTTAAAGAAGATAAAGCAAAACCTGTACGAGATGAATATGAATATGTGTCAGATGATGGCGAGCTCAAAATTGATGAGTTTCCAATCAGAAGGAAGAAAAACACTACAAAGAGAGAACTGCCCTGTAAGAACATTTCCTATTTTGTCTGTATCTGCACCACAAAGTCTTATGTGTTGTTTGTCCAAAGTTAGTCTTTAAGATCTGTGTGATTTATAAGAAAGCAAGCCGTGTCTTAACGGTCAGTCAAACAGAAGTGGATTTGAATTGCTTTAGAAGTTGTGGCTTAGGAGTGCTCTCTTCTGAGGAGAAATGAACCATGACTTCGTTTTTCTTCTTTTTTTTCTTTTTTAATTCAGTTCTATCAGATAAAAAAGACACTCTGCAGCACACTCCTGTTAAGAAGCCAAAAGTGGAGTCGGTGTCGTACAAGGTATGGTTGTTACTGTCCCCATCACAAGCACGTGCCCGTTGTGTGTCTCCAACAGTACGTGGGGCAGTGCTGTAACGACAGCAGCAGAGCCCTCGCACAGGCTCTTGCCTCGTCCTCTCCTTCCTTCTGCACTCACAGTCTGCCCAGAACAGGCAGCATTCAGGCATTGCAAGGGATAAGCATAATTTGGTACTGTGGCTTCAGCTCCTTGCACATGGTCAGGCCTGACGGGAAGCGGGTACGGAGACAGGACAGTTGTACCATACCGCCAGAGCAGGAACAAGCCATAAGAAGGAATGGGAAGGATCAGAAGGAGTTTTCTGTCGTACCTGGCGTGATGTTGCATTGCTGACAGGCACAGGGGTCTGTCCCAGGCTGTGCTCCCAACTTGTGCCCCCATTTCCATTGCTTTGGACACTGATCGTTAAATTTCCAAGTTCATGTTTGACAGATGAAACTCGGAGTAATGCTAATACAGTGTAACTCATGGTGTTTCACATTACTAGAACCCTTTATACCTATTATGTAGCAATTAAAGGTTTTGTTTGCTATAGAATCATAGAATGGTCTGGGTTGGAAGGGACCTTCAAGATCACCCAGTTCCAACCCCCCTGCCATGGGCAGGGACACCCTCCACTACACCAGGTTGCCCAAAGCCTCATCCAACCTGGCCTTGAACACTTCCAGGGATGGGGCAGCCACAGCTTCTCTGGGCAACCTGTGCCAGTGTTTCACCAACCTCATTGTAAAAAATTTCTTCCTTATATCCAATCTAAATCTCCCCTCTTTCAGTTTAAAGCCATTGCCCCGTGTCCTGTCACTATATACCCCTTGTCCAAAGTCCCTCTCCAGCTTTCTTGTAGCCCCTTCAGGCACTGGAAGGCTACTAGAAGGTCTCCCTGGAGCCTTCTCTTCTCCAGGCTGAACAGCCCAACTCTCTCAGCCTGTCCCATAGCAGAGGTGCTCCAGCCCTCGGATCATCTTTGTGGCCTCCTCTGGACCCGCTCCAGTAGCTCCATGTCCTTTTGTGTTGTGGACTCCAGAGCTGAATGTGGCACTGCAGGGGGTCTCACCAGAGCAGAGCAGAGGGGCAGAATCCCCTCCCTCGACCTGCTGCCCACGCTGCTCTGGATGCAGCCCAGGACATGGTTGGCTTTCTGGGCTGCCAGTGCACGGTGCCAGCTCATGGTGAGCTTCTCATCAACCAGCACTCCTTATCACTTAGCAGAGTCTCCCTCTGCCCATTATGGGCTTACATCTAGAATGCCCTTGACTCAACATGATACTTCAGCATGTCCCTAGCAAGGCAGTGTCCATGTGCCTGTCGATAACTTACCTTCAGGAAGCTGAACAGCACAGGCATAAGTTTGCTGGGAATTAAATGACATAAAATTAAATGTTTTGCCCAACTGTGATTAATACAAATTCATATTATAATATCTGAATCAGTCAGAAAAAGCAAAATAGCTCGTTAACACAGAACTGTAGATTACTGAAGTGTTGGCCCGAAGAACCAAGGAGTGTTTTTCATCCTGGGTTGGCACAGGGATGTTCAGCAGCAAGGACACTCCTCTTTGCCTCAGTCAGTAGCTGACGTCTGGAGACTGGTGCACTGAGAACAGGGGAAAACATGCTGGTGTCTCACTGTGCAGAGGCCGAAGGAGGGAGGCGAGTTCCTGGAGGGAGCAGTAATCAGCAGCCTGAGCAGTAGGGGCTGGGACTTGAGAGGCCTGAAAGCGAGGAAGGAAGGGAAAAACTTGTGCTGTTGTACTCGAGATACGGTGCGTAGCGATTCCAGCCCTGGACAGACAGTTACGTGCAGGCAGCATCCTTCGGTGGCCTCGGGTGCTGTTTATGTGTTTCTGTCCCGTTCCTCTGGTCAGATGGTCCTGTTCTCTTGCAGCAGGGATGGCAGAAGTGGCTCTGTCCCTATGTCTGAGTTGGCCACTTGAATAGAATCATAGAATCATAGAATGGTTAGGGCTGGAAGGGACCTTCAAAGGTCATCTAGTCCAACGCCCCTGCAAGGAACAGGGATATCTCCAACTAGATCAGGTTGCTCAGGGCCTCGTCCAACCTGGCCTTGAACGTCTCCAGGGATGGAGCATCCATCACCTCTCTGGGCAACCTGTGCCAGTGTTCTACAACTCTCATGGTAAAAAATTTTTTCCTAATATCCAACCTGAATCTACCTCCCTCTATTTTGAAACCATTACCCCTTGTCCTATCACAACAGGCCCTCCTGAACAGCCTCTCCCCATCTTTCTTGTGGGCCCCCTTGAGGTACTGGAAGACCGCTATAAGGTCACCCCAGCCTCTTGGCAAGTCTTGGCAAGGTGCAGACCTGTGCCTTGGTGCATCTCTGGGCTCACACGATATGGCCAGACAATTCTTTTGCTACACAAGTCGTGGTCTTGAGAACGGGAGCAGGGGCTGAGAAGGTGACACAGCACCTGGAAACACTACTGTTACAGTGGTGTGATCCCATGCACAGGGTCAGGTCTCAACACTGGTTCTCCAGGGTTGGGAGAGGAAAGAAAAACCTACCATGCCTACAGGTGGCAAGGAAACAGATTTTTACTGTGTACCTGCCTTGGGGTGTGTTTTTTTTTTCTTTAATGAAAGCAAATGACGAATGCTAGCCCTGAATCTTTGGAGGAGCAGGAGGCTGCAAAAATTACTGTGTTGTTCTTGTTGACTAACTTAGTTTCTGGAGTTTTTGAGACATTTCTTTGTTTTTGCAGAGTGATGACTCTTCGGATGAAGATTTGCTTCACATCGACACAGAGGCAAAGCCAGGGCGCAATTCCAAAGTAAAGAAGAGAGTGGGAGTTCAGCAGGAATTCTTGATCTTTTGCAGGCAAGCAAGGAAGTTGGGGGTTTAGAGTATAACACCAACAGGTACGCACCTAGGGGTGTTTTCTCCTCTTACCCGTAAACAAAAATCGCTCTTTTGCAGTTGTGTGTGTGTCTGAGAGTGACAGAGAGAATGAACCTTGCAGCTCAATAACTGCTTTTTCTCCAGTAAGCAGATTCTTTCTTTATCCAGCAATCTGGAGGGAGAGGTGGGAAAGTGCATGGGAAAGATCTCAGTGGTATAATTTCAACAAATAGAGGCACTTCACATCTGTAAATGCTGAACATCCATTTTAGCAATAATACTGTCATAGATGAATCATTCAAAAGGAAGGGAGAGCTCAGTGAATGCAGCTTGAGGGCATGAATAATGGTTTTTAATGTAGTAATAATGCAATAAAGTAATCTGAATGACCAGCATTTCTTCCATAAGGCATTGTAAAGTGCTGTGCAGTTCCCTGAATATTCAATGTTTGAAAGAAGAAAATAGGAAACTGTCTACACTGCCATCACACACCCCTGGTCATCATTCTTCTCCCCACCAAAACACATGGCTTGGGGAAAAACAAGCACGGTCGTGGGTACTTCTGTACCTCAAATGGAAATGCTTGGCTGGGCTTGGTTGTGTTTCATATGGGACCACTGTAGGTGGACACTGAAGGTGACACAGGGTCACTGGATGTTTTGGAATATGGTTAATAAGGTACAGCACTAGATCTTTTGGCAATCCAAACAATGAGCTGTGAAAAGAAATGCAAACTTGGAAAACATGGTTCCCAGCCTCAAATGCAGTTCAGGACTGTCTGGAACAAGAGTTTTGTTTGGGCCCATCTCAGAACAAATGTATGGGTTCACTACCTCCACTCTTTACAGGCCAAGTCTGATCTTAAACTACTGATAGAGCAGTTAGGTACTAGGAGTATGTGTGTCTTTTCGAAAGAAGCTAGTGGGACTCTTCACATACAGAAATGTCTTGCTTAATTCGAACCTTAGGAGCAAATCCCTGGGAAGGGTTTTGGGAACATCAGCTGGGTTTATGGCTTCCATGCACATAATGACAGTGCAGACATGAACTGCTACGTCTTATGCCCTGTGCTTCTTAGTATCTGCTGAGGAAGTAGATCTTTGCTGCTGCAGTCTTAACTGAATGGTTTGTCCCCTGTCTGTAGAAAACCAGAGGTATTCACCTAAGCACGCTCCACTGCTCCACAGGGACCACAGCCTTGGTACTTTGGGAAGCTGTGGGCTGTTTGTATGTTGCTGGCACAGGTTTCCAGCCTCTAAATATGCCTGTTGTGCAAACAAAGGAGTGGTCCTCTGAAGGGTGAAATGGGAGGCTAGGTGGTGATACGGGAAATGATGTGAAACGTGTCATCAGGCTATTCTTGTTTGGCATTTTAATAAACCAGGTCCATCTCCAGTCTGCCTTCATCTGAAAACCACCTTCACCAGGCAGGCAGGACACGTGGGTTCTCCAGGCTGGCTGCTTGAAGCAGCTTTTATCCTACTGAAGATTGATGTAACAGATGTTGCATGGAAGCAAGAGGTGTGTTGCACCGTTTTATATGTGCAAAGCAGCAAAACCAGTCTGCTCTGAGTAGTGAAGTGGGACACCACATTCAGTGGTTGCTGGGTACCCTAACAGCATCTTTTTCCTCCCTGCGTTCTCTAGGTCTGCCTTGGTTATACAGAGCCCCAGAACCTGTGGAGGAAGTAGAAGTAGCTGTAGGAGGGGTGTAAGAGTTGAGAACAGACTGGACAAAGAGAGGCTGGTGCTGTCCTTCTCGCCCACGCTGTGCCCTTGCTGGGTGTTGGGTGCACATGACCCAGGAAAAGTGCAGCTTGCAAACTGGAAAGGACCTGGTAAAGTGGAATGAGAAGGTCTCCTCAGGGAGGAAGATATTATCTAAACCTGGGAAAGGTTGGAAGTTAAAAGCCATAACCGAGAATTCCAAAATATATGCCTCGTAGTCAAAGGGGAACATATGGAATAAGTTACCAGGGGAAACCATAGAAGCAAATTTTATCAGTGAGTTTAAAAAAAGAAGAGTTTTTTTGATGTTGAGAGTGAAAATGGATTCTTCAAGGTTGCAGTGCAGTGACAGAGCTACAGACAAATGTAAAGGAGACAGTGTTGCTGACCAGAAACATGTTCTGATTCAACCTTTCTCAATTAGGCAGTTGTCTCTTTCACAGGTTAGATGGTTGCAAGAGATTAAAACATATTATAGGCTGGCTTCGTGTACATCAGTCATAGAATCAGAGAATCACAGGATCACAGAATGGTTTGGGTTGGAAGGGACCTTCAAGATCATCCAGTTCCAACCCCCCTGCCATGGGCAGGCACCCTCCACTACACCAGGTTGCTCAAAGCCTCATCCAGCTGGCCTTGAACACTGCCAGGGATGGGGCAGCCACAGCTTCTCTGGGCAACCTGTGTGCCTCACCACCCTCACAGTGAAAAATTTCTTCCTTAGATCTAATCGAAATCTCCCCTCTTTCAGTCATGAAGTACCAGGCAACTCTGTGACACACAGGTTTCCCTTTGTGCATCAATGTTTGGAGTTACAACTTGTGGCAGCACAGTGACAGGGATCCTCATCTCTGTGTTGGACAGAGGTGTGTGTGCAGGGACTCCTGTAAAGTTCTCCGTTCGTTCCTAATGGGAGCGAATAAAGCCATGATTTTAAAATCAGGTAACATAGTCACTACATCCGTGGAAGGCTTATCTTGACAAGGCTGCTATTTCTGGGGAGGAACCTAATCTCAGTCCAGTCCTTGTTTTCCTCCATTACTGCCTTTGCCCTAGCAAGAAGTGGTTCATGACAACAGCCAACGACCTCGGATGATTGCAGAGGGTATGGGAAGAAGTACCCATGTGTCTGCAGCTCCCAGGAAATAACTATTTTTTTTGTAGCCTGAGCTCAAGTGGGTCAGTGGTTTTAGATTTTCCTGATCTCTTGAGGTTTGGCCCCATCTCTGTGTCTGCTCTTCAAAGAAATAATCGTAGAATCATAGAATCACAGAACGGTTAGGGTTGGAAGGGACCTCAAAGATCACCTAGTTCCAACCCCCCTGCCATGGGCAGGGACACCCTTCACTACACCAGGTTGCTCAAAACCTCATCCAACCTGGCCTTGAACACTGCCAGGGATGGGCAGCCAAACTTCTCTGGGCAACCCGTTCCAGTGCCTCACCACTCTCATTGTAAAAAATTTCTTCCTTATATCTAATCTAAATCTGCCCTCTTTCAGTTTAAAGCCATTGCCCTTGTCTTATCACTACATACCCCTTGTAAAAAGTCCCTCTCCAGCTTTCCTGTAGGCCCCCTTTAGGTACTGGAAGGCTGCTGGAAGGTCTCCTTGGAGCCTTCTCTTCTCCAGGCTGAACAGCCCCAACTCTCTCAGCCTGTCTCCATAGCAGAGGTGCTCCAGCCCTCGGAGCATCTTTGTGGCCTCCTCTGGACTCGCACTGGCACTTGTCTATTAGGCTGTTCCTGTGAATCCCTTTTCCATTCTGTGTTATGGTGCATAATGGAACTCGTGCTTATGTTGAATTTACACTTAGGTTTTGGCAGGTAGTCAGACATGTCGGCAGGTGGTTAGGTGTATCTACTCTGGGGATAACGTTGCCAGTGTAATAGACTCCCGTTCTTGAAGTTTGGTATAAAATACGAAAATTCGTCAGCCATTGTAAAAATTAGATCTGCCTTGGCCATGTTTGCACTGCTGACCATTCCGTGTATCACAGGGTTTGCCACCCGCTTACAATGTGCAGAAGTGCAGGGGGAAGCAGGAGAAAGGTTAGAGGGATGGTCCTCAAAGAGTCTCTTCCTTGCTTGGGACGTGTCTTCTGCTGTCTGCAGGAATGATCCTCAAAGATTCTCTTCCTTGCTTGGGACGTGTCTTCTGCTGTCTGCAGGAATGGTCCTCAAAGATTCTCTTCCTTGCTTGGGACGTGTCTTCTGCCGTCTGCAGGAATGGTCCTCAAAGAGTCTCTTCCTTGCTTGGAACGTGTCTTCTGCTGTCTGCAATGGGTTAAAACTGCCTTTCAGTGATGGAGCAGGACTCTTGCCTTTCATTTTGCCTCCCTTCAGGGCTCTGTACCCGGAGTATTTGTAGACTTTGTGGTTTCTGAAGTCAAAGTCACATAACCAAACTCTGCGTGAGCTACTGCGCTGTTTGGGGCAGTTTAGTGGGAACGTGTCGTATCAATTTTGGCTCTTGTATAAACAATTAGGCTTTGGCTCTGCGTGTTGCAGCTTGATTGAAAAAAGCTCCTGATAAATGAAATGACTGGGTTGCATTCCATAATCACGCTAGGCTTTATAAATGGCCGTAACGTGTTTTTTTTTTAAAAAAAAAGTGGAAGAAACATGATACACAAACATACCGTGTCGCAACATAATGCCAATGTGGTCATGTCTGACTCTCAGGAGCAATTTCCATCTTTCTCTGCTTTTAAAGCAGATAAAGGGTAGGCACGTGTATGCATTTATATGTACACACATAATATTTGTACGTATGTTCTGGATACTCCACGTAGCAGTGGTGCAGGTAGGTCTGTGGAATCTGCGTCGCTCACGCAGTGGTCAGTGCAGATGAGAGCCAGCTCTCGGCTGGGAAGCACGGAGCCTTGTCCGACCAGCACGGGAGCTGCTGAACCCCAGCAGTAACTTAGGAAGCAGGTCAGGGCTTTTTGTGCTGATGACCTTGTCTGGATTGTGTGAAACTTGATTCTGTAAAATAGTGGACTCTTCGTTTGTGGCTGACCAAACCAAGTGCCCTGATGGTGTTGTCTAGATTGGGCCAGAGAGCTGCCTCAACGGTGGTGAGATGGGGAGAGAGAATGGCAGAGGTCCTCTGGAAAGGCTGCTGTAAAAGTGGAAAGAGTCTGAAAGAATTGAAATGGAATATGGAAAAAAGCTTGGAGGGGACTGGTGGTCATGTGATCTAGAACTGAGCAAAATTATTTGTTGTTTCCAGGTCTGGTTCAAAAATGGAAGGAAATACTGAATTTGTACTTGGAAGTTATTTGAGTTCCATAGTTTCCTACAGCTGTCACTTCTCCAAAATATTGAGAAGTCATTGCTGTCTTGGCTGCACTTCTTCTTTGTGGTTCATTTGCATTTGGCCACAGGTAGGGTGAGGGGAAATGCAGAAATTACAGGGAAATACTATCAGAGAGAGGATGGTGATTTACTGCCTTCCCCTTATATTCCCCAAATAAGGACCTTTTCAATGGTTCTTATTTGCGGTATTTCATACCAACGGCAGGTGGAAGGGACCTCGGGAAGTCACCTGGCACAGCCACCTGCTCACAGCCCAGCCAGCTGCAAAGTTTGACCTGGTTGTGCAGGGCATTGCCCTGGTGGGTTCTAAATACATTCAGGGCTGGGGATTCAGCAGCCTCTCTGAAGCTGCTCAGCCACCCTCTGGATGGACCTTTTCTTCTTGTGTTGGGTTGGGATTTCCCATGCTGCAGCTCGTAACCATGACCTTTCATCCTATTGCCGTGCACCTCTGAGATAAGTCTGCCTCTGTCTTCTCTGTAACCCCATGAGACAGTTCTTGTTTCAAGTTAACTCTTATTTCCGTTGAGAAGATGTTCGTGGTTCCTGTGACTTTCCTTTGCCCTTACCTATTTTTCCCCTAATCTTAAGATGAGACTGGGTGATAGTTTTTCAGCGGCGAGGTGAGACATCAGTGAGCTTGCTGTCTCTCATCTCTGCCTTGCCCTTCGGTGCCTCCAGCCATCTGTGTAGGCAGCATGGAGAATGGGGAAGAAGCCACCCCTCAATGAGTAATATTCTACTGGAATTAATAAATTCAATTTCTGGATATAAGGATATAGGTGAAAGGCTCAGTAATTGCTTGTGAAAGGAAGGAGAATATCTGCTTAGAGATGTTGAACCCTCGGAGAGAGATGCCACTAGTAGAACTGGTTGTGGAAAGTGAAGCACCAGCTCCCTGTGTGATATCTTCTCCTAGCTTCAGGGTGCTGGGATCGTTCCTGTGCCCAGATAAAGGGCCAGCCTCAACTAGGGAGGTAAAACCTTAGTCTGCCCGTGCTGAATCGTGTGCATTCTTGTCATGGTCCTGGCTGTTTGCCTATTGCCACTGCTCTGGAACATGCTGTCACGCAAAGGATGCTCTTGTTGAGTCTAGGCGGTGAGGCGGGCGATGTGAGAGCCCCGCATAGCCTGAAGGAGCTTCTGCTCCTCCTTGATGAAGGTCCTGCTGGCAACTGGCAAGCTGTTCTGGGACACCGAGGCCCCAAGGCTTAAACCCAACACAACAAATCATTGCAGAGAGCACTGCGTGTAGGGCTCAAAGCCATCTGTGCCATACAGACCAATGTCTTCTTCCTCAGGTTCCCACTGAGATGATTTGCCCTTCCCTGTTCCTCATCACGCTGTCCCGAGCGGTGCTGCAGGCTGGGCAGCCCTGGGCGAGGTTTTAGTTGGGATGAGTTTTAACAGCAAATTTTCCCTTCTGTTGTGGTGCTTCTCTCTGTTAGTAATGTCAGAACATGCTGCCAGTTTCAGCTCTCGGATGCAGCACCAGAAAGGCAATTGCTGGTGATGATGATGATGAAGACTCCTGAGCTTGGGCTGCTCGGTGTGGGTGCAAGCTTGGCCCGTCGAGCTCTGTACCAGCTCAGCGTGGGCTCTGGGTGGGAGCTGGGCTTGGCAGACCTAAGACTTGTCCTCCCCAGCCCAGCCCCGTGGGTCGTTCAGGAGCCACCGTGCTGCCTTGGCCATGCCTTTTTGGCCATCCGAGTGGTCCTTTCGCCCGCGGACCGCATGGCAGCTGCGCTGAGGTTTACGGCACGCTGCTGGCTGTTGCAAGGGGAAGCTGGCGGTTTCCAGAGCAGTCCTCTTTCAGTTCCTGCACTATATGCAGCTGAAATCACCAGGTGCTTGCTAGGCAGCACACGGTTAGTGCAGGGGACTCATCTGTCCATCTTGTGTCCTTGTCTGTGCTAGAGCAAAAGGAACCAATAAAATCCCCAAAGGGAGGCCGTGCAAAATGCTGAATCATAGAATCATAGAATGGTTAGGGCTGGAAGGGACCTTCAAAGGTCATCTAGTCCAACCCCCCTGCAAGGAACAGGGATATCTCCAACTAGATCAGGTTGCTCAGGGCCTCGTCCAACCTGGCCTTGAACGTCTCCAGGGATGAGCATCCACCACCTCTCTGGGCAACCTGTGCCAGTGTTCTACAACTCTCATGGTAAAAATTTTTTCCTAATATCCAACCTGAATCTACCTCCCTCTATTTTAAAACCATTACCCCTTGTCCTATCACAACTGGCCCTCCTGAACAGCCTCTCCCCATCTTTCTTGTAGGCCCCCTTGAGGTACTGGAAGACCGCTATAAGGTCACCCCGGAGCCTCCTCTTCTCCAGGCTGAACAGCCCCAACTCTTTCAGCCTGTCCTCATAGGAAGGTGCTCCAGCCCGATGCAAAAGGCACAAACTGTGACCAGTCTGTCCTCTTCTCTGCTCATCCTCAAAGCCTTCCAGAGCTTAAAAATTACTTCCTTATTCTTCTGGAATCTTTGTTGGCTTCGAAAGCTGAAATCCCTCTCATGGAGGTACACGCAAGCACATGCCCTAATGAGAAACACTTTGCCCCATGTGCAGCTCTGACTCTTTGAGACATTTCACCCACACGTTCAGGTTGTGGTTTGCCTCTCAGAATCGCTGGGTTTGATCGTATTCCACAATTTATTTGTTGAAGCTCACGTTGCTTAAGGCAGTTCCTCTCTGGTTTGCCCATTTCGTGGTCAGTGTTTGATGGTCTGTTTGCAGTGTTTTGAGAGTCCAGTGTTTGCAAAAACGGCTGGGGGAAAAATTTGAGAGAAAATATGTTAATTTCTTATAGACAGTGCAAATATGTCTTTGACAGAGAGGCATCTGGCATGGTAATGAGGGATTAAAATGTCTCTTGCCTGAATAAGTTTTTCGATGTTCTTCTATTTGTGGAGTTGCTAGCTGCTGACACCAGCCTTAATTCATTTTCAGGATTATTTATAAATGCAATTAGTGCCCAGAAACTCTCATTATGTCTTGTGTGTTGCTCTATCCGGAGTCCTGTAATGGTTTAAAGTGGATTAAATTAAGATCAATAAGAGAAAGCGATGTGGCACTGCTAATTTACTGGGGAAATGCTGAGTGTTAGTGGCATCTATTGCATAACTGTAAAAAAAAAAAAAAATCATTACCACAGCAAGGTTTTTTGCATTTTGATATTTGCCTAAACTCTAAAGTATGGGAAATATTTGATGATGTGCTCTGCCTGGTGTTCTCTGTCGAGATTGTCATTCTTCTATGTTCTTCTGTTGGTGGGGAGATTTATACATCATTTGACCTGAGCTTATTCTGTAGCAATGTATTTCTTTGTGTAACAGATGCTCAGTGCCTGTTGAAAACTGGCAATGAAATGCCAAAAAGCAAGTTCAATGAAATCAGGCTTTCAACCCACACCGCAGTCCACGCATCCAGTCCGTATCCCTCCAGCGTCTCCCATAATCAACCCATCCCACATCCACATCACAAAACCCTCCCAATGCACTGCAGAAATCTCATGAATTGCTTGTGCCCTACCACGTTGCTCTTCCAGCAGATTCTGGAGTGGTGACAGTCCCCCGTGAGAACTGTGGTCTGTGGTCACGGGCTTCCTTCTGCTTGTCCAAATGCTTCTCTACTGCTTGGCAGGACGTAGCAGAAGCCCACCACCACATCCCCCTCCAGTGCTGACCCATAAGCTCTCAGAGTTGGTCATAGAGACACCAGCGTTGTTGGGAATGCTGTTACTGGCTTTGAAACTACTGACCTGACCCGTGTCCTCGCCCACCATGCCCATCGCACGCCCAGCCCCGCGGCGCACCGCTTCCTTCGGCAGCAACCCCGAGTCTAACGTGCTGTCTGTGATACTAGATATGAAAACAGCTGGTGTCACTCACGGCATGCCCAGCTGCTCAAAGGGCAGCCATCAAGAAATCTTTTCTAGCAACACTGTGCGGTGAAAGGAGTCCAGCGTTTGTGAGGGGGTCGTGTTTTTCCGGCATCGCTAACGGCTCCTGTATTTCCCAACGTTTCCCTGCAGTCAGCCACCGCCTCCCCCAGCACACAGAAGCAATCCAGGGCATGCTGTCGATGGCAAACCTCCAGGCGTCAGAGTCCTGCCTCCAGACGTCGTGGGTACCAACCAGGCGAAGAACAACCATCTCCACTCAAAACTCGAAAAAAACGGGTGGTGGCAGCAACAAAAACGCGGCAAGCGGTTACTAAAGAAGAGCACAAAGAACAGCGTCGACATCGAGGATTACGATGAAGACCAGGACCACTTAGATGCCTGTTTTAAAGACTCAGATTACGGTAAGTACAAACGAAGCAGTCTGAGCAAGTGCGTGCCTGGGGGTGCACGTAGATGTTTGTGCATGTTGGCACGTACCCCCCCATGTTTCTCGTGGTGCTCTTGCTCCCTTTCCGTCACATTGGCATCAACTGGGTGTTTTGGTAAGGAGGAGTGCGAATAACGAGAGGTCTGCACAGCAAAATTAAGCAAGCTCTGGGTGATAGGTAACTTGACTACAGAGCTGGTGGTGGTAGGGGCATCCAGCGAGACTGGATTTGAGGCATGCCACAATCTGAAGATGTTAAAAGGCACGGAAGCCCGCTGAAACTGCAGCAGGCAGCCACCAAACAAGAAACTGTCCCCAAAATGTGTGTCAGGTGCTGGTACTTCCGACAGAAATGTCCTCGTCTGCACAGTAGCAATAAAATATCTAGCAAAGATGAGTGAGAAGTTGAATTTGTGCTTGGAAAAGGGATCCAGTGGTATTTTGAGTGTTGGCAGAGAACGCAAGCATCGGGCGGAAATGGGCACAAAGCCAGTTCTGCCAGTTCTGCCACAATAACCTGCAGGAGCATTTTTGAATATGAGAAGTGAGGAAATGAAGAAAGTAATCATGTAAAGACTGATAGGGACTGGAAAGGCTGAAGTCCCAGAGAGGGCAAGAAATTGGTAGAGGTTTAACAGGAGAGCCTACGTGTGTGTTTAAGTCTTCCCGGCAACCACGGCCATCAGAGATCATCTGTTACGACTGGAAAAATGGAGCGTGTGTTTTCATCTTGCTAGCAGAGATGCCAAGGCAAAATGGGGATGCTGTGGCATGTTGCAGCAGGCGGCTGCACGGCCTTCTGGAGTGCGCTGCACGCGCTGGGATGCGGCGGTGGTGCTGGAAGGTGCTTTGAGACAAAGGGCAGCTCCGTGAAGCTGTTGGGCAGGGATGTGGTGTACAGAGAGATGCCCTCCGCTCTGCCGAGGGCTGGATTTGCTCATTGGTGTGTCTGTGCTGGCAGTGAATGGAGAGTCTTTGTTGTGAGCAGACTTGGTTTCCAGAGGCTCTGTTTGTGCCAGATCTGATGAGCAGACTTCTAGTGTCAATGGCAATGCCACCATCACCTGTGATGTAACACATGGCAACTGGCAAGAAAATCAAACGCATGGGAAGACGAAAAAATACACAAAACTTCATAGTAAAGGCTGGGACAAAATTTAGATGGATAGGTGGTGTTTATCCCAGAGGTCTGCGAAGGATCCTGTGGTAGAATGGTTCGCGTTCATCTTTTGGATACTCCTAAGTCAAGGAAAGCCGTTCTCGTGGTCCGTGCAAACAGCACTGTGTCATTTCTCTCTGCCTAACTGGGCTGGAGTCGTACGGGCCAGGGAGGTGTGGTTGGCTGATGCATCTTCAGTACCAGTCTGGCTTGAGATAAGGAAACCTGTTGCGTCTCCTTAGCTGTGCTGTCACTCCGCAGGCAGAGGGAGACTGATTTTTCCTGTCTGAGAAGTTTCACTCTGTATCCTAAGAATTGCAGGTCACAGTGTAATGACAGCAGCTGCGAAGTGTAGCGTGTGGATGAGAGCAGGAGAAAGTCCCCTGAGTGTTGCCGCTGTCCCACCAGTCAGTGGGACCTCTGTACGGAGCAAGTGGGCCTCTCTGCAGGGCAGAGCTGTTTCCTACACTGAAACTACTGCCTTTGTTTCCTACTGCAGTTTACCCTTCTCTGGAATCGGATGAAGATAATCCAGTGTTCAAATCCCGGTCAAAGAAAAGGAAAAGTTCGGATGATGCCCCTTACAGTCCAACGGGTAAGTCCATATGGTCTGTGCTGCCCAGACTCAGGCTAAGTCATGCAGGTCCCTGAAATACTGCCATTTTCAGGGAGTGTGGAAATTGTAAGATCACAGCTAGCAATTTCTTTGTCATGTGAAGGATTAACCCTTCCCAGCGCAGTGGGAGGTGATAGCACACTCTGGGACTGATGCCGAGCAGCGTTAGCCTTCCTCCGTTAATTGGTTGGCAGGAAAAAGTCATTCCTGGATGGGTTGTTGGTTTATTTTTCTTCACGCTCTTGGTGATGGAACAATTGGTGGCCACCTTAGCAGAAACCCCAGATAGCTGAGTAGCCATGGCTTTTAGGGGACTGTGTAAAGAGAAATGAGAGAAAGTGTGGGAATGGCATCCTCCAGACTCAGCCAAAGCTGGTGGTCTGGGAGGGTGTTTTTGTTGCCACTCACCAGAGACAGTGACAGGCCAGGAGGTCCTTAGACCCCTCTGACATGGCCCACTAACCAGAGAGTCTCCACAACTTGCTGTGTGTGTGACAAGCAGCCCATGTCTGATCAGCTTGTGGCACTGCATGTCCGCTCCCAGCTGGTGGGACGGTGAACACTGTCCATTTGGGAACGATGCTGGAGTCGCTCACACCTGTAGCGTAGGCAGAAACCTCCCGTGGCTTTGGCTTCAGGTTACTCCAGCTGCCAGTCAAGATGCCAGCTGTGTCATACCTTTATTGGCAGCTTCTCCGTCGGCACCTCCTGCCTTCCAACGCATCCCAGGGAAGGCAGGGCAGAGGCTGCAGCATCCCTGGCCCTCCCGCTCAGGAGGGCAGAGCCTCCCTGCCCAGGACGTGGTGATGCTGCTCACACGGGCGCATTCTGCACACCTCACCCCCGTCTGCTTTCCTTGCAGCACGAGTGGGCCCCTCGGTGCCTCGACAAGACAGACCGGTGCGAGAGGGCACGAGAGTCGCCTCCATCGAAACCGGACTCGCCGCTGCTGCCGCCAAGTTGTCACAGCAGGTGAGGTCACTTGAGAAGTAGTAGCTGTCAGGACACGAAAGCCCTCTCCCCCAGCAGCAGTCATGCCCAGGCAGCGGCGCGGTGCCAACCCTCGGTGCTTATCCATGCCAGCGACACAAGGCTCAGCAGTCCCGGGGGAAATAAATGGGGTGAAAGTCCAAGAGGGTCACAGCTTGTCTGACAACAGCGTGGGCGACGTGTCGGAAGCGTAGAGAAGTCCGGGCGAGCGAGCGTAGCTGCCAGGCCAGGGTGAGGAGGCAGCCCGAAGGGAGCATGCGTGCACCACGTGTCGTGTGTCCGTGAGAGTCCGAGGTGAGATTGCCTTGTCCGTGGGAATCGGCTGCTGGGGAGCATACGGATTTATTCCAAAGGTTTGGTGAACCGTGGGTAGCCATGGGGTCAGTTCAGCAAAGATATTGAGGCACTTTGGGTGTTGGTAAGTGTCCGGTCTCTGAAGAGGTCAGATAGATGCTAAGCACCTAACACACATAGGGCCTCCGCACACGTGCACCGTGAGGCGCGAAGGTGGCAAGGTCTGCTGGAGCAAGGTTGGCGAGACACCTTGGCGAGTTCTGGAGATGCAGGTTTGGTGCGTTTGGCTTCTGTGATGCGTACGGTTGAGCAGAAAGAGCTCCCATAATGGTAGAGGGGTTTCCTCAAGAACGGACTGAAGGCGGTAGGCAAGGGAAAGAGGATGGTGGCAGTTCTCATGGTATGTGTGGATAGGTGCAGTCACAGGTCGAGAGATGAAGTGTGTGTCCTGGCAGGAAGCAGAGTCTGTGAACCAGCGGGATGTTTAATATCCCTCATGCTGTTGTGAAAGTGTATGAAGACACCCGAAGATAGGGAGGTGCCAGGTTTTTGTGGGAACATCGAAAGGTTTGTTCGTGCAAAACCACGCTGGTCTGCCAAGGCAGGGTGGTTTCGGTCCTGGCTGCTCCCACTCGCCGCAGTGTAGCAGTTAACAGACGAGGAGGTTCTGCACGAAGCCGTAGTAGAGGCAAGAAGGGCGAGGCGCGTGCGTGCCGCCAGAGCGAGCCGTGAGCGAGATGGTGTCGCAACAGACCCGAGCGGTTTGCACGTGGCAGCCTCCATGAGTTGTCGTGTATCAGGACCCTAAGCAACGCCGCGGCCCTTGCCGTAGCTAAAGGTCTTCTGGGGGATTAATCTGAGCTTCATGTTTGTCATTTAAAGGAGGAACAAAAAGGCAAGAAGAAAAAAATACCAAAAAGAAGCTGTCAACCAACAACGCGAACAAAGCGGCTCAGGATGGCAGCTCGCCAGAGCCGAAGCTGGAGTCACATGCCAGCGCCTCACAGATCACGAGTACACCGCGGGGGCCAGCACCTTTGGGGTCGCCCAGCCTAACAGGGGATCGCAGCCGATGGCACCCGGTGTTTTCCTCACACAGAGAGACCCTCATCATCCTCGCAGAACAATGCCTCCGCCAAAGGTACCAGGAAACGCCTGGGGTATTGGTGTAGGAATGGGGAAGGGTGAACTGGTCACGTAACCCGTGCTTTTTGCAGGGCCCTCGGCGCGTCGCGTGTCTCACGGTACGCAGAAGCGCGTCGGCAGGTCAGATGTGGTCGGAAGATAGGGCTGTCCCGGCACTGGTGAGCCCAAAGAGGCGTTCTGCTGCTGGGCTGGTTGCCGCGGGCTGGGAGGCATCCCCTGGTAGGAAGCACTCCCTGAGGCTCCTGAGGAACACCTGCAGTGGCCACATCGCAGTCCAGCCTGGCTGGTGAAGCCATGTCCGGGGGAAGACGCATCCAGGAAGGCCGTTCTGCCCAGGGCTAGGTCAGGCGCTGCCGTGGTCGGGTGGTGTCCGTACACCAGTACCTGTGCTGGGGTGTAGGTGAGGACGTCCACCCAGCGGGTGTAGAGCAGTGCAGATCTGCAAACCTGTCCTGAGAGTTGCCACAAAGGGAGCCGAGGTAATGGCAAACCTTGGGAGTAACAGCTACACAACCAAAGCCAGAGAGAGGAAGAGGTCGCTGCTTGTCTGCCGTAGGGAAAGCGTTGCAAGCTGAGGCTGTCCTGGAGTCTGGGCTGGGACCTCCTGTTCTCTGCTTGAACTTTGCTCAGAAAGCGTGGCAGAGGCAGGCGTGTGGGACGGGCACCGTGTAGGGTGAAGACTGAGCGGCGATCGCACCGGGAGAGCCCTGATGTAAAAGTGAGGCAACACGGCAGATGTTCCCTGCGTCCGCCCGTGTTTGAGTGGAGCAGGTTAGAGGTAGTGCACGATGTCCTCCCAAACAGTAGAACATCTGAGCAGCTTGAGTGGGCCGACAGGAGGACGGTGCATAGCCTGTGGTTGGTGCTGGGGTCCTGCCAGGAGCTGGGAGTACCTGTGGCTGTCTGCGGAACCGGAGTGGAATGAACGTATTTGCTGGAATTGTGTCTTTGTGGTAAGATGGTGGCAGTAGTGAAACAGGGAAGATGAGATGGGAAGAGGAGTGCTGAATGGAGCCGAACCCCATCTGGCCAGTGAGCTGGGCGACCCAGTCAGGGCATCGTGGAGGGAGCCTGACCAGGCACATGGATCACACCTTGCCCGTGGTGTAGCTCCAGTCCTCAAAGGAGGGAAGGAGCCGTGAGCCAAGAAAGCGAGTGGCTGACCTTGCAGGGGAAGCAGAGCACTTTTAGGGCCTCCTGTGCAGGGCTGGGACAGCTGGGGGACAGCAAGGGGGCTTCAAAGCAGCTCTCTGCATGGAGCGCAGGAGAGTCCAGAGCCTGGGAACTAGCAGACTGGGCATCACTGGGAATGAAGGGACTGTAGAAATGAGATGGTGGATGAAGGGAGCTCTAAGACTTCTCAGGAAGATCTGTCTTAAAGAGTGAGGCGAAAGGATGAGAAATGAGGAAACGTCCCATGGAAAGTGTCACTCACACTGCTCAGGTCTTTAAGGCTGGAACACTTAATGGAGATGGGAAAAGCGGAAGGAGCTGAGGTCTCTGCAGGTGTCGCACAAGAGTGCACCAATGGTGGCATGAGGGATCAGAACAGAAGAGGCCACATGGCTGTGAGTTGGGCCTGGCAGTCCCAGGTGCCGTGGTGACCAGGGGTGTTCCTGGCCGTAAGTGGTAGGTATGTGGTGAGCAGGGCAGTGAGCAGCTGCGGTAGCTGCACCAGTCCCTGAGGACCAGTACAACGGGGAGCACAGACCTCGCGGAAACCGCACAGCTCGTGAGCAAGGGCCTGAGGTCGTGGTGGTGGTGTCCTCTCACAGCATGGGGACAGGGAACGTTGTCCATTTTGGCTGCGTTGCAGTGCCTTGGTGCTAGCCTGGATGTGTCTGTGTGTCTGTGTGTCCGTGTGTCTGTGTGTGCATCTTTTCGGTGTCCTTCTTGGCGGGGCCTGGGAGCAGGTGGTCCTCTCGAGGGGAACAGGGAGCAAGAAGAGCTGCGGAGCTGTGGTGGTACGTGGGTTGGTCCTCAGCGTGGTGGGCAAGGGACCAGGCGTCCTCGAGGCAGTGCTTGGCCCAGGACTCGCGGTGCATGTGAGCTCAGCATCCTGTGCCGCAGGTTTCCTGATCCCGTGGGAGCGGTGGGTGCGTGGTTGAAGGCAGGCACTGGAGCCCAGCTGGGTGGGAGAGCTGTGGGGTGCCCGGGTGCAGCCTCCCCCCGAGGCAACCGAGTGGGACGGTGCTGGCGGGGCTGGGTGAGGGCACGGGGCAGCAGGGCTGGCACTGCGCAGGCAGGAGGAGCCCCAGCAGAGAGGGGTGAGCTGAGGCTGCACCCTGAGCGGGGTCTGCTCGGAGCGATGTGTCCGGGGTGCGTGCCCCCACTGCGGGGGGCAATCCCCGCGCTCGAGGGGTGGTCGCGGCCCTTGGGGCGCTGCGGGGCAGCCGGGGGCGGGCGATGGGGGTGCGGTGCGGAGGGGAGGCGGCCGGTGCGGGGCTCGTGGTGCGAGGCGGGCGCGGACCCTCACGCCGCTGCCCCGCTCTCCTTGCAGGGAAGCGCACGAAGAAGGGGAATGGCCACGGCCAAGCAGCGGCTCTCCCGGCAAGATCCTGAAGATCCACCGGAACGGGAAGCTGCTGCGCTATAGCGGCGGGGGCGGCGGGCAGCGCGGCGCGGTGCCGCTCGGCTCCGGCCACCGCTCCCTTGAACTTTCGGTCGGTCGGAGTGTACAGAATCCTGCTATAAATATTTTTTAATAGAGAGTCCCTTTCTCAGCGTGCTGAGAGCGATGGGCCGCGGAAAGTTAATCCCCATCCGGCCGCGGCGGAGCGCGCCGGCCCCCCCCCGCAACCCCAGCCCCGGCCCCGGTCCCGGTCCCGGTCCCCGGGCGGAGCCGCCGCCCGCCGCGCTTCTCACCGCCCGGGCAGCGCGCAGGGGCCGGCGGCGGCGGCCCCGGGGGGTGCGGAGCTGTGGGCCGGGGCCGTCGGGGCGCGGCGGGCGCCGTCGGGGCGGGGGCGGGCCGGCGGGCTGCGGATGGGGGTTGGGCGCGTTTCTCAGGCATCCCCCCCGTGTCGCCCTGCGTAGCCGCGTTCCCCGAGGCCCCCTTTCCCTAGAATGTAGCTTGTACATAGCTTTTGGAATAACCACCACCGGTTTTTTATAAGGGGAGAGTCCCCCCCGGGGCGCCGCCCGCCACTACCAGCTCTTTGCGGAACTTCTTGTACGAGGAGGGAGACAGTTATTTTACTAGCACCTTGTGGAGTGTTTCGTGTTTTGTGACGATGTAATTTATTAATGTTTGTAGCTTTTATATTTGTACATTTCTTATGGGCTTTGTTTATATACACACATTTACCGGGGGCGCGGCGCCGCGGGGAACCAGAGCCACCCGCGGCCGTGGGCGAGGGCCGAGGGCCGCGCCGGCCTGGGCGTCGCGCCGGCTTTTTTTATTATTATGATTATTATTATTAGTATTATTATTTTTTTCGCGACATGTACATTTCTAACAAAGTTTATCGTGGCTATCTATCTATGACGGTGTTTATTTACCGGTTCATATCAAATGCTCTTGTATCGAGTTCACGAAATCTTAAGTAAACCTAGAGCAAAGTTTAAAAAAAGAACACAACGAAAAGAAAAAAAAAAAAAAAAAAAGAAAGCAAAGTAAACTATTTCAGGTTTTGTACACAACCGCCTGGGCCTGGCCTTTTTGTGGGGTCAGCGAGGGCGGTGCGTGGGCTCGGTGGGGGAGCAAGAGGCAGCCGTGGGGGTGAACCTGGGGGTTCCTCGGGATGGGTGGGGAGAGCGGGCAGGGACCCGTCGCAGGTGAAGGAGGGCAGACAGCCTGGCATGGGGCTCTGCTCTGTTCAGCCCGCTCCTTCAGCAGGGGCAGGCAGGTGGGGGGCTCCATTACCCCTTTACAGGCACACCAACAGGGTGCTAAACCAGTGCCCCATCTCCTACCCAAAACCCTCAGCAAGACCTCTGCCTGCTGTAGCACCACAAGAAAGCCCTGGCTAGGTTGGTATGGTCTTGAGTCTCCTGGTGCGATGGTTCACCCAGACGTGTCCTGCCCATCGCCCAGCACTGCGCTCATCATCCATCTTCCTGGGACAAGCTCCTCCGCCTGGGAGGGAGCCAGGTGCTACAGCTTTCTCCTGCTTTTCACTCGCTGAACATCAGATATCTCACCACTTACTCTGAGTCATTTCACCAGATTGGCCCTTCTGTCCCTGGGACCATTTCCAAATACTTCTTGGTTATCCCAAGAGAGACCACACATGATATCCACAGACATGCGCAACCACTGCTGCTCCTGCAGTTCTCTTGGCTAACACAAGGCCGCTCCCATCTCCCACGCCTTGGCTGCCACCTAGCAGTTGGCCACGTGATGCTGGCCATGGCGTTGCGATGACCACAGCCTGCACAGAGCTACCCGTTACCTCTTCTGACAGCCCCAGCAGGCTCGAGGTTAGCATTGCAGAGTCCTCTACCTAGAGGTAATGATGTGGCCTCAAACCTCAACCATGTTGTATTGGGCTACTAGATGATGACGACATGATGGGATGACATGGATCTTTTCACTGGCCACATCTCTCCAGACTGGTTGCCTTTAGACAAAGCTTCATTGTAAATAATTCCTTAAGAAAGACAGAAGTCCAAGTGTGCAGTCGAGGGATTGCTTCCTTTTTGGGAGGCTTTGCCTCTGAGATACCTACACCGTGTCTGTCCCGGGTCTCAGCGATGCGCAGCAGGCAAACACAACGGCCCTGTGTGTGCAGGAGTGGTGGTTGCCTGATGTTATGTGCAGTACAAGGCATTGCAAACTCATCTCAGTTAGATGATGTCAGCTTTCAAAGCAGGCAGCCGGTGGGGACACGTCGTCAGTGGATGAAGACAGCGTTTCCCAGAGGAAGGCTCTGAGAACCTGTTTGGATTGAGAGATCTGAAGGAAAGTTAAGAAGTTACTTTCAGCCAAGGGTAAGCTTTTGGCTGAGGGACAGCATGGTAAGTACATACAGGGCCCAGGAAATGTTCCTGTGGGAACAGGGCACCAGGCCATGGGTGCAGATGTCAAAAGAGACAGCAGTCTGATCCTCTCTGCCTTCTAGCAGAGAACTTACTTAGTCAATTGCTGACCATTAGCTCCTTACAAAGTCACAGGCCAAAACTGTAGTGCTTGGATAGGCAGAGCTTCCCACCAAGCGAGCTCCCAATCCCATCTAGTTCCCAACTTTACTCACAAGTTCCCTACAAGAGTGAGGAAACCACTGCCAGCATGGATGTGTCCTGCCTGCATCCCCACACCCACCTTCCCACTCCTGCCTGTGTGTTCCCACCAAGCATCTTGCCTTGACTCGCTCACCTTGTCAGAAACTCATTCCAGCTCCAAAACCAGAAGATTTTTCCTTTTCCTATTGGAAAGGTGTTTTGGCTCCTGGCAACCTGCACCTCCAACGAGTGCTAGAGCAGGTGGGTCCCCACATGAACGCGGCATGGATCAAGAGTACGACCTTTGCTGGCTGCAGACATCTACCATGGCTTGACCCCTTGCAGAACTGCAGCAGCATGACCAGCTGCTTTGAGCCTGTGTGAGGGTGTGGTGCTGCTAAGCCAGGGACCAGCAGCCCCTTCGGTGTGTGCTGCCTTCCCGTTCATGGCGTGCAGCAGTGTTCCTGATGCTTTCACGTGTTGGAGGTAAGGCTTTAAGCTCTGTCAGGGATGGTCAGTGGTCTGTTATGGATAGAAACTCTTACATGCAAAGCCCAAAAGAATGTGCAGGTGACCTGAACGTGTGACGTGGGCCAGGTTTTGTGGCTGTGTTCTCTCAAAGTCACACTCAGACCTGTGACGTTCCCTCATGGATATTGCCGGAGCACCGATACAGAAGCTGCTGTTCCCGCAGCTGCTGGGGCTTTGGCTCTTCCCACGTTCCCGTCCAGCATCGCCCAGTGCTCATCCCTCACGAGGCAGACAAACCCCACCAAGAATTCAGCACCTGTGAACACATGCTGACCTTGTTCCCCTTCGCAAACGCCAGGCGGGACAGCCGTGCTGCTGCACCGCGTCGCTCACGTCCCCCTCCGGCTCCCGACTGACCGGGCACCCCCGAACGCTGGTGACTTTTTGGGGTTGGCCTTGCAGTATGTCCTCATGGAGATGTTTTGGTTGGAGGTGGCTGATGGCAATAGCAGCCGTTCCCCAGCTGGGGGAGTTCACAGTTCAGAAACAGCCACAGCCTACAAAAAAGGACCTGTTGGAATAAAACGCTGGCACCTCCTGAGGCTCGGAGACACGTCCAGCCTTTGTTCAGCAGGTTTATTGCAGCCGAGGATGCCCTGTGGTTCGCTCTAGCATACAGCTCCCAGCAGCCCCAGGAGGCCACTGCAAGGCTTTGGGTGGGTCCGTGCAGAAAGCACCCTCAGAAATGAGGGGTGACAGGGCGAAGCGACTGCAGTCCCAAGGAGACCGTGCACGGGCACGCCAGCACGGAGCTGCAGCTCTCAGCCAGCTGCAAGGGGCAGCGGTTGCTGCTCCAGCTCCCCTTTGCAGTAGCCCAGGGCCAGCGTGGGATGACATGGTGCAGGACCAGACTGCCCACATCCCTGGGTTCAGCCGGGATGATCCTACCTTTCCAAAGTCCTCTTGGACGCCTTTAGAGAGCATGGACAGGAGAGCCCAAATGCTTCATCTTAACCAACCACTCAAGCTGGTCTTACTTGCAAGCAGACAGGCTTTTCCAGCAGCGTGGGCTCAGGGCTGTCCGTAGGCAACGCAGCCCCTGTGCGTTCTGCTGAGGGATGCTGCTCAGGCTGTCCTGCCTCCTGGCCTGGGTGCTGGACACACCTCCAAAGAGCAGCAAGACGGACAACTTGAATTGTTGGGCAATGTGGTTTCGATACATGCAGCGTGGCCATCAGAAGTTTGAGCAGTGTCTTTACACTTTCCAAAGCATTTCTTCCCCTTCCTTATCCATGGCCAGTGGTAAGATTGGAGGACAGTGCTGCGAACAGCCTTCCCATGCTGCTTCTCGGGAATTTCCGTGATGACATTTCACAAGGGATGGCCTTGCTGGCCTCTTGGGTTGCTGGGGGCTCTTTGCCGTTTCCTCCTGGTTATGTTGGCTTCTTCAGTCTTCTCCCTGGGAAGAACACACAGGGGCTTGTTACAAGTCATTCCTCAGTCCGTGATTCTGTCCTGTCATTTCAAATCTCTTGCCAATTCCCTGAATCGTTATTGCTTTCCTACTGGCCTTCCTCTGTGCCCCAGGATACTCCGTGTCTTTCAGCCGTATGCTCATGCTCCGACTGACGGGATGTGTAGCTCAATCCTGGCATTCACTACGTGTGGCTGGTAGAAGTGAAGTAGTGTCTTTGTCCCTGCAGATGGGCTGCTGACCCCATGCACTCAACGCCAGTTCCAGGCAACTCCTCCACCCTTGCTTGGACAAACTCCGGAGGCGTCTGGATTTGACAAGTTCTTATCCTACGCAAATGTAATATAAAAACTAGAGCATGGACAGGAAAGCGGTGGCTTGGTGCTCCCACCAACACTGCAGCCTTGCACTGACAACAGAAACAAAGGTCTCCTGGCACAAGTCCCATTTCTCTCCAACTCCTCAGCAGACCTCTCCAGCAGGTCTCCAAGCAAAAGCTGTTTGGGTAGTGGGGAGATAGAAAAGTCACTTTTGGTTTTTTCCCTTACAATATGTCACACTGAAAACACAACCTGTACAATTGCAGTCACATGTGGTACCTCCAGCAGCCCCTGCATTGTCCTACCACGCTCTGCCTTTGGCGGATCCCGCTCCGAAGCTCGGCCCCGAGGTGAGCTGTGCGCAGGTCCCGCTCCGCGCGCAGGGGGGCACGCTTCACCCTCCCCGCGGGCGTCCGAAGTGGCCGCAGAGTGTCCCACGTTTACTCATGCAAAGTTGGCTGAGAACATCTAACACCCTCAGATGGTCTCGCTGTGCTTAATGGGTGCTGTGTTGGGCCCTTCTGCAGATTCAGGTGAAATACTTCTTAATTCTGTTTTCTTTTTTCTTTATTTTTTTTTTTTTTTGCCAGTGTGGCAGGAGGGACAATGAGTGCTCCTTACATTTTACTTTTACTGTGTCTGGCAACTGGATATTGGGCCCACAGGAAAGCTGGAGAGGGACTTTTTACAAGGGTATATAGTGATAGGACAAGGGACAATGGCTTTAAACTGAAAGAGGGCAGATTTCGATTGGATCTAAGGAAGAAATTTTTTGCTCTAAGGGTGGTGAGGCACTGGAACAGGTTGCCCAGAGAAGCTGTGGCTGCCCCATCCCTGGCAGTGTTCAAGGCCAGGTTGGATGAGGCTTTGGGCAACCTGGTGTAGTGGAGGGTGTCCCTGCCCACGGCAAGGGGGTTGGAATGGATGATCTTTGAGGTCCCTTCCAACCCAAACCATTCTATGATTCTATACTCACAAATCCACTGCTTGATATACGAAGGACGCCATTGCCAGGGAGGTGATCTCTGTACTGGTGTATGCAGAGGCTGTTGGCTGCTCCTGGTAAACGATCCCTAACAACATTTGGGTTTCTACTGTTTCTGTCTTTAAACTGACAATCATTCAAAAAGGGACATTTGGCACAGGCCCACGTTAGTCTCGCAGACCCCACGTTCATCTTTCATCTCTGGTCGGGGCAGACTCGGCGCTGCGGAGAGCATGTTTGTTACTTAAACCAGTGGCGCGGTGCCATCTCGCACTGCAAACGCCGTTCTTTCCATTAACATCTGCCGTGGATTTGTAGTACCCGCCCCGCAGAATTCACAGCATTTGCGTAAACAGTTTTGAAGTCGTTCTCTGTATATCGTGAGAGAAAGTCTGCTTCTCTTCTCCTCTTCGAAGTGTAATAATTGTAATTAATTAGATTGCCTTCTGTTCCCAGTCTGCTGGGAAGATGCACTTTGAGGCCCATTTTTAGGTCGCTCTTCTGTCAAACTTTACATACTCCTTTCCCCCGGCTCACTCTATTTACTAAACATTCAGCTCCATGGTGCTCTTCTCCAAGGAAGGCACAGAACGGCCCGTAGCTGCCAGCCAGGGCTCGGCTCGCCCCTTGGCTCGCCCCTTCGCAGACTGGTAGGCGTTTGTGTGTCGACCATGAGTCTTCCTCTCACCTTCAACTCCATCTAATTAATAATTAGCGGTCACTCAAGTGACAAGGAGATGCATCTTAAAAGGCTTTGTGTTTACATTACTCCTTCATTTATGTTTCAAAAGCTTTCTTTGGCAGCCCAAGGAAAACACGATGCTCTCTTTCTTCCTGAGGTCACCAGGGCATCCTTGGTTCAGCTCCCCACGCCAGCCGGCGTGTGAGCCTTGTGCCATAACACCGTAACGGTGTCCATCACACGTTTCTCGCCCTTAGCTGGGAGAGGGCGGTGGGCACCACAGGCCAGACCCCTGTTGTGACCACAGGACTTTTGCAGACTTTGCTTCATGGTCACGCAAAACCTGCCATGATTTCATGAAGACTTGTGCTGCAGACCTCTGTGAGGACCACGTGGGTGTGCAGGTCCTGTTAATGGTGATGGTTCAATCAGGAAGGAGAACAAAATCTGTGCGTTGGTTTCTTTGACATAACACGAGGATTTTTAGCACAAGGCTGTGTAGTCCTTCCCATACATCTTCATTCTTGGTCCACTTTTTACACTACGGGGACCATCTGTCTCAGAGATGATTTATTTTCCCTGCATTTGTGGTGTGGAACAACTGGCCCTTTCCCAGAGCTGGAGTGATGCTACTCAGAGACCTACTGAGAAGTTCCTGACCCCAAAAGTTCCTTGGCCTCCCTCCTTCCCTCGTTCCTTCCTTCCTTCCTTTCCTTCCTTCCTTCCTTCCTTCCTTCCTTCCTTCCTTCCTTCCTGTCCTTCCTTCCTTCCTTCCTTCCTTCCTTCCTTCCTTCCTTCCTTCCTTCCTTCCTTCCTTCCTTCCTTCCTTCCTTCCTGCCTTCCTCCCTCCCTCCCTCCCTCCCTCCCTCCCTCCCTCCCTCCCTCCCTCCCCTTTCTCTTTCTTTCGTGCACCACGATGTACCTCCAGCCCCAGGCAGCCCACTCTCCTGTTTGCTGGCAGGCTGAACAAACAAGATGCTGCTGTGTAGGAACGTCTTCCTCAAAGCAGAAGGTGCAGTGCTACACAGCACGTGAAGGTGAGAGGCTTCACGTGAGTGAGGTGCACCAGTGCAGCAGACTGGGCAAATACCACCAGCACGGCTACTCACACAAGGAGTCTCTGCAGGTTCCAGGCTTTGCCTTGGTGAATGGACAATAATAATGACTCTGGTTGCCCCTGGGACACCACAGCATCCTTTTTGACCTAGGTGTGCCAGTGGCTGCAACATGCCAGGATAATGTCATCCAGGGATGCATGAGCAGAATGCTCGAGAGGTCCTTAAGACAACAATGAAAGAGGTGGTATATCAATGTCACGGGAGCCATTAGATGGATTAAGTGCCTCTCTCCCTCTGTGCACAGCCAGGGAGGGCTTGCTTCAAATTGCACCTGATAAGCTCGTAGGTAAACCGCTCGACACATAGTGGCATCATTTTTCTCACTGTACCTCCAGTTTACAGGTCTGAGCTCAGTAAGGACTTTTCTCTCTCGAGCGAGCTGTATCCTGAGGAATTCCAGCTGGGTTAAGAGCCTGCTGCCTAACAGCAACCCGTGGTGAAGAGAGTGAGAACACGCTGGATGGAGCAGCTCAGCTTTGACACAGTCATCAGGGCCACCCAGCCTTACTCAGCTCCACGGAGCCGCTTCCTTGCACGGTCGGTGCACGGCCCCTTGGCCAGCTGCGGGCAGGCTCCGAAGGGTGCGAGCCGAAGGGTGGCAGGGTGCTGCTGCTCAGCGCGGGCTCGTGAAAGCTGGATGATATTCCCAGGCTGGCCAGTGCCTTGCTGTGGAAGGTGGGAGGAATCTCTTCTGCCTGTTTTGCCAGTAAGTAGCTTTTCTTTTTCATAGAATCATAGAATCATAGAATGGTTAGGGCTGGAAGGGACCTTCAAAGGTCATCTAGTCCAACCCCCCTGCAACAAACAGGGATATCTCCAACTAGATCAGGTTGCTCAGGGCCTCGTCCAACCTGGCCTTGAACGTCTCCAGGGATGGAGCATCCACCACCTCTCTGGGCAACCTGCTCCAGTGTTCTACAATTCTCAACTTTTCCCGTTCCCTTGGCTAGAGAGCCCTAAATCTGAGGTCCCAGATGGGTGCCACGGTTTTCATCCTTTAGCTGGTTATATAAGTGGTTATAACCTTGCTGGTAACGACTGATGTGACTCTGTCATCGCAGTGCCCGAGTTGCCACGTCTGTACAGCCATGTGTCGCACAGCTCTTCGCCAGGAAGGCTGGCTGACCATCAGCCTGCTTTTATCTAGACTCCTTGGACTTGCTGGCAGCAGAAACTCTCCTCCACTGGCCATTTTTTTTTCTTCGCTTTCTTCGCTGAACTCAGCAGTTCCAGCCACATAGCCACTTTACTTTATTGCTGTCATAAAATATATTTGGTGGGTTGGTTTGGAAAACAAACACCTCGGCAGAATATGGGATATCAGATGCCCCAGTCCGGAGGAGGTAGAAAGGGAAGAAGGGGTGAGTGTTTCCTAGCAGCATTTATGTATAAATTTATTGGAGCAGCCCGTAAAATCGGACATAGAGCAAGTTATACAATAAAAAGTGCACTAATACCGTATGGTTTACATGTCCCTTGCCCAAGGTCAAAGACTGTAACAGCTCCTTTCGACATACTTTCTTAATTCGAGCTCGCCAGCCTCGTTACTTTGCCTCCAAATACGCAAACCTTTAACTTCTCTCCAGGGATAACTCGAAACTCGCTCTGAGAATGAAATATTAATTAGAGCAAAGAATCTCACCCTGTGCCTCGTCACTGTGTGGCCTCCAGGAAGCCGGAGGAAGCCAGACGCGCTCCAGCCCTAAAGTGCTCCCTTTGTGTGGGGCTTTTGTTCCCCACATTCCACCCGTTCTGCCCTGTCACAGCTGATAACAGCTCCCCGACCCACTGAAAGAAAACTGTCATAGCTAAGTGTACCTCGGGCTTACCCAGAATATAAGCTATTAACCAGCTTGTTATCTTGAGCAGGTTTTACACAAATTGTTCCCTGGCCGGCGTTTGGCATAAGCAGCGATGACAACTTCTCGACAGATGCTGGTGAGAAGAGAATGAAGATGCTGTGGCTGCAGACCATCTGCAGGGATTAAACCTTCATCGCATTAGGTGACTTTTCTGCTCTCCAGACAAAGGAAACTTCTCTTTTTCGCTCCCTGCACAGTTTCTCCAAGACACTGTTTCATTGCCAGACGCTTTCATCGCAGCGTGTCCATCACAGAGCCACTTGAAAACCCCTGTAAATTGACTTTTTGCCTCTCTGACATCCAGGCAGGTTTAATCCATGACGCTCGTTAATGCTTTTCTAAATCTCCATCTACAATCTTCTGCTTGGTCCAGGGCTGTTTCAGGAAGGTTCTGGTTGCTGCTTAGGCCACCAGCTTCCAGCTCTGGCAAAAACCTGCACTAGCCACAGATGTCCAAAGAGAAAGTAACTCTGCTTTGTAAAGTGTGGCCCAAAGTCACACCTTTTTATAAGTCTCTGAGCTATGTGCAATGGGAAAAAAAAACCAAACTGAAAATTACCAAGAACGTTGTGATTCTCCATTTCTGCACAATGTCACAAATACGATTTGAGGACCAGGAAGGAACATTTGCTATAAAAAAAAAACAGGAAAAGATTAACGCTAGAGTTTGTTTGTCCAATGCCTAAAATTGAGCAAGAAATTAAATACATCCAGGCAAAGCAATTAACTTCAGTTAGGAAACTCTGCTATTTGTTTTCTGTGAGTTTTAGCCGGCTGCAGTAGCATAGAAAGAGGAAACAACATGAGATGGAGCCTGTTTGTAGAGCAGTTTATCTCACGAAAATGACTCAGCCCTCATGTCCAACGCGTCTCAAAACGCCGTGGCTTACTCCCCCCGTTGCAGTGGTATTTCCATCGAGGTCCCAGTTATCACTCTGATTTTATTCCTTCCAGAGCCCTGCTGAGTACTCTTCAGGTAGGAGTAACGATGTGGTTAGCTGGGTTCCCACGGATCTTGGCTGTTCGGGTAGCACAGAGCTGCAGGCAGGAGGATCCTCTGCTGCATGTGTCGTTACTGGCCAGAGCAGATGTCCTGACTGTGCCGTGCTGGATGGACACTTCCCCTTCGTCCTAGTAGTAGTGCACCCAGGGTGATGAGTTTTCCCTCTGACCAGTTTCCGAGCTCTTTCCAAGTGTACTTCCAGAGAGAAAAAGCCATAAAAGTGTCCTCTTGGTGCAGCCCAAGCAACCTTCACGTTCCAGAGCTGTCTTGGCTCTGCATTTAGTGCTCTCCTCTTGACAAAAGTGACCCTTGTCAGCTCTCTTTAGATGAAAAGGGGAGGAAGTACAATTACTGTACCTGCAGGTTGTCGGAGCCCCAAACTGACTTTTTGTAGGACGTGATGTGAACACAAGTAATGAAATATGTCTCCTGGAGATGCTGTTGTGGTGAACATTTCTGATGACTGCTTGTATGTCCTTGGTGGTGTGGGCTGCCTTCTCACCAACTGTCTAGATCCACTGAAATGAGAGGAGGAGCTCCTCTGTCCGAGTCACCCTTCCCATTTAAGCCAAGCAGGTACTCCCCAAAGTACTCTCCAAACTCTCATCGTTGTGAACTGTTGACACCACATTGCCAGAGTCACAGTGCTGAGGATCTCCATCAACCTCAATGGTCTTTGTGTCAAGGACGCTGCTGATCATTGGCTTCTTGCTCTCCAGAGCTCCTCTCAGTTCACCGTGCATCTCTCCACAGAAGGGGCAGAATCTCAGGAGGTATCCAGCTGGCACCACACTGCTAATGCCACCTATAGCGGCTCACACTGACCTAATTCATCCTTGTGACAGAAAGTTCTTATTAGTTACAGGTCTTCCCACAACACCAAGACCTCTCTGGAGACCACCCACATGCATTGTAGGGGTCCGGCGCCATCACCCCAGGTGGCTAACCTTCTACCATGCATAAGGAGAGGGAAGAGATATAAAGTGAGCACCCAAAAATTTCACATTTTGAGATCTCACATGTCATAGGTGGTGTGCTGCCTGTTTTTTTAATACATCGTTTACAAAAAGTCCTCAAAAGTCCTTCCAACCCTTTCTATTATGAAGAGTCCAATATTTTGAGAACATCAAAACAGACCTTTCAGAGAGAGGGACATAACCACCCCTGTGACTGTCACAAGAACGTTACTCCATGTACAGAAGGGAGCTTGTAAGAAAGAAAGAAAAAAAAAAGAAAAAAGAGAAAAAAAAATCAAAGATTGTCTGGGAGAAGCAAACAAAAGGATGTTCACAGAGTTGTCAATGGGACCACAGGGTGAGAGGCTGTATTGGTTATGGGGTAAGACCGGGTATGTGGGGAAGGAGATAGGTTGTCAGGTCACCAAAGAGAAATGATCCTGTTACATACAGTGAAATTACTGGGCATGGTGGGTGTTGGCACACCGCAAGGTCTGACAAAGAGCTGGGCACCTTCGTCAGTTCTTCTGGCAGGCCAGAGCTATTGAGCTATGAGCCCAGAGGAGACTGGAGAGACGGGAAGAAGGATGACATTTATCCAAATAATTCTTCCATATCTGAAAATATGGCTGGTTCCTCTGAGCACGTTCCTTGTTATGCAGAATATCACGTCACCCGTAATAAAAGCGAATACGCAAGTAAACCAAAAGTCCTCATTATTTTGGTGCCGAGTTAATAAGAGCAGACTCTTCTTTTTTTTTGCTTTTACCATCAAAAGAACCTCCCTGTTTGCGTAGTGCTATTGATATTGCAGTTCTGTACAGCGCTTGCTGCAAAACCTTCCACCAGGCTCTCAGCAATACGTGAAGGAACATCCATAACCGGACAACTGTTGACAAAGACCACGGTTACTCTCTCCTGTCCCCTCTGCTTTGGCAAGGCTGGACAACCCGTAACTCACAAAATGAGATGGTAAAACAGCTGCACCCTTCCTAGGCCATTTCTGACCTCCCCTGTCTATCATTTTTATTCAAGAGCAACTCAATCGTTTTATTCAATTAACTCAATCATTACCCAATGAGAGCCTTGTGAAATGTTTTCCTGAGTTTTAACAGTCTTGGTTTGCTAAATGAGGAGCAGGGGGAGAAATAAATCTGTAAAACTCGTACAGAAAGTGGGGTTTTTTTTGATTCATGCTTACCTTGCACTAGACAAAAAGGCTGGTGAACTGTAGCATGGCTCTTTCTGCATCTGCGAACAGATATCCTTGGGTTTTGGAGGACTGACTGTGAGCCTAAGAGCATCTTTTCCAGTTGTTCTTGGCAGGACTTTTTGTCCTGGTAAGGGCAGAACATGACACTGCAATCGCTGCCATCAGAGCTGCTGCTGGAGGTGGACTGCCAGCCACACCACCACCACCACCACCATCACTCTCCTACAGTCAGCCTCCCCCAAAAGGGTGCATGCGGTGGTTGTACCTCTATAGCACGTCCTCCTTTGCAGCAGCATTTCCCAGCAAGAGAGGGGAGAAGGGGCTGGGAAGGGCTCAGCACAACTGTGCATCAAGGAGGAGGAAACTCACAGAAGCTATTTCATCGAAATAATTTATTGTTGGTTGCTAATTAACCCTGTAAACTGGAGGCCACATATTCCTACTTTGCCATGAAGTGATGGGCGCTCGCCAGCACAAGGGAAAGGCCTTTAAACCTCAGGCTAGAGCCCTTCCAGATGGTTGAGTTGCCCTGTGCGTGCAAGGAGGAACACCATAAAGACAATACCAAATGGGGAGGAAAGGGACTGTGCAAGGAGCAGAGAACATCAGCCTGAACCCCAGAACCTCACTCCGTATCATTGGCACGATGCTTTCCAGGAAATTCCCCTTCAACAATCATCTTCATTCACTAATGTGCCCCAGGCCAGCCCACTCCAGCAGCATGTGCAATCACATCCACTCGGAGTGCGATGTCCCCGCAATGTGCCACGCGCTGCTGGGAACGCCACGGCAGAGAAAGCGGCAGAGGTATATTTGGGATGTGTGACGGTCCGTACAGGATGTTATCAACAGCTCCTCTTGTAACTCATTACTTGTGTACAATTCCGTGCACGTTAAGTGGAAAGGGTTGTGGTCAACAGCTTGATGTCCAAGTGGAGACCAGTGACGAGTGGCAACCTGATCTAGTGGAAGGTGCCCCTGCCTGTGGCAGGGAGGTTGGAACTAGATGATCTCTAAAGTCCCTTCCAACCCAAACCATTCTATCATTCTAGGAAATACTGCAAACACAGAGAAACCATCCAACCACAACCTCACACACCTCTGAAACAGCTATGTTTTGCAGTGTCACCAGGTCAACAAATTGATCCTGAATGTCTTTTTTTAAAAATACTTTATTTGCCAGCAGTGCTCTCTATGCTTCATAATATGTTGTCCTACACAACCCAATCTCCTCTTAAAACAGAATAACTGAGTTTGAAAGAAAACATGACTTCGAAGATTAAGAGGTGGGATCAGAAGTAAGCCACCTGTCAGACAGGATAAGAACCCAGGATTTTTTTCTTTGGATTTAACCAGTCGTTTAAAATGTCATAGTCATCTGTTTTAGTGTTCTCTATATAGCCTAATTTTAGAGTATCTGTACAAAATAAAAGAGTGCCTCACATTTAAAGCTGTATTTTCAGCTATTATCTTCTTCATTGTGCTAGCCAACAATGACAAGGAACCAGACTCTATTATAGTTATTTCTTGTCAGCAGCAATTTATTTTTATGCAGAAGTCAAGGGAGATTTCTTTCTGAAAACTGGCCCCACTCTGGCCCTCAATGGTCAGTAACTGCTCGGCCAGGCGAGGCACTTCATACGCACACATCTGTCCTGGGAAGTCATGTCGGTCAGTACACATCTGCATAGGCATAAACAAATTGACCATTCTGTGCCTCCAGTCTTCAAATCCATGCATCTTTCCCTATTTCCACGTTGTGCTGGGTGAGAAGAACCTTGGCCTGGGTCCCTTTCCCAAGGCAGCATCTCCCACAGGCTGTGCAGGGCGTCTGGCGTGGTGCAGCCCTAAGAGACGAGCAGAGACAGAGGTTCCAGGGCTGCTAGTTAAAGGTTTGCTATTTCCTAGAGCGTTGTCATCACCAGCATCCCATCAAGAAGCACCTAATTCTGCATACTAAAGGCAGAAACAGGCAGGTCAGAGTATTTAAGAAGTATTTCTTAACGAGTGACCATAATGAGTGACCAGGATGAGAAATCTAGAAGAGTGGGAGGGTTTATCCAGAAAGACATCGCTTTGCTCTTAGGTATATTCCTTTTATTTATATATTTTTAAAAAAATATATGTATGTATGTATTTATATGTATGAAAATCAACAGCTAAAAGCCATACTTCAAATTGTTATTCGTTGTTATTGCTATTAAACGGCTGTTATTCGTAACACAACCCTGCAGCACTTTGGATCTTAATCTCCTTTTGCGGTACAAAATGGTCCAAACAGCTGCTAAATGGAACAAAAGTGTAATCCATCAGTATCAATTTGAATAAACATAAACATCCCATTTCCTTGCAGACAAACATGGCATGGGCTGAGCAGCTTGATTTGACCGTCACAATGATGTTCCTGCAGCTCTAACAGCGTGGAAAACCAGAGTATTAACTGGAGCCTGGCATGTGGCACGCCGTTTTGGAGAGCTGGGAGGATGTAATAGGAACACATCACACCTGTGCCTTTTCTGGGGACTGGAGGTTGGGAAAGACAGATCGGTGAGGCAGAGCCACGGGCTACAAGTGCTGATGTGGGCAGTCTTATTTCCCAGCACTAGTGTTCACAGAATCATGGAATGGTTAGGGTTGGAAGGGACCTCAAAGATCATCCAGTTCCAACCCCCCTGCCATGGGCAGGGACACCCTCCACTACACCAGGTTGCCCAAAGCCTCATCCAGCCTGGCCTTGGACACTTCCAGGGATGGGGCAGCCACAGCTTCTTTGGGCAACCTGTGCCAGAGCTTCGCCACCCTCTGAGTGAAAAATTTCTTCCGTATATCTAATCTAAATCTCCCTCTTTCAGTTTAAATCCATTGCCCCTTGTCCTGTCACTACATGCCCTTGTCCAAAGTCCCTCTCCAGCTTTCCTGTAGCCCCTTCAGGTATTGTAAGGCTACTAGAAGATCACCCCGGAGCCTTCTCCTCTCCAGGCTGAACAGCCCCAACTCTCTCAGCCCGTCTCCATAGCAGAGGTGCTCCAGCCCTTGGATCATCTTGGTGGCCTCCTCTGGACCTGCTCCAACAGGTCAATGTCCTTCTTGTGTTGGGTTCCCAAAGCTGAACGCAGCACTGCAGGGGGACTCTCACGAGAGCAGAGCAGAGGGGCAGAATCTGCTCCCTCGACCTGCTGCCCATGCTGCTTTGGATGCAGCCCAGGACACGGTTGGCTTTCTGGGCTGCCAGTGCACGGTGCCGGCTCATGGTGAGCTTCTCATCCACCAACATCCCCAAATCCTTCTCCTCAGGGCTGCTCTCAATCCATTCTCTGCCCAGCCTGTACTTGTGCTTGGGATTGCCCCGACCCACGTGCAGGACCTTGCACTTGGCCTTGTTGAACTTCATGACGTTCTCACAGGCCCACCTCTCCAGCCTGTCAAGGTCCCTCTGGATGGCATCCCTTCCCTCCAGTGTGTCCACCACACCACACAGTTGCTGTCATCAGCAAACTTGCGGAGGGTGCACTCAATCCCACTGTCCATGTCGTCGACAAAGGTGCTAATCAGCGCCAGCCCCAGTACCAACCCCTGAGGAATTGTTGTCTCTCCCCAGCAGCTCGTGCCTGCTCAGAAGAGCACTTTGCAGCTATCCAGGGTCTGAGAAGAGTGTCTCAGCGGCAACCAGAGCATGAAAACCCCATCAGGAAAGAGTACTCCTTGAGTCTACTGTACAAGAAACCACACTTCAGTCCTTGTCTCCATGAGGTATAGCAGGAGTGACCAGGGTGTGCCCAGCATGGTCCTTGAGCCAAAACCGAGGGGACCCCAGCTGACCACCTGGACACCAGACCACAGCTGAGCTGGGCTGTGGGGAGGAGAGACCATTTTTAGTGCGTTTTCACCATGCAGCCACTCCCTCCACCACTGCCGCCCCACCAGCACGGGGCAGCATCTGTCCCTGAGCAAGCTGATGTATCTCCAAGGACTGCCAGGGAAGGGACCCTTTTGGGTAACAAAGATTTAAATTGGGAGCTTTTGGCATGAGGTTCCTCTAGAGACCACACTGCCAAGTACTTTCTAAAGTCACTTCTTTCACAGCAGGAGCGCTTGCCAACATGCTCCTGGCAGCTTGGAAATGACCATGACTGGAGGAAGAGGATGATCAGAAAAGTCTGGGTTTAAGAAGCAGAAATGCTTTCTCTGATTGAATTTGAAAGTCATAAACCTGAAACTAATCAGAGAAATGTTTCTCCCTATGAGATGCGCAGCTCTTTTGAACATACACGCGTTTCTATTCATCTCAGGTTCAAAGAAAAGCAGGCGCTCGGCATTCAAATGCTGGTTGGCCAACAGGTTGGGGTAGGATGGATGAGGTCATGCTTGTCAACCCCATCCCAGTATGTCTCCTATATGTTGCACCTCTAGATTGAGTGAATGAAAGCGAGTCTAGCGATGGCTAGAAAAAGGAGAATCAAACACACAGTGGGTAACTTACACTGAGCTGGAGACAGAGACCACAACTTGGGGACCTGCTGGGGAGAAGGAAAGAAGGAAGAGAGGAAAGGCAAAATAATGGATCTGGAAAAGAATTGTTGTCTTCACCCACAGATTACTGCTACTTCCATCAGCTGCCCTGAGTCGCTGCTTTGTCGTCTTCTGCAGGCGCTTAGATATGGATAGACATCACCATGAGGTTCTTTCTCCAGAGCTCGGGGTTGCTAAAGTCACTCCAGAAACAAGAGCACTGCTCCATCCTATCAAACACCTGGTACTCTGAGACTACTTGAGTGACTTGCACTTTGCTGTGAGTTTCAAATGAGGTAGGAGATGGCACTGTGTGTCCTCTGGAGAGTGCACTCCAGGTCCTGGCTTGCACTGTCACCTGTACCTCAGTCAAGTAGGGGTGGAGGTGTTAGCATTCATTAATACTGAGGCAGGCCACTGCTCCATCCAGGAGAAATCACCCGATGTACAGCAAAGGAAATATTATGGGTTTGAGTCTGGGACTACATGGGAGTTCCTCTTTATCTAACCAGCCAGGCCCCTTAATCTTCCCTTGCAAAAGAAAATGGTCAACGACGTGGCTTTTTTAATAACTGAAAGTTTTTAGCACATCGCAAGCGCGTGCAAAAGGTCCATGTGCTTTTAGCTGTCCCGACTCAGCCCCGTTTGAATGCGAGCTGCCGTATGAAAGTAATTGGAAAAATGTGGTTAAAAATCATAGAATCATAGAATCATAGAATCGTTAGGGCTGGAAGGGACCGTCAAAGGTCATCTAGTCCAACCCCCCTGCAACAAACAGGGATATCTCCAACTAGATCAGGTTGCTCAGGGCCTCATCCAACCTGGCCTTGAACGTCTCCAGGGATGGAGCATCCACCACCTCTCTGGGCAACCTGTGCCAGTGTTCTACAACTCCAACTTTTCCCGTTCCCTTGGCTAGAGAGCCCTAAATCTGAGGTCCCAGATGGGTGCCACGGTTTTCATCCTTTAGCTGGTTATATAAGTTGTTATAACCTTTCTGGTAACAAATGTGTGTGTACACGTGCACGTAAGAAAAGCAGCTTGCATTAAACAGCACTAAACATAGAAACATACACCAGAAGATTTAAATCACGGAAGTTTCCTCTGATTGACTACAAGCAGCGCTGGGTATATGGAATGGTACCTCGCTCGGCTCGCTCACGTGTAACACTGATACCTCCGAGCAAAGATGTGAAGTCAAACCAGAGAGGTGGGCTGGAAATTTGGAGACTGACAACTGAGCAGTGGATCTTCACTCTTCATTAGTTCCAAGTCACTAGGAGACATCATCACGGGGGAAACCACAAGACCTGTAAGACTGAGACCTCCTCGTTTGCTTGCAGCAGCTGTCAATGCAAGATCTGGTGAAGGTATAAACTGATATACATCTTTGCGGTGAAGATATCGACTGATTTTTTGTAATAAATGTGCACCCACGCAGGTAAGCACACCTTGAGTTTCCTCTCAGTTTTCTGCCTGATGCTGATTGCTTGTACACACCTCTGGACCCAGGTTGGTTTTAGAAAAGAGCTTGGAAGAAAAACACTTGTGAATCTCAGAGGGCCAGAAGAGCGGATCCCTGGTCGGATGGGCGTGGTAGGGGCACTTCCATCCCCAAAGGTGCTCAGATCCCCCGAGCCTGGCAAAAGCCTGGCAGTTGCAAGTAGGGTTGGGCGCTCAGGCCCAGGCTGTCCTGCTGGGTGGTTGCCCACAGAAGTTTTCATCACCTTTTCTGCCACAGAGCTGCTCCAGTCCAACACGCTCTACTATCCACGGGCCACATCCAGGTCTCCAGCAGGAACAGGCCCCCAGGCTTAGCAGCTCACCTCCCCGTGCCAGTTGCCAGGAGGTCATGAGAGGAGTAAGTGATGGATCAGCCCAGGTGAAGGAGACAGAACAACGTGCAGAGCAGCCACCTGGGCACGGGGACTTGCCAGGCAGGGATGTCCTTCCTGAGCTCAGCAGCGATGCACAAACCCCTGAGGGAGCCTGGGCACATCCACTGCTGCACGGGCAGCGGTTTTCAAGCCCCAGCTTGTGCATGCCCTGCTACAGTTCTGCAATTTAACCCCACAGAAATGATTAAACTGCATCTAATCCCATCTGTTTACTCTTGGTGAGCCTACGCCACCGTAGGCTGATCCCAAAGCAGAGGTGCCATGCTGCACAGCGCCGCTCATCCTGTTTACAGCGCGAGAGAATTAGCCAATCTGCCTGTTTACGCAGGATGTTGGCTGGTCTGCTGCTGTAATGGGAGTGCAAAGATCATGGGTTTAGTTTGTGATGTGTTAAACTTGTTTGTTTTGAGGCTAAATTACCAGACTTCTCTGTTAGGGAAATAAGAGAATTGTTTTTAAGGGGCCTCTGTAACACGAATGCAGAGGTTCTACGTGTCCTTTGAACGTAGCCTGTGATTAGCCAAGCTTCAAGTGTGACACTCGAAAGAGAATTTGTAGTGGCCACCAAAAAGGCAGTTAATATGACAAAGGAGAAATTAATTAAAAGGTGTCAATTCATTACATTGCGCGCAGGCGAACACGTGCTCCGTGCACACGCTCTCTGCGCGGGTGCGGCAGGAACAGCCCCATGCTCAGCGCTCTTGGTTCGAGCTGTGTGGACAGGCTTTGGTTTCAGGCTGGCCAGGCAGCACAGCTGAGGGATAAATCCCTTCCCTCTTCCCTTCCCTTCCCTCTTCCCTTCCCTCTTCCCTTCCCTCTTCCCTTCCCTTCCCTTCCCTTCCCTTCCCTTCCCTTCCCTTCCCTTCCCTTCCCTTCCCTTCCCTTCCTTCCTTCCCTTCCCTTCCCTTCCCTTCCCTTCCCTTCCCTTCCCTTCCCTTCCCTTCCCTTCCCTTCCCTTCCCTTCCCTTCCCTTCCCTTCCCTTCCCTTCCCTCCTCCCCGCCCCTCCCTTCCCCTTCCCCTCCCTTCCCCTTCCCTTCCCCTTCCCCTCCCCTCCCCTTCCCTTCCCTTCCCCTTCCCCTCCCTTCCCCTTCCCTTCCCTTCCCTTCCCTTCCTTCCTTCCCTTCCCTTCCCTTCCCTTCCCTTCCCTTCCCTTCCCTTCCCTTCCCTTCCCTTCCCTTCCCTTCCCTTCCCTTCCCTTCCCTTCCCTTCCCTCTTCCCCTCCCCTCCCTTCCCCTTCCCCTCCCTTCCCTTCCCTTCCCTTCCCTTCCCTTCCCTTCCCTTCCCTTCCCTTCCCTTCCCTTCCCTTCCCTTCCCTTCCCTTCCCTTCCCTTCCCTTCCCTTCCCTTCCCTTCCCTTCCCTTCCCTTCCCTTCCCTTCCCTTCCCTTCCCTTCCCTTCTCTTCTTCTTCCTTTTTTTCACCCTCAGCGTATTGGGTGGTTGTTTCTGTGAATGGTCCCATTAGCTCCAGCAACATCTCCTGCAGCAGACAGTACAAGAAGGTCATAGTAACAGTTTTCTGCAGTTGCTTTCTGGGTTCAGAAGGACCACTCCACGTGGGACTGTCTACAAGAGGCACCAGCTCAGATGAGGGCAGGAGACTCTGCTGGTGACAACCAACATGTCCTCAAGACAGCACAGCCCAAGTGCCGTGAAAGAACATTGCTTCAAAGACACTCAGTCACTTCCAAAGTGGTGCCAAGGACGTGGGACATGGAGTGCCCCGTGGGACCACAATCACATCGGGGAAAGGGTCAGACCAGAGGAGCCACTGCAGAAGAGAAAGAGTGGAACATGCCATCTTTGGAGGGGAAAAAATATGCAGTTCACATAATGGCCCTATAATGTATAATGTTTAGAAACATGAAACCAGCAGAGCCAGTAGGTTTTTTTAATTGGGAGTGTAGAGTTTTATTATTTAAAAGGTTTTATAAAGGAGTTTTAAATAGACCATGGAATTGCTATAGCAGGTTTTTTTTTTCTGCTGGAAATTACTCAGCCATTTGGTTTCTATTTTTGCAAAAAGCATAAGCTTTTTGAACAATCATTCGATATGCTTGTTGATGCATCACAAAAAGGAGATATGCTTTGAATTCTCCTTAAAAACCCCATGTAAACACAAGGCTTACGTATAATTGCAACAAAATACCGTCTCCTCATGGAGTGCTTTCACATGTAATTTCCTCTCCGACTACTGCATGTAAACACACTTATTGTATTTGGGAAACTCCCAAATCTTGGGCGCAATCAGGATCAATAGCTCAGCAAAGGCAAATTATAGTTTAAAATGTCCATGTTTTGCAACGAGATGCCCAGATGGTAACAAAGAAAGGAGCATTTTAACCCAGAAGGGTGGTTGGATGGCCCCGTTTTCCACTCCTTTGTGCCACAGGTTCACACCTCACACAGCAGCAACATCCTCCGTACCCAGGGACCCTGGTCCACAGGCCAGAGGACAGACATTCCATGCACACAAGTGTAATTTCAGATGGACAAAGGCGTTGGCCTCTCTGTCCCCTAAATTTCTCTTTTTGAAAAGACAAGACAACGTCTTCCACCCATTGGAGTTGTGTTTGTTTTTCTTGAGTTCTTCTTTCCCTAAAGCAGTGGGAGGCCGTAACAGGTCGGACCTCAGTGGCTGCTGTCACCACAGGTCCACAGCCGTGCCGTGGCGTATCCTGACCTGCTCCCTGGCTGCACTGCCACCATTGCCCCGGAACGAGCTGGAGGAAGGGGCTACCCAGGAGCCTTTAGGTTAGGAACACCATGAAGAAATAAGCAACAGCACCAAGACATTACGCAGGCAAGAAGGAATGTCACCCAGTGCAAAATTCAACATGACAAAAGACTGCAAGAAAATTATTAGTTACCGCTGAAATAAGTGGATTGTCTTGGTTTGCCATCGTGCACTTAGCACGTTTCTGGGCATGTGTTTGGTCACTGTGTGCTTCCCTTTTGCTTCCTCCTAGAAGCCAGCCAAAATGCTCTCTGCATTTTCCGTTTCTCGATCTTCAGCATCCTCATGGAGACTCAAAAGATCTTGTTCGTTTAGCACATAAGCCATTACCACCTTCTTCCCCACAGCTGGGCCTTCTAGACAAAGTGGAGAAAGTCTAAATCCTATTAATTTGTAGATGAATAGCCATGAAATTCTCTTAGAAAAATTCTAAAGTACAATTTTTACCCCTAATGCCATTTATGGTTATAATAGTTACATGGTTATAACCATCTTCTAGGTTATAATTTCCCTTTGCTGAAATTGATATTAAAATTTAAGCTAGATACAGTTCCATTTGTACCTGAAGGCAACACAAGGTCGGGTTTCTGCTTCGCCAAAGCCCTTCAGCTTCCCCAAGCTGAATGACATAGCTCTGGGCTGAGCACAACAGGAGACTGGTGCAACTGGGACTCTGCTGGTGTTGCAGTACGGCAGAGCCTGCGCTTATTTAGCTTTGTTTGCATACAGCCAACCACATCAGTGGGTGCACAATATTGTTGTCAAGCAAAAGAGCTGCATAACCTGAGTATCCCGTGAAAACGGCATGGCTGCAAGCTGAAATGGTTTCCCCTTCAACTTTCTGTATATTTTTTATTTTCAAATTTGTTTCTGCTGTACCCTGATTTATCAAAGCACTAAAACACATGCTTGACTTAAAATGCCCCGCTGCAGCTAAAACTAATTGCATACTTAGTCTTTGATGGCTCAAGGTCATAAAGAAATCACCAGCTTTTCCAAACAAATACTTCAATATGTTAATTGCTAGCAAACCAAATGCCACAACCTCTTCGGTTATGGCAGGAGGGTTGTGTGCCTGACTACAGGGTTCACAGGTTTCTGCCTGGGATTTCCCAGCACAAATGTAGGCACCACACGAGTACTCAGGGCACAGAAAGTCCACAAGTATCAGACTACATGGCTTGGTCGGACACTGGTGCATCACACGTTTATTTGGAAATGCCTGACCAAATGTATAGAGCAGGACAGCAGACACAGTTGCAAACCCTCTGCTTTCTACTGGTTTGGGTCTGATGTGCAACAAAGCACTGGGCAAAAAAAACCTCATCTGTCCTGACCCTGCTGGCACACATCTGGGTCAGAGATGCCTGACCTGTCAAGGTTACCTGAACACATCTGTGAAGCCTTCAGCATCTCTTCAGCAAAACATTTCCCATCTGGCTGTGGACATACGATAGCCCTCTCCTGACCACAGAGTTCCTGCAATCCGTTTGGCATAAGGATGCAAGGCTGCAGAGGCAAGGGAGGGAGCGCAAAGCACAAGCCTAAGACATGTTTGGTGAGATGATGATGATGGCTCAGAGCCGGGCGGACACAAACCCATCACTCCTGATGGGGACGTTGTGTCGGTCGTGGTCACACGACAGCCCAGCGCACCGGCACCGTCTGCGTGTTGGCTTTGTCTTTGGTTTTTCACTCTTCCTCTTTAAGTGAGGCTGAGAAAGAACCCCACTCTTCTCTGAAAAGGTAAATCATTACTTATTTGTGAAAGCAGAAGGTGAAACAAAGGATACTAGATGTCACATACCTAAACATATATATGTATACACGCACACACTGCATACATATATATACACACGTGTATATATCTTAAAACCCACACATTTACATAAATATGTAAACAAAATGTAAATACATTAACACATGTATGAAAGCAGTACTGCATGAGTAGAGTTCGCAGGCACATTTGCTCAGACAGCCTGGGGATATTCACTCCCTCCCTCTAAACTGGCTGTTTTCCCCTCCAAAATTCTTAGTAGAACAATAATATTTTAACAGTTGCAGCTTTAAAAAGCTTGATTATGACCAATCATTTCTCCCAGGCAATTGTATATTTAGCAGAAGGGAAAAATTAAACTTCCCAGGAATGAGGTTACGTAGGGCATAAAATTCAAGGAAATAGGTATTTAGGTCATTGCGGGCATGGTTTTTATTTTCCCTCATTTTCAGATTACTTTCGATTAGGTCTGTTCAGAGTGGAAACTTCTTGATGTGAAATAGATACTATCTAAATCATTAGAGCTCATTCATTGCCATGTGCCACCTTTTAGAGCAATTAAACCTGACCTTGGGGTTACGGAGCTGAACACACACCGACCCAGGGCACTTCCTCTGAATAGGAATAAGGTTGTAGCACAAATACAGTCAGGAGGCAGCATCGCTCCTGGCACAGAGGGATGGAGCTGGGGTCCACGGGCTCTCAGACTATGGAGTCCATTGATTCAGAACGTTCTCTGCTGGGAGCAGTTTGGGGTTTTCTTTTTTTTTTCCCCCTTTTTATTTTTTTTACCCCGACATCTGGAGTCTATCCCTTTGCCAACCTCTCAACCCTCCACTCAAAAAAAAAGAAAAGGAGGGAAACAGACGGACAGACTCACAGACAGACGGGGTGAGCCCCAAAAAAGTTTTGACAAAATTCAAAAAAAAAATCCCAAAAAACCAGATAATACCATCATCTAAATTTTTCCGTCTTTTGGACATTAATATTTTCGTCAAGTATCTGCCAGCTGAACTCCAGGCAGTCTCCAAAATACACCCCTGATTCTCCCCAGAGTGGTTTCTTCTCACTTTCAAACTTTTTAGGTAGTTCTTCCCGCGGCCGCGACGTGCAGCACCTGCGCGCCAGATTTGTAGCCCTTTGATCACAGTATATTTACAGGGCAAGGAATGTCCAGTATGTGAACGGCTGATTTCCCTGGAAATATCTGGAAGGCCAACCTCCCCACCAGACTTGTTTCAATGCCTTCTTCCTTTGGCAGAACAAACGTGGAAGCTGCCTCTACTTAAACAGAAAAGGAGATGCTGGTAAACAATTAAGTGGGGTCTTGTTTAGAGAAAAAATCTTTTCATATGCTGCCAAGCTGCGCTAAACAATAACTGTCAGAATCTGTTAAAAGAGCAGAAAAACAATGTTAACTGTCAGAATCTGTTAAAAGAGCAGAAAAACAACGTTGCTGGGTACAAAACTAATTTTGCTAGCGTTTGTTCACAAACTGCATCGCACGTTTAGTCTCGTTTCCCCCACGAACTCTCAACAACCCAAGGCAGTGCCAAACGCTGCTTCTTTCAGCTTTCATAATGTGCTAAGGAGGGAAGAAAAGCCATCTGGCATTCCTTCACCTGGCAGGGCCACTCCTCATTAGGCTGCTGACCTGAAATGTAATATCTCAGCCGTGACCGCGGGAGAAATACGTGGGACCCACCTGCAAAGTAAAAGCCCTTTTTGAGATGTGATGCCAGATTCCTGATCACTGGTGTGCTGGGATTCACCTTTAGGAGACTTGTAGACAACTTGTATTTCGTTGCTGCAATGTGCAAAGGTGGGACTCACAGAGGCCTTCTTTGGTTGTGATGACTTCAGAGCTAAACCTTCTTTTTCTTTATTTTTTCCTCCATTTTTCTCCATATTTGCTACACGTAACGTGCTGAATTTTATAGATCTGGAAGATCTTCTCTTTGCCTTTAGCCTAGCTATGGCCTGACCTACACGCAGTATGTGTGTCTATGCTGACTGCGTTTCGGTGATGCTTCGATGCATCCATGCAAAGTAGAGGGAACTGCTGGCAGGAGAAAGAAATTTTTCTGTGAAAAGACAGTAAGCTTTTCTGTATTACTATTTAGAATCATAGAATCATAGAATGGTTAGGGCTGGAAGGGACCTTCAAAGCCATCTAGTCCAACCCCCCTGCAAGGAACAGGGATATCTCCAACTAGATCAGGTTGCTCAGGGCCTCGTCCAACCTGGCCTTGAACGTCTCCAGGGATGGAGCATCCACCACCTCTCTGGGCAACCTGTTCCAGTGTTCTACAACTCTCATGGTAAAAAATTTTTTCCTAATATCCAACCTGAATCTACCTCCCTCTATTTTAAAACCATTACCCCTTGTCCTATCACAACAGGCCCTCCTGAACAGCCTCTCCCCATCTTTCTTGTAGACCCCCTTGAGGTACTGGAAGACCGCTATAAGGTCACCCCGGAGCCTCCTCTTCTCCAGGCTGAACAGCCCAACTCTTTCAGCCTGTCCTCATAGGAAAGGATTTGACAGTGGATAAAGCATTGCCGGACCAGATTGTACTGCAGTTATCCAAGATGACACACTACGGGTGTATAGGTCCTCCTCTTAATAAACACTTGCTTCCAGCAAGTCTTTCTGTTCACTTGCAGGTAGAAGTTAAAGCTACTGAAGGAACTAAATCAAACCTCCTTGTTCCTCACTGACACAATCCAAAAGGACAAAGTATGGAAATACTCCGTATTGTACCACTTGTGAATTCCTTTACACCATGCATCTTGTACATGGGTGTGTAAAGTCACAGCACGGCATGCAGAAGCATGAGGAACATGGTTTAGGGACCCTGACAGTGCAGGGTGAATGGTTGGACTCCATGATCTTGAGGGTTTCTTCCAACCAGATGATTCTATGATTCTATGAAGCAAGGTCAGGACTTAATGTTGGGGGCAATGCTTTTCCACTATAGTCTATAAAAGTCTAAAGAATTAGCAAATATTCACAGCCATGGCAGATTTGGGGATTAAAATAGATTTTTTTTTGCAGGTGTAATTATCAAATAAGATGATGGAGACTATTTTAAATTCAGCTTTACCTAAAAATTCCATCCAAACTAAGGATGTGGTCAAATTAATTCTTACGAGAAGGGTTCTTCATGCTGATTGTTATCTTCATAATTGCTAACATAATATAAAAATACTTGTTCAAGAAAACCTTTCAGCTTTAAAAGGCTTGAAGATGGCACAGAAAAGTCCTCAAACATCTGAAGGGTTACTCAAACCTTGGACTTGTTCAAAAGTTGACAATTATACTTCCATGAGATATTGATCCAGTTACAGTACCTTTTCAGCAAAGAGAAGTCAAAATTTGGAGAGCTCATGTGAACAGACAAACGGATATTTCACTGAAACCCACTGCTAAGCAATGTTTTCCGAGTGTCTTTAACCACTGGTCTTACAGTATCCACAAGAGAAATAACTGTGATTGTTACAATATTGTGCTCCAAACAGACCCTGACCTGTCTGATTAGGAACATTTTGTTTTCCACACTGCAAAATTAAACAAGTTAATGAACAGTTATTGCAAATTAGACATAGTGGGAGGTTTCCTTACCCTGGAGTAAGGCATCCATGTGTCCACCATATATACCTATATAAATAAAAGATGTATTTTTGTAGAGCTGAAGTAGCAGATTTTGCATTAAATGTGACTTCATGATCTTCAATTGTCTATAAATAAATAAGCATTATGTAATATGATATAAAAATAATCATGCCATTAAGCCTATTAAATTACTCTGCTTTAGTCCTCCACTTGCTCTGACTCCTACCCAGACGCTGTCTGGACCCAGTGAATGGATTGGTGCCTTTCAAAATCCAGCCTACGTTAAAATCGTCTGCCTGGTCAGGGAATGGCATTTCCAACACGGAGGTAAAGTGAAAGATACTTTCAGAGTCAGAGCTATGGAAATTGTTGGCCTTTTTCTCAAGTAGGGAGAAAATTATCATTTGGCCTCTTAAAAAAAGACAAAAATTCCAGACAGAAATCTTGTCTAATCCAACTGAACGTTTGTTTTTTTTTTTCCAAGTGGAGTGGCTGCTAATTCCTGGGGAATAGCACAGTAATTCGGGGATTCTGCCTGCACTGAGTTTATGAATGTACAAAGACAAAAAATACAAAGTCATCCTGGCTTAACCAGAAATTGGAAATTGTTCCATTACACTTAGTCCCAGCTTTTTATGGAGGTCTGGCATTTTTCCTGCTGTTTCCATTTGGAAATCCTGTGTTTCTTTGGACAACAGTGCACTTGGTGACAGAGGTCCTGCCTCTGCGTTTATATGACTTCTAAAGCAACTGCCCCTACATCTGCAACGGTCCTTGGTCTGTAATCTTGATGCCTCGCTGAGTTTGTCATGTTTATTTATGGAATGGGATCAAAGTTGCTGACTTCGAGTCTGAAACCACCGCCCAGCCTCCCCAGAAGACGTGTGCGTGAGTTGTTTTCCTCCCAGTTTCTGTTCAGGCACGTTCCCTCCATGCTGCATCCATGACGTGCGTTTCAAACAAAACTCCCCATTTTTACTTCCCTCCAGCTGGAAGGAAGCAAAGCCAGATACCCAGGGCTTTGATGATAATTATGCCAACTGAGATTTTCCATGCTTGCTTATCAGCATTATAGGAGCAGGCTGTTGCTTCCCAGTGTCTACCAAAGCAGAATTTGGAGGAAACCAAGTTCCTGTGGTGGCTGAAGAGCTTCAGGGTGAAAGCTCTGCTCTCTTTTGAACTTCATGTACAAATGCAGAATCAAACCAGCCACCGTTACGCAGTCACAAGTGCAACACTTGAGTTCATGAGAAGTGTCTCTCCTCCTCTTGACAGTTTCTCTCGTCATGCATTCACGTCCCCTAGGGAGCAACTCATTTTCTGTGTAACCACTTTATTTGAGAACCATAATGCTATTACGTAATGAGAACAATGAAACTTCACCCATGCTAGGGTATCACGTTGGGATATAGAGGCTGGTTACCTGGTTACAAAATTGTACTTTCCTTGTCAACACAAAATTAATAATTGAACAGAAAACGTCTGGAAAGCAATAAGTAAAGTCTCACCTTCTCTGCCCACGACCAAACTAAGCCGTGATCGGAGAGGAGCCACAGAAGGAGCGGAGCGGTCAATGCTGCCCATCCGCTGGTGTTGCTTGGGTATGTGCCTCGCTGGGCCCCATGGTCTTGCCCAGAGGAGAACAGATGGGTTGTCATTATTGGTTGATGTCTGTTTGCTAGTGAAGGCAGGATAAAGGTGCTTATAATCTAATTCCTATTAACTAGATACTTCATCCTCAAAACCACCAGTCCAAGTTGCTAGCGTTGGAAAAATGGCCGAGAGAATAGTTCACCGGTGTTTCAGTGGCACGCTAGCAAGACAACATCTATGTGTTTGCAATGCTTTGGTTATTATTTTTTAACCAAACTACATTTTAGCACACTACAAATATCCTACCACTAAGCAGATCTTCACTGCCCCAGGCACAGAAACACTGCATTCATAGGAGAAAAAAAAAAAAAAAACCAGGAAAAATCATGGTTAAAGACAAACCATTTCTTGCAGAAGTATAAATATCTCACTAGCAACAGTGCTCTGGCTCCTTTTAGCACGCAGTTAGAAAGAATAATGCTGCAAACCAAGGGCTGGCTGTGGATAGGTGGGGGGTAAGTGGCAGCAGAAAAGGCAATATTGCCAGCGCTGCTCTGGCCATTAGCAAGAGCAATTTGCCCACAATCAATCTGGAAAGAGTTTTCTCAGGTTTCAGTAAAGTTAATGGAGTTGGAAATTCCTCCTCCTTCAGAGAAGCTGTGGCTGCCCCATCCTTGGAAGTGTTCAAGGCCAGGCTGGATGAGGCTTTGAGCAACCTGCTTCAGTGGAAGGTGTCCCTGTCCATGGCAGATGGGTTGGAACTGGATGATCTTTGAGGTCCCTTCCCACCCAAACCATTGTATGATCATATGATTCTATGAAAACCTGTTATAGTGTCAAAGTAACCAATTATAAAAAAATTTAATGTCATCCATTTACATCAGAAAGGAGTCAAGCAAAGCTATGTTTATTCTTCACCCATCTTTATTATATCTTAAATTTGATAAATTAAATTTGGAGATATCTGTGTGGTGAACGAAGAGTCTTTCCACTTAGAGGTCAGCAGGCTTTACACACACATGGCCTTTACCACCAGAGGAGAGCTAGCAGGGACGAGCAATGGACATCTGCTAGAATCACCTCTATCTGCAGAAGAAATTTAAAAATTCCCATGCACGTTAGTTAAAAAAATGGAGAAGATCTTGTACTGCATAGACTTGATCCAAAGCCTACTAGAGTCATCACTGCTGACTTGAGTGGCTTTGAGATCTATCTGTACAAAGGACCGTATCTTCTATCAGTCGTTAAAGTAGCAGAGGCAGGGCAGAGAGGGTTGGTTGAAGACTCATTTTCTTCAAAGCCAAGTGACGGTTCATCAACGTTGAGCCTGCAGACACGAGTGACCCATCTCAGGCACAGCCTTGGTCATCCTTCCATCCTCACAATGGATGGAAGAAACCAGTGAGGGTATATCATCCTTCTTTTATCCCCATCTCCCTTCTTTTTTTTTTTTCCTAAGTGCCATTACCTTACTGAAAAAATACTTATAGTTAATCAGCACTGCTTAATCCTATTCACTTCCATCTGTGCCTCTCTGTAGCCTGACACCTCTCCTGCCCCGAGGCCATGGAAAGCGGAGGGTATTCAGTGCATGGGCTTTGCCGTTGGATGCCTCTGGGGACCAGCTGTCCCCAATCATCCTGTCCACAGCCCTTTCATTCCCAGATTACATTTTGTACCAACAGTTTGTGTGTGGGAAAAATCAAAGATGTCAGGGGCTCCTCCCAGGACGTGCACTTTGCGTAAGGTGCCCAATCACCGGGGCGCGGGCGCTTGACCTTTGCGCTCGTGGAGAATAATGAATTGGGGGCCAGTCTTCAGGCACTCGCCATCATCATCCAGCCCCCACCAGAGCCCAGCATTAGAGTAATCACTGACATGCTGAAGCAATGAAAGCAATCTGTTGTTAACTGCCTGAACCAGATTGTCCCGAGTCCCCAGACTTTCTTGTTCAGACATATTGCACAATGGTAATTCTCTCTTTCTTTAAAGGAAAAGAAAAAAACCTTAACAGGCTAGAAGATGTCTCCTCATAGCCTTCCTTCCCCTGTCCAGGGGTTCAAGAACACTTGACAGAAAATCCAAGAATGACATTTCAGAAACCATAGACAGTAATGAAAACTGAATGCCTGAATAAATCCCAATGGACTAGAAAGATTAGATAATGGAAAGAATTTCTTTACTATTAGTTCTTCACCTAAGCTCGTTGCGATGAATTTATTGAATTGCTTGCATTCACTACCCTGGGAGGGGACCTCAGTCTTTAGTTACAGCTGATCAAGATATTGCCAATGGTTTGAAATGAAAACGTGCTTATAATTTCTTTATGGGTGCAGCTTTGAACCATAATTCATAGAACCATGGAATAGTTAGAGTTGGAAGGGACTATAAAGACCATCTAGTTCCAACCCTCCTGCCATGGGCAGGGACATCTTCCACTAGATCAGGTTGCTCAAACTCTTATCCAACCCGGCCTTGAACACTCCCAGGGAATTCCAGGGAACAATTCACAGCAGACAAAATTCTGTATCTTGAGTGTCAACACAGCTACAAAGCAGGCCGGGCAACCAAGAACCCACTGCCTGATTGGCCATCACACGGCAGTCGTGCGACAGCAGCTCTGCTTTAGCCCGTCAGCAGCAGCACTGAGTCATCACCCATCCATCTCGGATTCACCCCAAATTCTGTTCTCCAGCACCCACTTTGCTACCAGCAATTGCATATCCGCCAACAGCAGTATTTTAGTTGCCTATTTCACATTAAATTGAGCATTCAGTTGGGCAAGGACCAACCGCTGTGGGTTCCTGCACATGAAAGCACTGAGCCTGCTCCAGTATGGCACTGCCTGGCTTCTAGTTATTTTTAGCTTCAAACACAACTTTTTACACCACAACATCCTCACAAAACCATTAAAAGAAAGTGCAGTTTTACGGATGTATCAGTAAAGGACAGGACAGCTGAGCGCCCAGCTAAGCCCATCTCAGGAGCCCATGGCTGAGCTAGGAGGCCAATGTCACTACTTGCCATCTACACGGTGCTCATTAGATGGTGCCACCTTCCCTGGATCACGACAAGAGACAGATACTTGAGTATGGAGGGCATGGATGAACCAAAGACATTCGGTTGCACACCCAACAGGGATGCCCATTGTTCCCAAAGGCTCTGACTCGCTTCCCTCCCAGGTCCCTGTCCCCACCACGCTACCTGCATGACCCCAGCCCCGCTCTGTGTGTGGCTTCGAGCACAGCCCATCCCTCTGGTCTGTTGTTCATCCTGGCCAAGCTACAACCTCACAGACGTGTGCTGGCTCATAGGGCACAACCCGCCCTCCCAGGCGAGACAGAGGCTTCGCTAACTCAGTAAATACACAGATGTGGTTAAGAGTCCAGGACAGCACTCAGCTGCTATTAATGCTTTAAAAAATTATATATCCACTCTTGTGTCAAATGCTCTTTTTTTTTTCAGTGCGGAGTCACCGTTGTTGAAGATATCCACGGTACTCCTAGATAAACTTGTCAAACCTGGGTAATATTTTATGAGTGATTTAAGCAATTTTTCCAGTTAAACAAAGGCTTCTCTTCCAGCTTGGCCAGGGAAACGCTACTTAGTGCCTAGGTCAGGTAAAAAAAAAAATAAAATTGTTATTTTATGAACAGTGTGAGATGACAGTTTCGCTCTTTCTTCCACACTTCAAGGGCTTCCTGTTGCTGACTTGTGAGCAGGTATTTTGCAGTATTAAATGACCCGATGTTATCGGGCTGTGGGGCAGAGTTTGGCGTGCCTGGACGGATCCGATCGACTGACGCAGTGTCCCCTCTTCAGGAACCAGAGAAATAATTCCCATTTTCATGCCACACGCCAGGAGATGTTGTCAAGCTTGCATAAACAGGTATTTTGACAAGGAAATTCAAGTTTTCCCTCCATTATTTTGTCTAATACTTCTCATGTTTTGTCTATTGTATTGCAGATGATTGGCTAAAACAGGAGCGTAGCCGATGGGGCAGCGTGCAAAATACATAGACAAAAACTTACCTTCCACTTCATTTTTCTATTAGCCAGTACTTGTGGATTGAAGAAATCTACTCCAACTTAGGAAAATACTCTCATGTTTCAATGCAAACCCTTAAAAAATGAAGTTTTCACACCAAACATGCACATTGCAGCCGCAGCCTTTATGGTGACCCTACAGTCACGCCTGCTGACCCCCAGTTGGGAGCACAAGCTCGGCCAGGCTGTATCATAAACATTTTAGTTAAAGAAGGGCTATAAAAATTATTAAATCACCCCTGCTGAAGGGCCAGGTCACATCCATCAGCTTGTTATCAAGGAGAAACACGGCCATGTGTCAGCAGGGTGCTCCTGGCCCTCCTCGCCTTCACCCACCCTCCCTGGGGAGGTCCAGCACTGCCCTGTATTTGTCCTGCTTGCCTGCAGGAACACAAACCCCTGCATCCATGGACATGGCAGATCCATAAAATTTACCCCAAATAATTTTGCTTGTCTTAACGTATGAAGGGCCACTCCAGACCCTTGAGCACCCTCCGGCAGAAGCAAAGCAAGTTCATCAGTTGCTCACCAAGCATGAGGAGAAAAAAAGAGTAGAACGGGTTTGAGACATCTACGGGTATATTCTACATCATTTAACAGATTTCCAGCATTATCTTCATTTATACATATATGTATTATCATACATAATCTCTGGAGAGGTGGCTGAAGCTGCCTGGCAAGCTCTCACCGCAGAGACCATGCTGCAGTCCAGAGGTCCACACGATCCCTGATACTTCTGCCCCACTCTGCCCGTCCTCCAGACCTTACAGGGGTACAAACCCTAGAACGTGTTTCGTAAACAACTGTCAATCACGGTCACGTCAGTGTCACCGCACCGGTCTTGGCCGTTTCCTTTGAAACTAAAATAAATCTTGCAACGTGTCTTGAAAAATGAGGAAATTTGAGGGACGAAATCTTGGCTCTCTGCAACTGAGTGGTAAAAGTCACACTGTTTTAGTGGAGGTTGGCCATCACATTGGCTCTTCTGGTCCAGGGCAGAAAGGGAAATTAAGTGCACAGTGTGGGGCCCCTCTTTTGGAAGGGAAGGTGTTGGTTTAAGGGTCTCAGCCCAGCTCAGCAGCCATGGTGTACCCACAAGCAAGTTAATAGCTGCTGTAGGTATCTCCAGTATGAGTTATGAAGTTGTTAATCCTCCACAGGTTTTAATAATCATTTAGCATTTAGTGAATACGCCATACTATAAATGTCTTATTAAACCTAAATTAAATGCAGATTTGGAACATAAATGTGCTGTAGAAATTTACGAGGGATCTTAGCAGAGAATAATTTTTTTAGACGCTGCCGTGAAAGCTACAGAATATCAGTTTTCGAATGAGTATAAAATACTGTGTGTCAGTTGCCAGTTATTAAAGAAAGTGTTTGTGGAGGTATGTCCTATACTCCCCACACGATCCCAAAACCTAATTCATCAGCAGGAATTCCCGGGTCTGTAAAAAGCAAATTAACAATTTCCATGTCAGTACAGTCCTGCACCATCCGGAACCGCCGGGTGCGGGTCCCACCTCCTCCTTGCTAACCGAGCTCAGGATGTGCAGAAATGCTGTGCACATCCCAAAGGCTGCAAACATCAGGGACGATGATGCTTCTTTGGACCCTCAGTGTTCATATCCAACATTTAAGGATTTCCAGCATTGGTTACAGTAACAGATTTGAAGAAAAGATGATTAACACTAAATTTGTGGTTCTTTTCTCTTAGCACTTGTTTGCTGAACTGGTTTAACCCTAAGGCCTTTGACTGGAAAAAATCCAACTCTGCAAGTGTTTCATTTTACGCCCTGAGCAGGTCCGCCAAAGCCCAGCGGGACAGCTCGCACACCAGCTCACACACAAAAGACCTTTGCTGGCTGAGGGCACGAGTCAGTTTGTTCAGCCACAGCCCAAGCACTTCTGACGAAGCTCAAAACTGTTTCAGACAGAGCTTGAACCGAAAACCACCTTCCCCTGGCTAGGTAGGTCAGTGCTGAGCCAGTCTCTAAACCCCCGTGTCTGCCCAGGCTCAACATGGTCTTGCCCCACATAGCTCCTGGGCACCACAGGGCCAATCCTCCCCGCAAAAACCCCTGGATGTGTCCACCCAAAAGGGAAAAGAGCTGAGACACTCACGCCAAAATGAAAAGGAAGAACAGAGCAAAAGCACGGACATGCTCATCATCGCTGCTGGCTCCAGCACTGGTCAGAGCATCTCAGGTTTCCGGTGAGAAGCTGACAATCTGTCAGCAGTGCTGTCACAGCTGAGTCCTGCAGAAGCAATGTCTCATTCATTGAGGTCTTGTTCCCTTAGAGTGATCATGGGAGCTCCTGCACCCCTCACTGCCAAGCCTGGAGATGCGGTGCCAATAAACTCAGGGAAGCCATTCCCAGTAAGTGCCAAGCAGACCACGCACCATGAGGTATCATTAGAGGACAGTATTGCATGTGTTGACAAGCTCTTGATAGAATTTACACCAACAATACTGTGCAGTAATTTGAAATACTTACTCTTGTTTTAAAAGAAGAAAAGCAAACCTACAACCATTGCAACCAGCTTACAAAGCTGTTAATGACTGCCAAAGCTGGACCCCATTCACACTGCAGCCATTTACTGGCTCAGATGGTCAGGCTCGTGAGGATCCCATTTTCTGCAGGAGAACAGGTTATCAGTCTTAGAAAGTTTAACACTTTTAGGCAGAGAAAAGCTTCTAGCTGAGAAATGACCATTATCAGCACCATAGTCAAGAAACTGCATCTACCTAAAACTCCTCAGTGTCTGGGAGGCTGGAACAAATAGACAACAATTCCCTTTGTCTTTAGGGAAGACAAAGTAGAGTGGACCAATGATTGTGCTTTATTGCCCAGAGAAGTTGTGGCTGCCCCAAACCTGGAAGTGTTCAAAGCCAGGCTGGATGAGGCTTTGAGCAACTTGATCTAGGAGAAGGTGTCCCTGCCCATGGCAGGGGGGTTGGAACTAGGTGATCTTTAAGGTCTCTTCCAACCCAAACCATTCTATGACTCTATGACTTTAGAGTCATGCCAAATTTACGTCATGGTCTGCACCAAAATTTAACACATAGCTGTCACGTCCACATGTGTATTTCCTAAAGGACCATCTCTGTTTCTGGTAATTGTAGAAGCAAATGTAAACCTTACCTTAATCAGGCACTATGGAAATCTGCTCCCATTCAGACAGGGAAAGAAGGGGAGAAGAGAAGCAGCAGGGCAAAGGCAAGCTCCTCCAAGCACTGGTATGGGCACTATAGGTGTTTTCTAGAGGAAAAAAAGAGACACTTTACATTAACTATGTGCTCTCCGTGGAGCAAATCCACGTTGATGACTTCCTATCACTTACGAGACTGATGCATCTATGATTTCTGTTTCCAGCCCTGCACTTGATTAAAGGACACCCCGCGTCCAGAGCAATGTTGTTATACAGAATGCCTGTGTTATCAAATAATAAACTAACTGTCAAAATATTGGCTCAAGGTTTAAGAATTTCCTAGCATGGGAAGATTAAGACGATTACAGTTCCAATAAGTACGATTTCTGACTAATTGTTTGCAGATATGGCATAGAAGCAACATGGCTTGCTTTGGGAAAGTTGTATGATTTTACTCTACAGTTTTCTAGATGAAAAGTAGGTAAAAAATAAATGCTCAGAGCCCAAACTTGCTTAAATCTGTACCTTTGCATTCACGCGAAAGGAAGCTGCGCTTACAGGGCTGAAGAGCTCTCCCAGTGTGCTTGTCTCCCCTTTAAAATTGAAATAAAAAAGCCCTTACTATACTCAATTCAATAACCTGGGCTCAGATTTTCTTACAACCCCATGGGTAGCTCTTCAGATCTAGTCTGCAGACAACAGACTATCCCTGCGAACAAGTCTTCCCTCTCCCTGCACCATACCCATAAATACACACACACAGAAATTCACTCTACAAAAGTCCTAGAAGCTCCCAATGCTTTTTCTAGCTAATGATATATGGACTTTTCCATACAGGAAAGTCACAAGGACCACCGTGTCTCCATCACTCGCTTCATATGCTCTTGTACTGTCTGTCTACCAGGACCCACCAGAATTTTTGCGCTTCTCATAATACAAAGGGAAGTGAAGGCCATGCCTACGTCCCACCTGAGACTGGCTAGGATCTGGGTTATAAACAGAAAATCTATGAACAAAGAAGTTATTGCTAGTTTCCACCCCAAAAGGCAGCTGGTGTTGGAACACTACTCTGATTCAGGCTCGCTGCTGCTGGTGACCTGTTACCAGCACAAGTTGTCCTGCTGATCTCCATGGGGTGACCTGCACAAGTACCCTCTCCTCCATGGAAACCCGAGCTGCTCTGCAGCTCATCGAGCAAAAAGCACGCGAGCAGAAAGATCTTGGTTCTCCATTCCAGCTGAGTCAGAGGCTCAATATGTGACCTTCTGTCACTTGGTCTTCTTCTGTCAAAACCAAAACTGAGTTTAAAACTAGGAACACGCTGTGAACGAGATGCTCCATCTGAGCCAAACATTTCTGGGTAAATATATTGCAAAGAGCACAAATCATATCATTTCAAACTTTGGGATTCTGTATATATTTAAATGTATACAAAATTCTGCTGTTTCTCGACAATAGGTTCATACTCTAGAAGAACAGAAATCCAGCAGTCTGAAATTAATAATGCATTAGAACAAACACCAGTGCATTGTTTCCCATTTAAGGAACTGCCTGGATATAAATAAACCCTTACTCAATTCTGTGATTTAAATAACAGAATCATTCTTACCCAGTAACAACTGCACCTTTCAGAAAAAATAAGAGATAAAAATGGATTTCGAGAAGAAATTTGAGGTATTAGTCTTAAACCCTGATGCACCAATGCTTTTGCTGTCAGTGTACTGGAACCACGTAACTGGAATGTGACTCAGTTCAAAACTCTTCCTCCGAATGCCCCCAAAATTTTAGGAGAAGACCGAATCGGATGAGGGAAATGCAAGCTAAGGCCATTTCTACTTTTGATGCTCTACCTAAAGGTGCTGTTTCCATAACGTGGCCATACCATGCGTTGCCTAAATTTGGACTAGCATTGCCTCTCAGTAAGACCAGGTTTTACTCTTGTAGAACGCAAGAAGCATGCAGTGCCTGGAAACACGGATACAAATATTTGTCCAAGACAACTACAGAGCTAAAAATCGAAAAGATGAACATGGATCAGGGACCCTCACTGACATAATTTTCTTACAGAACCTGTCTGCTGGCAGTGGGGCACAGTATTTTGGCAGTAGTGAGAACGTGCTTTGCTTTGCCTCCTGGGTTACAGCCTGTAATGAGAGTCACTCATGACTATTCAAGTCCACTGAACAACAGACACCTGAATTATTGCCCATTTACACATCTCTGACAACACCTCCAAATAACACCAGAAAGAACCCAGGCAAATGTTTCTAAAAAGTCGTTCTTAAAATCTGAAATACAAAGAAAGAGTTCAATTTAATAATCAGTTGTACAGTTCATGCTTTACATTCAAATACAATAACCAGATCCTTTTCTCTATAATTTCACAGTGGAGAAAGCTGATTGCAAGGTAGATTGCTAGCCACTTTATTTTTATTTTATTTATGGAATGTCTGAGCCCAGAGTATTCTACTATAAAATTCACTGCAGCATACAAAGCGTTTGAAGTAAACAAGAAAAAAAACCCAGATCATAAAGTATTTTACTTTGCTTTTATTATTGGTTTGCGAAAACAACCGCCTCATGAACACAGCATTTTAAACAAACAGAATTTTATTAGTGTGCAGTACAGCAAATTGTGGTTATTTCTCACATAACCTCGTTACATGTCAAGCACTGATTTCCTTTTTATGTAAATGAAAGCCTATAAACCGATGCAATTACCCTCCACACACACATTAGTTTAAACGCTGGGGCGCTACAAAAGTCATTTATCTTCCATACTTTCTGTTAGGCTGCAACTCAGCTCGGAGGTTGAAATGTTGTTTAAAAGTTCTTGGCTAATTGATCACTTTAGAGATGCTTTAAACACAGGTAAAGCACCGACAAAGACTTTTAAAGTAAGCTTTCTTAATGGATGAATTGCAACTATCCATCACTCTGCTTGCTACTTCCCTACCACAGTCCCATTAAACCTAATAAGTTCTATTAAAGCTGTTAACATGTGGCATCTGTTAATGGAAAGTATATAGTGCACAAGGCACGAAGGGGACCTGGGGGCTCATACAAGGGAAGTCTGGAACAGAAAGACAAATTTTGACCGTTCTCGAAGTTAATGTAACGACAGGTCAGTGTTCCAGGCCTTTCTTGGAGATGATTCCCATGTAAAGCTTTGCCTGTGCAAAGGCAGCAAGGTTTGGTTCACTGGAGCAGCCCTTCGGTGCGTGTGTTATATATCAAATGTTGCAGCAGACGAAACGTAGAAGTTGAAGGAAAAAAAAAAAAAAAAATTATTTTTGGCTTGAGAAAACAGTGTGACACATGACAAGGCTGGATCTCTTTTGGGGAGGCTGTGCTCTACATTACTGAGATTAAGTTTGATCGTTCCTGAAGGAACACAGAAATCCTCAAACCTGGATGGCAAGGGCTGTAATAGTTGCTCTTAATGTCTGCTGTTAGCTGATTACTGACATCTTGAAAGCATTGCTCAAGCAGGCCTTCTCCCAGGCTTCTGTCATGGGGATGCTCTCGCAGATGGAGACCAAGCATGGTAGAGCTGGTGACTGGGAGCTTCAAGGACCGACGTGTAATCAAAAGCTTTGAACTGCTCCTCGCTGGTGAGACTGCTTTACTTGGTGCAAGGGGGACTATCAGAACAGATTAGAATGACCAAAGCCAGCCCATGTAGTAACAGCTGTGAGTGTAATCCAAAAATTAGCTCATTAATTCACAGGAAAGTATTTTCTACTCGTCTTTCATTACAAAAAAATGTGTCTGCTTGTTAGCGAAATCGAGAGGTTTAACTGGAACCTTTAAAACATTAGCAATCCACATGTGCTTTTCTATGCCTTAGTGGGAGATTTATTAAGTTTATTCTCTAATCTCTGTTTACAAGCAGAAATATGATGAACATAAATCATTTGAAATAAGATTTCCAGCCACAAATCCAGTTTGCTAGGTTCCGACGTCATTACGTTTTTTCAAACCTGCAATTAATTCTTCTCTTTGTTGGCCTGTTTGTTTTTAAAAACAATTTCACTCCACTTGACCTTTGTATTTCTTGGAACAATGTTCAAAGTTGGAAATAAGTCGAGATGTTGTCTGTTAGTGCTTGTTTACTATACACAGCATGCTAAACTGGAGCTGAAGCTTAGGAGCCCCAGAGATACGAGAAGTGAGGGGCAAAGCTGCAAACTACCAGTAGGAATTAGTATCACAGTTACTCCGTGATCATTATTAAGGACAGTCAGGCTACTCTTTGGTGGCTCTTACAAAAACCTCAAATACTAAAAAAGGAGAGGGGACAAAATGATGCTACATTGCCAGCTCTTGCAGAAAACTTACTCTACTTTTGCTAAAACTTCATGTTTCCTATCATAGGACCAAAAAGTGCAAGTGAGCAATGACACTGCAAATTAAATGTTTATACAGTGGGTGCAAAAGCCCCAATCCAATGCAGAGCAATCACCTTGCAAAACATTAGTGTATCTAGTTTCTGCGCTGTACAATTAGTATCTTTTCACAACACGCTAAGTTGTATTTTCTTCTTTATCATGAGGAAACTCACTAAAAATCAGAGATCTAAAAAATAAAATGTTTTTGCACTTCGAACAGGAACAAGACAGTTCTGCCCGCCTGTTCTGGCATTGTTTGCGACGTGATGATTTACCACAGATCTGAAAAATCACCTTGGCATATCCCTTGTATGGTTCCTTTCTCTTAGGTTTCCTCATCACCACTTTGCACAGCGCAGGAGCTGTAATCACATCTATTTAAGAATTCTATAAAGCTTGTTCTGTATTGCCAATTTGCTGCAAACTTTAAACTACAGCGAGAAAAATTGTGACCATCCACTGCTGTTCAACCTCAGATTATGACCCATGGCATATCCAGTTTGGTCTCAGAGGCCAGTCTGCGACTGCAGCCCCTCTGGCCAGCCAAGATGTGGATGCTGAGGCCATCCCTGAGCGTCAGGATGGGTCCCTATTGCCGTCCATGCTCTGCTTTGTAGTCAGGGGAGGAGAATCATAGAATCACAGAATGGTTTGGGTTGGAAGGGACCTCAAAGACCATCCAGTTCCAACCCCCCTGCCATGGGCAGGGACACCCTCCACTACACCAGGTTGCTCAAAGCCTCATCCAACCTGGCCTTGAACACTTCCAGGGATGGGGCATCCACAACTTCTCTGGACAACCTGTGCCAGTGCCTCGCCACCCTCATTGCAAAAAACTTCTTCTTTATCTCCAATCTAAATCTCCCCTCTTTCCGTCTAAATCCATCGCCTCTTGTCCTATCACTGCACGCCCTTGTAAAATGTCCCTCTCCAAGGAATCCACAGAGAACCCACACTGCCATTCTCTCCTGGCATCAACCAGCACCCACACTAATATACAGCCAGTACATTTAAGCCAGTGGACTTGCAGTTGGGAGATACGACTTGCTACACCCACAAATAACCTGGCTCTGACTATTCTCTGCCACGTTCATGCCATTGAAGTTCGGATTCCCAGCTGCAGTCAGCAGTAAATGTGCCGTTTTGGCAATACTTGACCAGCCATCCCTTGAAATCAGCTCCAAGTAGCTCGTTTTGGTCTGCAACTCTAAAATGTCAGTCGTTAAACCAATCTCAGCTATCTTTCAGAATAAAAACCCTTTGATGGTATAATTAGTTTTTAACTGATCAATGAACTGAGATGCGCCAGGCCTCTAGCACAGCTTGCTCAGGATCCCACGCTCGTTAGGCAGGACAAACTTGTAATTAATACGATAGCTTGATGAAAACCCAGGTGCCCACGCCCACAGGGCAAAGACGTGGCACGCCGTTTGGGGGGTTACAGAGGGGGAAGCAGGCTGTGTTACAGCTTCAGAGTCAAAAAAACCCCAACAAATCCCAAACAACCATAAACTTTAAACTAGACAACTAAAAAAACTATGTTTTTCCCATCCTACAAGCACGGTAGCAGACTGGAAAAGAGGACACGACTACTTTTCCAGGGTGTGTGCCCTTCTTCAGCTCAATATATTCAACCTCCCAGGTCCACAATGACACCTCGACGTCCTGCACATCTGTACTGCAGCACCCCAGACTGGAGGCCAAAGATCTTTTATTTAGTTTACATTTTCTTGAGGAACAGTTGATCGCCTGCCTCGAAGTGGGAAGAAAGAAGCTGGCCCAAAGCACACAGCCCAGCAGCAGCATTGCAGACCCCGGAGCAGAGAGCGAATGTCCCACGGGAAGGATGGGCGCAGCTGAGAGAAAACTGGAGCGCGCAAAACCCAACGACATGAACGCATTGCGAAAGAGGAGAAGAGATTGATCCAAGAAAGGACAAGACAGAAGAGTACAGAAACGAGGACACTTCATCTTCTTCACCAGGTCAAGCTGCTCAGTTGTTAAACAGAACCAAGGAAAAAAAAACAGCTGCCGGGGCATTTCAGTGAGATTTTGGTTCTCGTTTATAAAAGTGAGAAGCTGATGACCAACGAGTTCCAGTGATGGGATAACTGTAGCAACTCCCTCACTCCTCCTTTTCCCTACGTATGTCGTGAAAGGACAGGAGGTGCAGAAGTTACCAGCCTAACAGAGGGTTTGGTGTTGCAGTAAAATGCCAGGACGCTGCGCAGCGGTGCCACTTCCAGCCTTTAACATCACACATGGGACTGAGGTTTATTTTTTATGGTGCACCTATTGCAAAGCACTGAAGTCTAATGGGATTCAGCTCCTGCAACGGACCCATGGGAGTTTCAAAGGGCTTAAAAACATTTCATTCTTTTTGGCTGCTCTTAACCCATCTGCTCACCCTCCTTCTGCCCCGCTCCCCTCCCCCCAAAAAAGGCAGCACTTTTCAAAAAGAACTGCATTTTAACTGTATTTCTACAAAACTATCACCTCAAGGATTTTACTGCAACCCGATGAGGAACAGGGCAGGAGCAGAAGCGCGGCGCGGTTACGCTGGTGGAGCTGCAGTAGTGCTATGCTGAACAGCACAATTAGCAAAAAGGCTTGCTTTTTGAAATTTAAACACTTAGGGGAAGACTAAGCACTTTAACACCTCTTTAGAGCTCAGTTCTTCAAGGTGCTGAGCACAGTGGCCATGACCCAGGAAAGCACTTTGACGAGGACCTACCTAGAGAGTAACCCAGTGCCTTGGAGCCTTCGAACACTCATGGCTGGAGTAAGTGCTACTTGGGCACAGCTACAGAATTGAGCCCAAGGCCCTGAACCAGAAAACGTTGTCATTACTGTTAATTAATGACAATTATCATCATTACATTATTGTCATCGAACAGGAAAAAAATGTGCTGTTCCCTACCTGCATCACAGCAACTCCACTCCTGTCTCAGGAAGAACAGGGCTCTGCACGGTGGGTAATCAGGATACAAGAGTAATTTTAGTACATTCTGCAAGATTCAGTTTTACCTTATTTGGCAGTTTTGTCTGTTTTCAGCGGGAAATATATGTCGTAAAACAGCTCACTGGATTTGAGATCTGTTGAGACTTGTTCTTTCAGGAGCACTGACCATCTCTGTTGCGTCAGGACCAGGGCAACAGCAGTTCTTTAGGAGGATTAGTTAAACTGTTACAGTCCAGATGCACAACCTCTGCTTTTTTGCGCTAGAGGGAAGAAAAACGTTCAACTCCAGCAACAAAAAAAAATAACCCAAAGAAAAAAAGGTAACAGAGAAAGCCGACGATATTTACATTTAACAGATTGTAGCGTTTTGCTTCTCAAAAGAGCGAGTCCAAGGTAATCAAGGACTTTGGTGGCCTTTCCGTTTTTAAATTGCAAATAAAGGACAAGAAAAGCTGGAGAGCGAGGTCCTCCTGCAGCACATGTGGCAGGAGAAGGCCGTGCTGTCACGCTTTGACAGGTGTGCGCCCGCGCGCCGCGAGCACCGCTGGTGCGCCGCCTTACTCCTGAAACCCGAGAGTGTTTGTAAACAGTCTGTACTTTCTCAAAAGTGCCCTGGAGATTTCTTACAGGAAGTCAAATTGCTCAAACCTCCCTCATTTGGCACGATACGCTGAAAGCATGCTTGAGTGATCATAATTGCGCTGGGACTGACTTCATTTAGCCAGCTCTGGGCATGCCTTTCCAATAACAACTGCAGGCGAAATAAATTCAATCTCTTGTTTGTTTCTGAAAGTGATTAGCCTAAAAAATTTGGAATTTAAACACTCATAATTGCAAAGTGTTATTTATACTCAATTTTGATTTATTAAATAAAAAAAAAAAAGCCCCCCCCCCCCCTTTTTTTTTTTTTTTTTTTTCCCCGGGAATGATTTGAATTGCTTTAGAAAGTGAAAGGGACAGCAAATAGAAATGAAAAAGACAATTCTCATGGGTGGTGAGCACTGCTCTTACAAGGGCTTTCTTTCCTTCTACAACATACAATATCGTATGTTGCAATATTGTATGTTGTAGAACACGCAACGAAAGCATCACAGATTCTGATGTTTATTTCAAGCATGGCCTTTTTGCTGTGAAATACCTGTGGTTCACTAGGATTAATACCATTTTTCTTCACATCTGTGCAGAAATATGTGCAAAAATAAGCCAAATCAACTGTGCTGTACAACTGAATCATAGAATCATAGAATGGTTAGGGCTGGAAGGGACCTTCAAAGGTCATCTAGTCCAACCCCCCTGCAAGGAACAGGGATATCTCCAACTAGATCAGGTTGCTCAGGGCCTCTGAAAGGACAGAAAGGAGAGCTGAAAGAGTCTCAGTATCATTCAGTATAATAATTAGTGTTATTCAATGTGATGAACGAGGCTGAAAGGAAGATATTTATTTGGTGTATCTATTCGATTTTTTAAAACCAATTCATCTAATACATATTTTCATCTTTTTTGTATTGGCATTCTCCAGAAATTGTTGGGGTAAACCCCATGATGGGCAAGAATTGCCCTGAAAGTGAATTCTGGGAAAAGATTTGCAGAAAGAAATAAGTAAATTCATAAACACAGGCAAATACTCAAGAAGCCTTTTCAGCAGGATGCTAACTCAAATAAGAGAAAAAAAAAAGACATAACTTGTATATAAACCCCAAATGTTTGATTTCCAATTAAAGAAAAATACTGTGAACTCCTTATAAAGCATGCTCACAAATTAAGAGCTGAAAGAAATTACATTTCCAACAATTATGTTGGAAAGAGCAATTTCAACAATTCAGAGAAAAACACAAAATTCATTAGGAAAAACACGTCGCTGGGAACATCTTGCTTAGCCCTAATCACAAACAGATCCACTTATAGCTTCCTTGCTCTAATTAAAAAGAAGAAATGAGAAATGAAGCAAAGCAGTAAAAATGTCCATAATGGTTAACTCTGTGGCTCCTTATACCGTCAGGAAGGACCAGGTTCTCCTCGCAAAAAAAAACAGAAGCTGATGCCCAGAGACGTTGTAGATGCCCCATCGCTGGCAGTGTTCAAGGCCAGGTTGGATGAGGCTTTGGGCAACCTGGTGTAGTGGAAGGTGTCCCTGCCCATGGCAGGGGGGTTGGAACTGGATGATCTTTGAGGTCCCTTCCAACCCAAACCATTCCATGATTCTATAAGTCTCTGTAAGTCTTCTATAAGTCTCTTCAGCACCCATTTCTTCATATCTTCTTTATAAGCATCTTCCTCCACCTCCTCCTCTGTTCCTAACCTGATTTGTCATTGAGTTTTGAAAATTCTGTGTCTGCAGATGGACAAAGCATTGTGCTCAGCATCAGAAATGTTATACCTCGACGCTCCTGAAAGCATATTCAGCACTTGGAGAAGCCAGAAACACCGGCGCTCGACCAGCGACAGCAGGGCAGCACAGCTGTCGCGCTTCACCGCAGGGTGCCCACCTCCTTGCGCCCATCCCACCCGGCCACCGCTGACCTGCCCGGGTCCTGCCTTCGCCCGCGGGAAACCTTGCTAGGCAAGGCAGCAGCACTGAGGACACGGAGGGAAAGGCACACAGTAAAACTCAAGTTAAACCTTCCAGACATTTCTGAATCCCTACAGGGCCCTGTGGCAAGTCGTGGGATCCCGTGTAACTACCAGGAGCCTGTACTGGAGAGCCATGGGGAGCATCTCCTGCCTGGTGCCAGCAGGTGTATCCAGGGGGGGGAATGGGTCACTTAAGTGGTGCTGGAACAGAGGAGGAATTTCTCAGACCCATCAAGCTTTACCTGAAGTTTACTTTGGTTTTGAAGTAACAAATTAACCAAATTGTCCTTAAAATGATGGCAAACCTCAGGGTTAGATTTATAAAGAGTCTGTGTACCATTTGTTTCAAACTAGGTGGGACCTCCACCTACCTAAGCAAATAATTTACTGCTATAATTTAGCCCATTTCCCCTTCAGCTTGCCCAAAACATCTCCACTTATTTTTAAACCAAAGATATTATTTATTTGATGGGAGGGAAAAGAACAGAAAGAACGGCACAACCTGAACATTCATCATTGTTGTTTGTGCTCCTTGAAGGACATTGTTGAATTATCGCTATAAACATTCCACATTTGGCTAAATGTTGTTGATATAAACAAGGATTTTTCCTCATTAAGGTAATCTGGTGCAGTCTGAGAAACTGATTTATCAAGAGAATTAATTAAAGGCAGATACGATTCGTGGCTCTTTGTACTTGTAGATGTTTAAGCATAAACATCCCCATTAAAATTAAATTACTGCTAATCTGATCCTACTAACAATGGGTTTTAAATACACTTCACATATGCAGCCACGAGGCCCTTATCCCAGTTTGGAGCTGGGCAGCACAGAGTCCCAGGCTCACAGTTGTCATGGTGCATAGGTGGAAGAAGAGTTTTGCAGAAGCACTGTATGGCTTTGGAGGCAAGCAGGTGAAAATTCTGTTTTCTCTCCAGTTTTCCCATGAGGTACAGATTTAAGGGGACTTTCTTGGGCTGGGGGAAGGATGTAACTAGGCAATTAAAACAAAAAGTCTCTCCCTTCTTCTCTCCGATCTGGACTTTATGTAGCCCACGGAGGTAGGACACAGATCCAGCTCCCCCTGAATCACGCAAGATTTGCCTGCAGCACCTTGGTTCAGGAGTCAGCCCTTTTACATAACATTTCCTAGCCTTTTTCTGTTCAAAAGGCTACAGAAACAGGAGAAAAAAAGACACAGTGACGGAGGATGTCCTGTTTGTTGGACTTTGATGATCTGCAGCTGAAGTTCCTTCAGGACACACATCGGTCACCCACGGGTGCAGGTCTTCTTTTCTCCTAACCCAGAGGACCACTGATACAGCTGCAGAGCTGCCACAGGGAGACACAGACCAGGAGCCCTGTGCCCTTCTGGGGCAGCACCTGGAGACCTGACATGACTGGCACTAGAAATTTATGCTTGTGGACCCTGAGGCATCCTTTTATGGGTTCCTCAGTCCTTCTTTCACGTAAACCCACCAGGAGAAGGTTCGCAAGCACTAGCTGAGGCTTACAAATTGTCCTCAAAGCGCATCCCCCCAAAAGCAAAAGCAAAGCAGAAATTTGGCCCAGGTTTCCCAGGCTACCTTTACACCAGCTCCTTTGGATGGCACATGAAATGGGCAACACCAGTTGTACCGCTCTGCCTGAAAACCAGGTCTGTGCTCAGGAAGGTACTGATTAAGACCCTGTTACCACTTGTTTTGTTTCCCATGCTTGCTCATGAAAACCAGCAAATAACTGTGGTGTCCATCCTTGCTCCTAATGTATTTGCTTCTCAGTTCTTGAAAGTCAAGGGGGCACAGATCTTGCTTGGATTTAGGACACACTGGCTTCCATGCTCTCACATATTGGTTCAAATTCCGGGGCAGTCAAAAGTGATGACATTATACTGATTTTCTTCTTTGCCAGTGATACAGAATATAATTTGGTAAAGCAAGCAAAGACTTCTAATCTTGACATAGAAAGAAATGAGGCCTGAAATGGAATAGAGAAGAAGAGCAATCTAGCTCAGGTCATGGAAGTATACTTCATGTCTTAACTAACAGCCTCTCAAAGATTGAAGTACTTGCTGTTCAAAACCCAGATGAAAGTGCCGGAATTTATCTACAGTTCAAGGAAGCAGGCATTTTGCGATTTAGGAGAAGCCACCTTTCTGTTCCCAATCTTAGTGATCAACCCTGTAAAGACGCTGAACTTCTTCAAGCCGCTGTTAATTGAGTCTGCTAATTACAGTGTTCAGCAGCTCACAACCCATGGGCATCACCGAGCGAGATAGAGCACATATTTACAAAAAGGGCCTTTAGGAAGTCTAGATCAGTCTCAGGACAACTTGAAAGGAAAGATAAGGAAGCTTAAGGGGACTCTTCCTCTCCTGCAGCAGACAAATGAATTAGCAGTGAAGGCTCCAGCTCTAGTCAAAGGGAAGGGATAATGTGGTGATGAAGTAGGTCTTAAATCATGTTGATGTATTTAAGTGTCACTCCAAGGAAGATCTAGAGATGTAGAGAGAAAACAAAGTGTCAGTCAAAATAGCCAGGAAAATTTGAGGATGTCACTGGTTGGTTGGATATGTAGGGTTTTCAGCACAAAATTTTCATCACTTTTAAAGGGTCTTTTCTATATTGTTCATTTAAGCGAGAGCACTTTAATTTAATCAAGTTATTTATCCAATTTTCTTATTTCATTCCTCTCACAGGGCAGTCTCATAAAAAGCATTTTATTTTCCACAGGCAGAACAGTGTCACGGGGACAGGGAGGGTTACCTGCTTCTTAACCAGGAAACCACCAACAGTTGTGGGGACTCTGGTGGCCCTGCCAAGGGAAGCCAAATCCTGGTCTCTGTCACAGGACACAGCTTGACAAGTGGACTCCAGCACCAGAGTTTGATCTAGTTACGACAGTAACACTGGAGTCAGCATTATGGTGGCACTCCATGTTCCCAGCTGAGGCATGGTGGGCATTAAACACACTGATACTCTACATTTGTGGTGCGTGGTGTGTGTCTAAGACACGTCTGGATCTCAGAGAGGCAGGAGAGCAGAGGTGTTCCTTCAAAGTCACCAACAACAGGGTCATCTGCAATGCGACAGGGGAGCAAAACAGTCCTATGCCAGAGCTGAATCCAGTCTCTCCAGGCTGAATCCAGCCTGGAGAAGAGGAGGCTCCGGGGTGACCTTATAGCGGTCTTCCAGTACCTCAAGGGGGCCTACAAGAAAGATGGGGAGAGGCTGTTCAGGAGGGCCTGTTGTGATAGGACAAGGGGTAATGGTTTTAAAATAGAGGGAGGTAGATTCAGATTGGATATTAGGAAAAAATTTTTGACCATGAGAGTTGTAGAACACTGGAACAGGTTGCCCAGAGAGGCGGTGGATGCTCCATCCCTGGAGACATTCAAGGCCAGGTTGGACGAGGCCCTGAGCAACCTGATCTAGTTGGAGATGTCCCTGTTCCTTGCAGGGGGGTTGGACTAGATGACCTTTGAAGGTCCCTTCCAGCCCTAACCATTCTATGATTCTATGATTCTATGATTCTATGATTCTATGATCCAGAGTCCCTTTTGGGGCCAGTCTCCAGCTCTAATCATTGAAATAAAGGCAACAAAGAGAATGCATTGTGCTCTTCTACTTGAGGTTTGAATTTCACATCTTCTGACATAAATCACGAAGATACAAGACTCAGGGGAACACAGGGGAAGAAAAACTCCTTTTTGCACATACTTTTTCAGACGAGAGTACTCCTCAGGACACGCACGCATCGTTGAGGTACTACTGTATAGAAAAAACTTGCAACATTTCACTTGAAACTCATTAACCTGGAATTCATTAACGCCTTTTGCCTTCATGCAAATATTTATTTCAGGGAAGGATATCAGCATATACATCGTCTGGGAGGGGAGAGGGAGAATGAAGGACTTATAGAACTTGAGAAGATGCAGAAGCCATGTTGTTCCTACACTTCTCACAAGGGTTGGCTGTCAGCAGCTGCATTAGGTGGGCTGCACCCATTATGGGCATGAAAGCTGTCCTCAAAATGCATCAGAGGTTTATTTGGCCGTGGCTGCATTTTATATTCTGCTGGCAATTCACTGTCTGTCTGGGACACTAATGAAAACTAGGCTGGGAAAAGAGGGCACTAGTGCCTAAGAACTCAAAGTATGTAGATGATTTTTCCTTTTCATAATGGAATACTGCGTTTTTTTCAGTCATTTAAAGAGACTTTTTTCTTTTTTGTATATATTCCACTACTAAGGAGCAGTTGTCATCCTAAATCTTAACTAAGGATTATTTGGAAAGCACAATTAATGGCTATGAGATAACGCCCCATCCACAACGTCAGATAATTAATGAGTAATAACTGATGCACTTGTGACTGCAAACAGATGTGTGTCCACTTCAAACTTAACAACAGACACAAACCCTAATTCTCCTAGAACACCAACACATGGGCATAAAAAAGCTCAAAGATGAACTGACCTGATCCTTTGCACACTGGTTCCGGAGGAACAAAAAAAGGCAAATAAATCAGATGTCAGTCTACCGCTCACCTCTCCAATACCGCAGATGTCTTTGCTTCGAGCAGTCTTAGAGCACAGTCCAGAGAAATACCCCTATCCCGCTGTCAAGGGACCTCCTGTAGCACTCCCAGACACAGGAAAACCTTGCTGCTCTTCCCAAGGCCACCAGCAATGAAGATGTGCAACAGTGGCTGCAGGCGTTGGCTCTCGCAGGGACCAGCGAACAAGGGCAAGGGTTGCCTGGGGTCTGGTTGCCCTTCCCCTGCCACTGCTGTCTGCTACCTGCCTCCTACGATGGACTGAAACCATGGAAACTGTCCAAAAGTTTTTCTGGTTTACCAGGAAATTCTCTGCTGCCCTGTGCTGGCTCGAATCTTGCCTCTAGATGCCCAAGTACACAGAAAGATCATACGAAAGTTGTCTACTTAGAAGAAAGAAATGCATCTTTTAAACCTATTTTTAAGGCTTGAATAATGAGTATATTAGCAGAGAAAAAGTTGATTTATATACGAGGGCGTTTGTTTTGTGCAGGTATATCCAGTTTCCCGGGGTCAAGAAACAGTAGCACACATATATTTTGCCAGCAAGAAAGAAGGCTGGGGGCTAAGAGGGGAATGCACCTATTAGGTCAATATGTATCTTTGTTCATTTTGGCCCTAAAATGCTGAGCCTCGCTGACTACCTCAGTGTAAAACATTGCAGCACCCAGAACTGGCCAAGAGCAGCCTGTGCACTGTCTGCAGGCTCAGGGGATGAGTATTCACCTTCACAGCTCATTGGCAATTGGCTGTAGGACCGTGGTCCCTCAGAGGCAACGGGTTTCCTTCCTGTGAAGGTGCAAAGCCGTTCATCATTTTCATGAGAGTGGAAAACACCCACATACTTCTCTTAAGACAACCAGCCATGCAGTGAAAATGCAAATTTCCTGGATAGGAAGTGGGGCAGCTCCATCATGCTGACCTCCTCTTCAGAGATTTGAAGACAAAGCCATAACAAGGCTTGAGAGGATGTATCTTGTGTGCTACCACAAAAATAAACCAACACTGCCATCCTAATTTTTCTTACTAAATCGGTCCATCTCTGAGTGCTGTTCAGTCGCTTGCTCAGTAACTTGAGGCTGAGCTCTCCGACACTGCCATATGGAAACAACACCCAAGAGGACAGGGTTTTTCTGCATCACTCACAGTCCTACCACCCTTGCCCATCTATAGCCCCCAATTCTGTGTGCACAATGCAGTGACAAGAGCTCAGTGCTCTGCCAGTGCCACCTCATCTTTCACAGAGCTCAGGACAGTTCCGCAGTACAATCTGGACCCTGTGGAGTGTTGCAGAAGAATGTCCAAGTGTCACACCAGTGTTTTGCAGCCTCCAGACCCACCTGTGGATCCCGAATTTTGCACTTTTGGTTGCAAAGTGAAAGCAAACTACTAGGCCTCACAAATTACCCTGCTCTAGAAAAACAACATGACATAGAATCAATCATAGAATGGTTAGGGTTGGAAGGGACCTCAAAGATCATGAAAAACAATAATTCAAGAGAAGTCTACAGAAATTGATAAATATAATGATTATATTTTCATCACGCTAATAACAGGCTATATACACAAGGCTGTAAACCTTCGGCACTTCTGGGCCCCTTCCATGCAATTCATCCATCTTCCAAAGCAAGAACTCAAATAAAGAGATGAGTATTCAGTAAATCACAAAAACCATCCTAAATTTGTCTGTTTGCATCTGTGAACCAACACCCCTGACTCCCCTCCCTTCTGAATCAGCCCCGTCAATCCTACAATGAAACAAGTCATTTTGCCTTTGAGTCTCTTGGTCCAGACGTAACATCCTTTGTCAAACCAGTCATTTGTATTTGGGTTCAACCAGCCCATTTGCAAACATGAGCGTGAGCTACGCGATTTGGGCTTGGAGCCATTTCCCCCAAATCTAAGACTCAGCAGAGAGAAAAGGGAGGTGCTGGATTTGCAGGTCACCTCTCAATGCAGATGAGTTTATTGAAATCCCAGTGAAAAGCTACTGTTGTGCAGCAGGCCATTTCCAAGTGTTAATAAAGCAGCCAGTTTTGCCAAGCAACACCCCAGCTCCCCAGTTTGTAATAAATACCTGAGCATCCTGCCAAGCTTCGGGGTAAACAATGAAGCGTTTTCTGTTGTCAGAGCATGGAAAGCTCTCCCAACCAGTGTAACCTGCCCCTTAAAAGAATTAAAGAATTCAAGGCACCCCCAAAATCATTATCCCCTGGAAGGCAGGGCTCATTTACGCAGGCAGCAGCCAAGCCTGGCCAGTGAGAGCCAGAGCCTGACATTAATAAGGTGCTCTATGCCTGAAAGACCATAAAGGGAAAACCTTAACTAGGTGTTATAACGAGGGGATATGAAGTGTCACAAAGTGTGTAAATGTCACGAGCTCTCTACGAGACCTCTACGTTAAAAGTCTTCCTCGTCTTAGCTCCTCTGGGTAAAATATTTCCCTCCTGCCGCTGCTTTGTTTTAAAATACTTTGATAACGAGAGCAAAAATGGTAATTTCGGTGGCGTGTATGCTGGTAGCTTTCTGGGGATGGCAGCACAGATCACAGCACGGAGGAGAAACAGGAGGTACATGGTCGGATAACAAAAAGCAAACATGTATTACTATTAAAAGCTGTTTACAGAGTGCCACAAGTGTTTCAGATGCAACATAAACCCTGCTTCCTACCACCAGCATTTACAGCCTCGTGTTCAGGCATGTTCTTAACTTTATGCACTTGGTAACTCCATGGGACTATTCCCACGGATTAATGTCTGCAGGACTGGGGGGCTGTAAACTCAATCCAGCAAGTCTTGAACCCATCACCCAAACAGAACTAATCACTGCACTAAACACTTCGTTAGGCAGCTATCAATGGAGCGAGCCCTGCAACGGAGCCATACAAGACTGTATTAGATCATAGGAGAAACATTTCTGCAAAGAAAAGGGCAGTCTTTTTTTTTTTTTTTTGAGAAATAATGCATTGGAGAGATAATTTTGATTGAGAGCTAATGTGTTAAAGATGATGTGATACGATTGTAGAAGTCGTTTTTACTGTTTTCTATGCATGTGCAAAGAATAAAAAGACAAATAACCATTACCCTGCTAAGACCAAATATTTTACAGCAATTCTTACGGACTGCTTTAGTTCCTAATTCCTGGTACAACCACAACTAGTAATTTAAAATTACCAGGAGACCTCCCAGCCCGTTCCTCCTCGTTCCGCGCGCCGGCGAGGGCAGGTCCCGTGGAGCAGAGGCCACCACCCGGGTGGCCATGGCTGGTCCCACCACTGGCAGCCACCTCCTGCCTCCAAACAGCCCTGCATTTTCCCCCCTGCCTTACCCAACAGCAACAGGAATCACTTCGCGTCGTGTTTTCGTTGGGACCGAGAAGAGCGCTGAAGCGCTGAATGAAGACACTGTCATTGCTGCTGTGATGGATTAGGGCTGTGCTTGAACCTAAAGACCAGCAAATTAACAGTTAATTAGGAGTTGATAAATAGCAGAGTCACCCAGACCCTCTGATTTAGCTTGTTTTCAGCTGCTGCCCCTCTCCCCTATCTCGAGGCGGCAAGTGTTTATGTGCTCGGAACAAGTGCCCGCGTGGGCCGCCGCGTCTGGGCTTCGTCAGAGCCCGCACGGCTCTCTGCCTAACACGGCGGCTTCATCAGGAGTCAGCCCCCAGATAAAGAGACGTGGCAGTGCTTTCAGAGAGAGATCAGACCGCACGGGGGGAGGGAGGGGAGCAATTCCTAGCCCGTCCCTCAGTACAGCCCGGTTCGCCCCCATGGAGGCACTCCTGGACCTGGAGTTTCCTCTCACAGGGACTGACATCTCCTCTGACCACACTGGACAGGCTCTTGGCTCTGAAGAGGGGTATTTTGCAAAGCTGAGGGGACTGCAGTTCATCCCTTTTCTAGGCAAGGAGAGTTTTCCCAATTCCTGCAGAATTCACTGGAAGGAATTCTTCGTTTTGGTGGCAGCAGCTTCACTCCAACCACCTCGGGCAGAGCACAAGGAGTTTAGCGAGGTCCCTGCGCACTTCAGCTGGAGCCCGATAGCCTCTTCTATGCCTTGCCACTGCTGATGGGTGGAGAGGACCGGGGAAGGTTACCAGCAGAATCAAATCAAAAGCTAAAATAACCAAATTTGGTTAAACCTGCGTCGGACATTCACAGGACCACCTCAGGCCCATAAGTCCATTAACAAGGGTGCAGGTGTCTGTACTGGTATGTGCATGCACTCTCATTCAGTCATCTTTCCTCTGCTTCAGAGGGACTTGAAGAGATAAGGTTGGAATAAATCTTTGAACAACCTTGAAACATACCTGGTTTGGACAGCCATGGTGCAGGGACATGACCAATATGTGTTTTCAAAATTTCAAAATTTCAAAGGTAATATTAGATTTTGGCCTTATGAATGGAAAGCTAAAGCTAAAGCTAAATCATAGAATCATGGCATGGTTTGGGTTGGAAGGGACCTCAAAGACCATCTAGTTCCAACCCCCCTGCCATGGGCAGGGACACCCTCCACTACACCAGGTTGCTCAAAGCCTCATCCAACCTGGCCTTGAACACTGCCAGGGATGGGGCAGCCACAACTTCTCTGGGCAACCTGTTCCAGTGCCTCACCACCCTCTGAGTGAAAAATTTCTTTCTTATATCTAACCTAAATCTCCCCTCTTTCAGTTTAAATCCGTTGCCCCTTGTCCTGTCACTCCACGCCCTTGTAAAAAGTCCCTCTCCAGCTTTCCTGTAGGCCCCCTTTAGGTACTGGAAAGCTGCAATAAGATCACCCTGGAGCCTTCTCTTCTCCAGGCTGAACAGCCCCAACTCTCTCAGCCTGTCTCCATAGCAGAGGTGCTCCAGCCCTCGGATCATCTTTGTGGCCTCCTCTGGACTTGTTCCAGCAGCTCCATGTCCTTCTTGTGTTGGGGACCCCAGAGCTGAACGCAACACTGCAAGGGAGGTCTCACAAGAGCAGAGTAGAGGGGCAAAATCTCCTCCCTGGACCTGCTACCCACGCTGCTTTGGATGCAGCCCAGGATACGGTTGGCTTTCTGGGCTGCAAGCAGACTTTGCTGCCTTGTGTTGAGCTTCTCACCAAACAAAAATGTTTTCAGCTGAAAACATGATCTATTTTCTTCAAAGAAATGTCCCGCCTGTTGAAGGCAGCATTACCTAAATTTATAACTCCGTAACATCGCAAGGAAGGAGAGATGACAAGTGCTCCCGAGGGAAAGAGGTGCTTCAAGAGGGAAGGAAAGCAGGGCGCAGGGCTAACAAGAATAAGCCACTCATCCTTAAAAGGCTCTGCTCCAGCCAAGTGAAAACACTTCACCTCCCATTTTGTGTGTCCCATTTTTACCCAGCCGGTGGTTTTTTAGCTTTGCAGGGTATGGGGCCTTCAGCAGTTTACATTTGCTGCATGACCCATTCCAGGAATTACTAGATTTGGTCAAAACAGAGGAGAATGGACTCAAAACATTACTTTTAATTTGAAGGGGCAGTATGTTCATGAAGCAGGATCTAAAAGAACCCCTGTTAATAAATACGTACATCAACAGAATCCCTTAAGTGCCTTAAAGGTGATTAAACATACACTCAGATTAAATTAAATTCACTGTAGCTTTTATACATTTCTTTAAGTGACTTGAATAGGTTTGTTTTCCCTTGGAAAAAAAATACTTGTCACATTCGTATAAGAGCATTGCTTCTCTCAATAAAGGCACATTCAAGCAAATCCAGAAACCAACATTTAAATAACATTACAGCTGGGCTTAAACCAACAAGCAGAAAAGGCTGCAGTGAGAGAGCGATACCACTTTCCTCCCTAGTCCTATTTTATAAAAAGAAGGGCACCACTGTTAAAGAGAAACAATTTACCAGTTTTACTCTGGGAGTCTCTGTGGCTTTGCATCACCAACACTTGGCTCCGAGTACCACCTAATTGTTTATTGTATTAGACTTCCACGCCTGGAGATGTGAAACAACATGGAAACTTATTTTAGAAGTTATTACAACAGTTATCAGTCTCTGAGGTAAATTATCACCTGCAAATATTAATATTCATCCTAATTAATGGTAGCCAGTTGCAAATGAAATATCAGTTATCCCATGACCGTCCATCCTCACTCACTGTGCAACGTGACAGAAGAACTGGGCCATTTCAAATGAATGTCTTTATAGTGACAGGTTTCATTTACCATCAATGCTCAGAAACGTCAGAATTAAGGACCTGAAACAAAATCCAAGCTACTGACAGAGCCAGTAGGAAATGCTTCTGTAGAAAGCAGGTCGAGGGAGGTGATTCTCCCCCTCTACTCTGCCCTCGTGAGACCTCACTTGGAGTATTGCGTCCAGTTCTGGAGCCCCCAACATAAGAAGGACATGGACCAGTTGGAGAGGGTCCAGAGGAGGGCCACAAAGATGATAAGAGGGCTGGAGCACCTTTCCTATGAGGACAGGCTGAAAGAGTTGGGGCTGTTCAGCCTGGAGAAGAGGAGGCTCCGGGGTGACCTTATAGCGGTCTTCCAGTACCTCAAGGGGGCCTACAAGAAAGATGGGGAGAGGCTGTTCAGGAGGGCCTGTTGTGATAGGACAAGGGATAATGGTTTTAAAATAGAGGGAGGTAGATTCAGATTGGATATTAGGAAAAAAATTTTTACCATGAGAGTTGTAGAACACTGGAACAGGTTGCCCAGAGAGGTGGTGGATGCTCCATCCCTGGAGACGTTCAAGGCCAGGTTGGATGAGGCCCTGAGCAACCTGATCTAGTTGGAGATATCCCTGTTCCTTGCAGGGGGGTTGGACTAGATGACCTTTGAAGGTCCCTTCCAGCTCTAACCATTCTATGATTCTATGATTCTATGATAAGGCAAATGGACTTTGAACCAGGTCCTGTAAGAACTGACCAAAGAATTCTCAGATGGTTTTTGTCTCTTTCCTGTTCAGCGGCATCCTGTAATGAGTTTCCTCAGATTTGCTTGTTCTCCACAGAACGTATCAATAAATTCTTCTCCATTTTTTCCAATAAGAAATTGAGTTCCTAGTATCAACAGCTAGGAAAAAAGATTTTGATCCGGTTGCATGTAACTATTTTTTCCTATTTCTGTATCCTTAAGCACACACATAACTTTAAGCAACAGTTTTAAACTTATATTTATCTGTCCTTAAGATTCCAGGCTGCTCCTTTGACCGCTCTCTGGGATTTTCCTCAAATTAGGTGCCTTCAAGAGCACGTGATCTTTTAAGGTTTGAGCTCACAGTAGCAAACTTAATCTACAGTTATCTTATTAATTGTGTATTCTCACAGGATTAACACTATTCTGCAACACAGACACTAAGTGTGTGTGAGAACAACTGGTGGTTATATTTAACCATGTAATTTGGACTCTGTGTTTAAGTAAAGGAAACAATAATGGTGGCCTTAATTGCAGAAATTACCAGTCACTTTGAGTTTGACATGTGCTTAATGAGTAGGTGGATGGAAACACTAAACCTAATGCCACTTGGCAGACAATTGCAATTGATAATCACCTCTATAAAAGCTATTGATGGTAATCTGTTACGACCAGATTTGGCTAATTCCAAGCAGAAGTGGTGCATTACTTAGCTTTAAGACACAGCCTCCAGTAGACAGACAGTAATGGAGAGTATTCACATACCATTTAAAACAGAAACACAGATCCTGTAAAAAAAAACCCACAAAGTACTAAGAGGCAATGTTGGTTCCATCACTGTTGGTTTTTATGGAGGGTTCTTACTTTCAATAATGCACTGCACATTATTATCTGCCTTATATTATTGCCTTAATTTACCATGTATAAACATATTCTACATACTATTTGGGCTACATACTCCCAAATAACACTCTTCCCAAAGTTGTGATGAAGTGTGCTGAGTGCTGTTCCATATAAAAACTGAGTCTCTACCCTCCGGCGTGAAAGAACCCACAGCCAAGCCAAGCTGCTATGTTTGGTGAAGCTGCCTTTAGGAAGCAAAGCCTTAGAAGGGATAATTGTAGGACTGATATTGAACAGATTAATATCAGTGGATATCCCAGGTGAATTTTCTTATGTGAAGGCATGCAGAAGGGCTTGCCCAAATCTGCCATTTTTTCTTTGATTTCTGTCTCCCCAACAGCTTGGCCAGTATTTTTCTCTTTTACTCTTAAAAATTATTTCAGCAGAATTTGCAACTCTCTTATACACTACGTAATTTGTGTAGACAGCCTTGTTCCATCCCAACCAAAATATTAACAAGAACCTCTGCTGAATTTTGTTGTAACCTAAACAAAGCCATAGCACAACGTGATGTTTTTGAGGAAATGCGTAATCACCGGTATCATTTTCCCTCGTCTGTTCTGGGAAAGAGCTCCTATTTTCCTGGGCAAAGTAGCCTACCCAGTACCTTAACAGGTTCCAGCTTTACCTTGGGATTAGTTAGATTCCCCTCCTATGTAAAATAAGGAAAACAGAGGTGGGAAGCCATTAGTATGCTCATGCATGGCTCTCTACCCAGATTAACCACGTCAGGGTCAGCGAACTCCCTGGTTTGCATTCCTGTCCTTACACAAAGAATAAAACATAAGAAAGACCTGAAAGTCTGTGGTTGGTATAGAAAATAAAACACTTGCCCTTGAAGGGCAGCAGAGCTCCTTAATGTGAAAAACAGTTTCCAACTGTTCTGCTAAATACTAACTACACACAAATCTCATGCAGTTTTACGCCGAAATTCCAAGCACCTCTATAAGCTCAGATATGGATTCGGACACACGGATCATGTACCAAATCTAAAATGTAAAAAATTCCTCATGTTTCTTACCCCTTCCTTAACCACCTGAAGCTTTTGGGAAATATTTTGCTAGGCAGCTCTGGAGGTTGTTCCAGATTTGCTTCTTTGCTATTTTGTCACAGGAGGAAAATAAAGATTCTGAGGTTTCATGCAGAAGACTGGTCTTCTACCTTATGCCTTTGCGACACAATGCCCAGGTCTTCCACGCTTCTGCTCATTCATTGGCAATTTCAACTCTTTCAGTAGGAGGAGAAACCACCTGTTGGCTCTGCAGCTAAGCTGATGCTGTTGTGCGATAAATCTCTCTCATAGAATCATAGAATCATAGAATGGTTAGGGCTGGAAGGGACCTTCAAAGGTCATCTAGTCCAACCCCCCTGCAAGGAACAGGGATATCTCCAACTAGATCAGGTTGCTCAGGGCCTCGTCCAACCTGGCCTTGAACGGCTCCAGGGATGGAGCATCCACCACCTCTCTGGGCAACCTGTTCCAGTGTTCTACAAGTCTCATGGTAAAAATTTTTTTCCTAATATCCAACCTGAACCTACCTCCCTCTATTTTAAAACCATTACCCCTTGTCCTATCCTCTCCAGGTAAAACTTCCAGAAACAGCTAAACGACTTTGGTGATTCTGGAGTCTAGTCCAGGAAACTTAGGCATACAAGTCACAGAACCAACCCCTTACTCTCTGTTTGCAGTATCTACAAGACATTAACCCAGTAAGTGAAGAAAACCATGCGATACACCCAAAAGTGTTTTTCTATCAAAGCAAAAAGTTGAGGTGGCTCTGTGATGTAAAGTGAAGTGGGTTTAGATATCCACCAGGATCTAACCCCCTTATATGAAAGCCAGCTAAAACTTGCATAAGCCTTTAACAGCTTCCGTGTAGTCAACGGGAAGTCCAGCAGCACACAAAAATAGGTGAGGCACTGTAAATGTGTAGAGAGGGGCTTTGATGAAGCCATGTTTGCCATGCTAGCCGAACGCTCCCGTTACCGCATATCCTGCCTTGCATCTTATTTCAGTGCCCGTTTGTCTGTGGGATGCAGTCATGTTTTGGGTCTTATTCATTGGTTTGAATAAGCACTAGCCAGGAGTAGTGGATCCAGACCAAGCAATGAAGAGTGCCACATCAGAAAAAAAAGCATTAGGTGGTAAATTGAAACCCTGAACAGCCACGTATATACATGACTAAGAACCTCTCAGGACTTTGCCCTGCTGTGCCGATGCCATGCATTGAAATCCTGCTCTGGTGTCCAAGCTGCACGCTGGATAAAGTACTGCACAAGGTGGTCCTGGAGGCACTTTGCAAAAGTCGGAGCTTTATCTCAAAAGGTGAGACAGTGCAAGGGTGATTTCCAGAGCTGTTGAAGTCAAAGAGATAACTAAAACCACATCCGGAATCGCATTCACGAGCAGCCGTGACTAACTCAAAGGACTGAACTGAAAATAAATTTAATTTGCTATTTTCTGCCAGCTCAGAGATGGGAGGACTGTCAGCTTCACCATGTTGAAGAGCAAGGGCCAAACCAAAAGTGAGATTATGCTACAAAGCAATACCCTGGATAGGGGCATTGCTTGTGGCATCGATGTGGGGATACACGAGGGATGAAAGACGAAATCACTTTTCAGGTAATACCAGATTTAGTTCAGGAAGACAGCATCACCAAAATTTCTATTTAAATTTTTCTATCTAAATTTTTCTATTTAAAGTACCTTGCTGAAGCCAACACTGGAAAGGACAAGCAGAAAATGCACTGAGCAGAAAGAAAAAGAATAGATGCTTTTTTATTTTTTTAATTGTTCTTGCAACTCGCTACAAACCTTTTGGCCAATTTTTCTGCATTGGTATAGCTTCAGAAATAAGAAAGATTGATTAATAAGTAAGATTTAGAGTCATATTTCTGTCTAGCTCAATATACTTCACTCGATATCACTAACTTTCCCTTACAGGGAAAAATGAAAGTTAAAAGTATGGCCAGAAGGGGGCCAGAGGAAAATACATCTTTTCAGTCACAAATTAGGATAGAAATTAATCATGGAATATAAAAATGACTATGAAAGAAATTAAAAAAGGTTAAATACAATTAAATAAAATCAAACTTGTTAGTTTGGAGTTTTTAATAGAGTGCATCATCACGAAAGGAGAATATTAAAGTAATTTTAAAGGCCACTAAGTAAAGACATACATAATATAAATCCGTTTAATAGAGAAATAGTTTTTAGGAAAAGCAAAATGCTATGATAAAGAAGAAAAAAAAATCTATAAGAAAGCCTTCACGTTTGAGGGCTGCTGGAACAAGCAGCCCTACTCCTTCAACCTCTCCCACAAACATTCCGCATTGCGAACAAACATGCAAGTTTTCATCCCAAAGGAGTTACATGCCTGGAGAAAGATGAAGCATGAGAAAATGGAAGATAATAGTGAAAATCCAAATATAACCTTCCCTGAACTTCAGCCATTTGGCAAACTACAATTATGTAGAGTGATTCTTGAGATAACAAGAAAGCCGGTAATAGAATCTGAACACCAGGTTCTCACTTTTAAAGTACAGCTTTTATGGTTAAAAATACTTTCCACGAAGGGAAAAAACCAAGTCTTGACTGACTTTATAATTTAGTAAGATGTCTCAGATGATATTTGTTTCTTGCACGACAGATGCATAACCAACAGCTCTTCTGGATAAGAAATTATATTTTTGTGACCGACCCAAGAGGATGTCTCACTCCTCAGAAATGCACTGAACTACAATCAAAGACATCACCAGCAGGACTTGCAACTAAGGATTTAATGCATATTTTAAAATACTGTTTTAAGTTTTAGTGCTTTTCTGGTACATGTATTCTGTACCAACAGGCTGTAATCAAAATCAATTTTCTAATTTTTCTTTTTTTTCTTGCAAACTGCTTGAAATCTTTACTCTTCTCATTTGAGAACCAAGATTTGGCAAGCCTGGTCCTATATGTGTTCCAAAGAAGTCTGGCATCCTGTCCCCTCTGCACAGAAACCCACCTGGTTGCCCTCAAAAAAACCATTGCTCAGAGCCCTTTGAAAGCGCTCCTGAACCATTAGGACTGGGAAGATTCAACAGTTCCCCGGCAGCCTCTGGCCTGCTGGAAGCAGCTCTGCCATCCGTTGTCGGCCGATCCCACCTGGCTGCGGTCCATGGGGTTGGAGCTCAACTGAGGAGCAACCTGCAAACACCCAGGTACATCCTATAGCAGCAATTCTAATTCTATGGCAAAGAATTTTTCAGGATTATAGCCCAGCAAGCTCAGCTATGTCAAAGAGCTTGGACTTAGGCTATTTTTGGCTTTCAGATATTTTTGGGACTGTTCAGCCTGGAGAAGAGAAGGCTCCGGGGTGATCTTATAGCAGCTTTCCAGTACCTAAAGGGGGCCTACAGGAAAGCTGGAGAGGGGCTTTTTACAAGGGCGTGTAGTGATAGGACAAGAGGCAACGGATTTAAACTGAAAGAGGGGAGATTTAGGTTAGATATAAGAAAGAAATTCTTTACATTGAGGGTGGTGAGGTACTGGAACAGGTTGCCCAGAGAAGTTGTGGATGTCCCATCCCTGGCAGTGTTCAAGGCCAGGTTGGATGAGGCTTTGAGCAACCTGGTGTAGTGGAGGGTGTCCCTGCCCATGGCAGGGGGTTGGAACTAGATGATCTTTGAAGTCCCTTCCAACCCAAACCATTCTATGATTCTATGATTCTATATTAGCTGTTCCCTCGTTATGGATGCACAGTAACGCTAAGATGAGCAACCCATCTCTATTCCAAAGCACAACCAAACATTTTTGGTTAAACTAGCTTCACTGCCACCTTAGAGCGAAAAGTTGTTTATCACATGGGCTACAGCAGAAAGGAAATAGCTGCCACCTGACAGACAGTGGGTTCTTCAGCCGCCTTTCAACTCTACACGTCTGTTTGCAAAATAAAATACGTCACCAGAAAGTCGCAAGGCAAGCCTATTGACTTTGCACTGGAATATCTTAAATGTAAATGTGGAGAAGCAACAAAAGGCACGTGGCAACTGCTGCCCATCACTCTATGGAGAGCACCCTGCCCAGGAATCCCTGTGTCCCTGAATGTGCACCTTCCCAGGGACACACTGTCTCCATGGGTGACAGCTCCCTGACCTCCCAGCCCACATGCTACGATGCAGTGTGCAGATAAGCAACCAGATGGACAGTAGGACTCATACTAAACTTTAGACTGGAGCCTAAACAGCAATGCAAGTTCATCTAGGAAGACTCTCACAACTATGTTTCAAGTCTAACCATCCACAAGGTTTTGACTGATGCTTTTAAGAACGAGTGCTGCTTTATAAATGCGTTCCTGACTGTGCCAGAAGTAAGATACTCAGAGTGGAAGTTTGCTGTAAAGCAAGAGGAGTTGAGAATTCGTTGTGAAAGGCAGGAGACAGCCCAGTTATCAAGGCATTAGAAATGATCCTCCTACCTTATTCCAGGCAGGAGCCACAGGCTACTTTTTGCCTACGCCAGAGGCAGTGAGATCCTCGGTACGAGCAGCCAGACTGTGTTGGAACACTGTTGGTGACACAGCAACCTCATTGAGTGGGGCTCTGGATAAATACACAAGTAAATTCCTTGTTTCCCTTCAAAGCACCCAATTCCAAATAATCTACCAAGAAAAAAAACTAAAAAGCAATAGATATTATCAGCAAATATCATCAGGAAATTCAACACAGCCCAGCACTAGCTTTGATCTAAAAAAACTTCCAGGAGTTTAAACATTTTTTCCACATACACTGTTTCACAACAATTCCAAAAAAGGCCAAACTCTTTAGGTTTAATAACACATAGATTTGTCTCCAAATTGGTGCTTTTAAACAGGAGCTAACATTTCATCTACTCCTTTTCATAAATCAGGCTACGACACTGTGTAATGTTGAGGCTATGCATCAATTACATCCCACTCCAACCTAATCTGACAGCACAGCCTTTGTGCCTGCTCCTTACATCCGTACAAATCCTAACCCCGATGCTCAGGTGACAATTCAAACCCAACTCAGGCAGCCTAAACTGGAAATTTGTAGATACCAGTTAATAATAAATATTGAATATAGTTTTATGCTAAAAACACAGAAATATTCACTTGTGATGATGCTACACATCATATGTGTCTAAGTCAGGACACGTAAATAGCCACTAATCACAAGTAATTGGTCATCTCTTGTTGAAGATATCATTTCAGTGGAATTTCTGCACCACAGTCACAGAAGTGTTGAGGCTGCATGGCACCTCTGGAGATCATGTAGCCCAAACACTTTTCTTGAGTAGGTTGCTCAGGGATGTGTCCAGTCAGGTTTTGATCGCCCCAAGGATGGGACCCCATGACCACTCTGGGCGACCTGTTGCAGTGTCTGACCACCCTCACTGTAAATCTCCAGCATTTCAACTTACGCCCACCACCTCTCACCCTACCACTAAGCACCACTGACAAGAGGCTGGCTCCATCTTTTTTTAGTGTGTCACTTCAGTTGTTTACACACACTGCTAAGATCCCACTGAGCTTTCCTTTCTCAAGATTTAGAAACTGGAAACTGAACTGACCTGTTTTTTACTAACAATGACTTTATAAATGCATATAGATGGACCTGAGATCTCACCCATGGCTACCTCACCAGCTACCTAGAGCTTTTATCGGGTCGAGTGTGAGACAAAGCCTCAAACACGATACTTTCACTAAACTCTGTCCATCATCACAGAAAAGTGATAATTTTTGATTAGTACTTCCAGTATGAAGCGATACCCTAGATCACAAGTAACATCGTTTAGACAACAGTCAACATAAGCAAACATGTAAACCCTCCAAAGACTTGTTTTGCAGATACCCAGACTTTCTCAATACACTCAATTTTCTCCCATTAGAAAACAAATTCCAAAGTAGCAGTGGCCAACTATACAAAAGCCATGCGCTGCCAGTTGACTTTGAAGGCAACGACACGTGTTCTGCATGCATGCTGCTTGCCTCTGATTCTCTGAAGATTTATAATTTATAACCAATCAATTAAGCTCACCACCAGTGCTCAAACTGTGTGAGTAAAATCCTGAAATAATGAAATAAAATGTTTTTGATGGGATTATTTTCCTTGTCTTCTGATTTATGACCCATAGGGCTTACAATATTTAGGCAATCTTGCATGCGTTGGGCCCAGAGTTTGTTTTGAAGTAACAGAGGATTCACAGAATTATTTGCCTGCAGAGTCTGGGTCATTAAGCAAAAGTGAAATATTAGGAGAACAATCATAAATTACAGGCGTTAACCGTACTGCCACCCGACGTATCAAGGCAAGATTTTGTTTTATTCCACTACACGAGATTCAAGGCTAAATATTATTATGTCAGAGATTCTCTGGCCAGAACTTCAGGACCATGAACTGAAGCACAAACCTGATACTGAAAAATGCACCATGTTTAAACAGCAATTGCAGGCTAATTGCAAGGCTGAGACCAAATGAAAATGACCAGCATCAGTACCAAAAGCTCAGATAAATTCTGCAGTGACAGCTTTAAAATACCTCCCTTTGCCAACACGTATCCAAAACTGCAACTTTTACATAAGCATACATAATACATTGATATAATACATTGAAACAAAACCAAAAATTCATATCCTTAGGACTGTTATCCTTGAAAATAGCCTAGGCCAATGCTGGTGTGAGATGAGAGCATAAAAAAAAAAAAAAATCATGGATTACATTCTTCACCTTTTTATTATACACAGAATTCTAGTATCTATAATGTTTTAAAGTACTTATATACACTATAGTCTAATATGATTTATTTGGTTATTGCAATAACATTTTAGTGCCATTTTATCTGAGAGTTCATGGAATGTTTTAAAATCCAAGCCTAATGGAAGCCAATCAATCATCACGTTTTCAAAGAACAAATTATTTAAGTTTTTGTACTACACGGAGCTAATCACTGCGCAGAGATATCCTATTGTTTTGACTGATGCCATTCATTTTTCTTTAGGCTGACCTGATTGATAGTCTAAGTGCTGAAGTTAACCAGACAAATGGATATGTACTTCTGGGGTATTTCCAGTCCAGCTGCCTTTTTAGCACTAAAAACTTCATATGCCTGATAGCAACATGCAGCTGCTCCTGCTCGTACAATCGAAATTAAAGGCTGGAACGCAAAGTGACAGCCTCCACTTTTTTCCTCTTACATTAAGGATTTTGTCCACGATGCCCCCAAGCAATCACCCGTTATAAATGAGCTGTATTCAACCCACGTCTCGATTTGAGCACGTGGTGGCCTGGTTTCCAAGTTCCCACTTTCACATCTTAAAACACTTATTAACAGCGGTGCCGAGGCACCCAAGTATTATCGCGCCCGTTTTTCACCCTCCTCGGCGAGCTGGAACCCAGCGCCGTGGCATACTAAGGCTGTTGGGCTTTCCATAACCAGAAAAGTCCTCCCTGTGCCAAAAACTAGCTCGGCATCACCAGGGGAGCTGCCTAACTGAAATCTGCGGGATGGTTACCTGATTAAGACAAGGAAAATTTGGCTTATCGCACGCGAAATCGTCAGTCATAAGGACGTGAGATTCCCCGATGCCTGTGAAATCCGACACGAGCCAGTTCCAGCCCAAAGCACCAACTAGATCCTTTCACTCTAATGTATTACGTTCCTGCTTTATTGGCTGACATGTACTGTAAAAAATTTTGGGAAAGGTTCGCATGAGGAATTAAAGGAAAAGCTTGCATATCCGTGATTTTTCATTTATGCGGTCACCGGCCCAAATATATCCCTGATTCCAAGCAGTCACATTCAAAGCCATTAAAGCCCAGATACACTTGGCCTTTATGCTATGACAGGAAACATAAGCAACTTGTACAAGTTTTGATTGTTTAATCTAAATTTACATTTTGAAGTCTCCCAGCGTTCGCTGTGAAGAAAGTACCAGTATTGTTCTTTTTTTTTTTTTTTTTTTTTTTTGCTGCTAACGGGAAAAGTTTTCAGACTGTGGAAACGCAGGAGCAGCTTTGCCATTATTTGACACGGACTTTTATATTTCCAACACGAGCTGTAGAAAACCTCACTGGAAATAAGAGAGTGGTTTATTACCTGCCAAAATGCAAGCGTGTCTTTGCAGGGCTGCATTTTTACGCAAACCTCTGAACTTCCAGACACGCAACTGTTTCGTGCAGATCGTATGCAAAAACGTACATGCATGTGTATGTAGGACGATAAATAAAACATTCAATGCCATTTTTTTTATCTCATGGAATCACTTCCACTCACTCCTCAGCAGTGGGGAAAGAGCAGACCCTTGCAGAGCAGCTCCTGACCAAAGCAGGTTCGCGTGGAATGAAATGCACGACCGAGGTTCTGCAGGAGCTCTGCTGCATCCCACCAGCACCAACCCTGCCATGTTTCTGAAAACTCAAATATTCTCTTTATACACTGGCATCTCTTTCGAAACAATGCTGGCAAAGCTGCTGCTCGGAGATCTGAAAGCTTTAGCTCACGAGCGCATCGAGAACAAGCAGGCAACGCCTGCAATCTCCTGTTGCCTGCAAGAAGCGTGCTAACAGTATAGGAATCACCAACAGTGTACAACGTGGCTTTTGCAAATGGAATTTTAAGTGTGTGCCACCTGACAGAAGTACTCATATATGGTCTGAACGCTAATTATGTTATTCTTGTAAAAAAATCTGCCCTGTCAGCTGCGACTTAGCGGGCACGGCTGCTGTGCGAGAAAAAGAGCAGTAAAGCAAAAGGCAAGCACAAAGAGTCACGGGAAACAATTGCAGATATTAATCCCAGTAAAAATAGCACAGCTGTAATCAGCAATGATGCATCATTTCATTGCAGCAAAAGCAACAACGAGAAAAACCCAAACCCTGCCATAAATCAGTCTGCCATGAATTAAATGCAATTTCGCTAGGAAATACCTCCACTGGAAGAAAGCACGTCCAGTTTTCTGCCATGCCTTCCGAGAGACCACGCTAAACAGCTCACCAGCCATAGAAACAGCATGAATACTGGGGGGGGAAAAAAAAAAAAAAAAGCAATGTGAAGAACTTATCTTCCAAACGTGCTTGTTGAAAGATCAAGAGTATTTGCAAGGGTAAAATCCTTCTTTAAAAATCAATTAGACGTTTTGCTGCGAAGCCCAAGGTTCTGAGGTCACGAGAGCTAAATAGAAAATAAACAGAAAAGGAATATTTTCACAACCATTCTTGCAACCAAAAATGTCATGCTAGAGTTTCATTAACTCACATTTTGCTAAAGCAAAAATTGTTACAACAAATATTATCATAAAGCAAAACTTATGACAACACCAATATTTTCAAGTGGCAGCCTGCTATCGACATGAAAATTGAATTCAGCCCCAAACTGGGGCTGCAGACGCTACACTGTCGCATCATTATTTGGCAAACTGGAAAATACTGCACCAAGATTCACATTTAATCCAGAATTTCAAAGAGAAGCACCTGTTCTCACTTAAGGAAAAATAAAAAGAAACCAAAGAAAACCCAAACAACAAGAAACCAAACCAAAACAAAAAACGGACACTGGGATCTTTCACAATTTTGTATGCAGTTAATAAACCAGCCGTATTTAAGAATAATATTATGAAAAGCAAAATCACTTTTGGCAACTATATAGCACGGGGGTTTTTTATGATGAGCTGAGTGAAAACTGAACGTGTTTTCTGCTGTGCAACGCACCGTTCCCTTCTACGTTTGATCCTTTTTTCATATTCTGGTTCTGAGACATCTCTAGACTTTGTAAAAGCGGCAAAACCTCCACAAAAGTGACTTCTCTGAGGTCCTTCTGAACAACCGAGAGCGAGAATTGGGCATATTTCTTCCCCATATGGCTGCTTCACAGGGGAGCGTTGCACAAATTCTGTAATTCTGCCCTGGCCTGAGAACCTCAGTGAAGCTGGCAGAGGTAAAACACCGACAGAAGTCAGACCATACCGTTTCTTTCCTCTATTTTTCTTGAAGATCCTAAACCAGGACAGCACCGTATGCAGCAGAGCTCCGTGCATTAACATTTCGGTCTAGCTGGCTGCAGCATTTGCCAAAAAACCGGACAGATTAGACAGAAATTTTGACTAAAGTAGATCAAAATGATTAGGTCTGAAGTGCCCAGTGAGCATTTGCTTGATAAAGTGCAGTTAGTAGTTACGTTCTGGAATTTCATGGCAAAAATATCACGTCAAAAGTCAACCGACTGGAATTTTCAACAGCAGCTGTTGAAAATACGACAGGGTTTTGCTTAGTACAGAGAAGGAGGATTTTAAAAGCCATAAACCCAGGAACCTCCAAAACACAGAATACATAAACTCTCAATTCATTGAACAGATAAAGGACTCTCTTTATAGTCGGAACACATTGAAAGTCAGAAAAAAGTTATTCCACATGGAATTGAACTTCGGATAAGACAGTCATGGTCTGGCAGGAACTACTTTATGTCCACCAGGACAGACTGGGGCAGTTCTCCTCCTTTCATCACTGCCTTGTCCTGGGGACCGGTCCGTGTTTCGTCATCCCCATCCTGCCCACAACACTTATTTTTTTTGTGACAAATGACATTCTGCCACAGGAGGAAATTTGATGGGGTTTCGATGCTTCTCTCTACGAATCTCGATTTTATAAATGGTTTAAGGTGCATAGATAGAGGTGTGGCAATGTCTGATTGTACAAGCACTCATTTTTTGTTTCTCTTTAATAGAAAAATTTTGATTGATTCACATTAACAAAAATTAAAACAGAACACTTAATTTCACACAGTCGGGTGAGATTCTGATACACATAAAAACTCAGAAACCCCATGGTGATTAAGGGTTGAGCTTTCAAAGTTACTTTCTATTATACATTCAAAGAAAAACCACTCTGATTTTTTTTCAAGACTTAGTAACAGCTCCAAGGGGAAAAAAAAAAAAAAGATGACCTTTCCATAAATTAGTTCCTCTAAACTTTTAACCCTCTAATTTTTCAATTCAGCCATACACTATGCCTCCTTTGGTCCCACTGAGAGATGCTCACACGACCTGCTTGCACTGGCTTTATCCCTTTAGGTTTGTCCCTTTGTTTTCATCTCTGTAAAACGTACGACAATCAGCCACGTGCCCTGGGACTTTTGTAAACTTCCATATTTCTATATAGCTAAGTCCCACTTCTTTGAGTAAGTAGAGTAATAAAAAGTATTTATTTTAGAATCTCTGAAGCAAATTGCAAGAAGAAAACTAAACTTCAACAGAGCCGCAGACACCGAAACAAGACCGTTACAATGATCTGTTTTGACTTCCTTCTTGCTTCTTATATAGAACTTCTCATGTAGAACTTCAGCTAACACCTTCATTGCCTTTTGTTCATCTGTAACACATCTTTTAGAATAATGCACAGTCTTCATGCAAGAATTTCTGATTAAGAGATCACTAAGGATACACGCGATGGGTAGTCATGGAGAAAACCTCATCTTTGACACAAGGGAAAGAATCCAGCCCCTTACCAAAAAAGATACACAATCCTCCTTTCCCTAGGACAACTTCCCCAGTAGCTTTTTCTCAGCCTACACTGTCTTCTCCTTCCTAATTGTGTGGTTTGGGGTTTTTTTCACAATGTCTAGGTTAATCTGGTTCCTGTTATAACTTCTCTGAATAAGAAAATATCATGCCATGGTTTATAAACAGATGTGGCAAAAGGGGAAGCTTTCCTGGGAAGTATGGAATACAGATACAGAATGATGGCAGCTTTCTGTTAACAGTAACTTTGTCTCAGTTAAAATTTTAGTTGCTGTCTTTTTTTTTAACCTACAAAACTAAGCAAAAAGTATCCCCTGCTCCAAAAACTGTGATCTTATCTGATATCACTAGAAATTACCAAGGTTTGCGTGCTCAGCTGGGTGATGTGAATTTATCCAGCAGGCATTTTAGAAAGAGACGTGAAGTTCAACGTCGCGATGATCTAAAGCCGGATCGCACGCGGAGCAGAGCATTTGTGCTGGGTTCCATTGGTCCCCGTGCCCGTGTCTGAACCTTCCGGCGCGTTCCCGTGCAGACAGCACCTCGGTTGCTCGTGCCAGCTGAGAGCAGCCCAGGTCCACGGTGACACCTCAGAGCTGCGAAGCAATTCCAAGGGAACTGAATTCCAAGATTCCAAGAGCTGCTGAGTCTTGCTCTTTGATGGATCGACTGTCTAAAACGTCACTTCCCTCTACACTCACCCTACATCAGCAAACAAATTGCCTGAGTTATTGCTCAGATTAGCTCGGGATCGTGTATCTCAGGGACAGGCAAAGCAGATCGACTTTATCAGATGAGCTAAGTGCTGTTTACACAGTAGCCCTGGTCAAGTCTTCGGGAAAGCTCGCAGCGTATTGTGCTGTTTGGCACAACGGAGGGCATCAAAGCCTGGATCCCAGAACGTCAACACAGGTGGCATTTAACACCTTCACGATCTCACCTACGCAGTTGAGAAGACTCTTGTTCAATAAATGCAGCCAGATCCTCCTTTCATAGCATCTCTACTTTAAACTTTGGTTGGGGTGACACAAAAGGGGGAAGCTCATACCTATGACACGTAGGAAACGCAGCACCGTAATGGATACGCTGTCTAGCAGGGGACTAATGTAAATCTTTCAGCAAGGGGGAAATATGCTTTGAGTGTTTACTTTGAGTGATAAGGCCTCCTGATACATTTTGAACCTGCTCAGCTCTGTAAAGAGTCTTGCCAGGAAAGCCCACAAGCATTAGCGTAATGAGTGGTCAAAAAAATCTGGCCTGCCATTCCTACTTGCAAATATAAAATGCATAGCTGGGCAACGTGCTAAATGGAGTCTTTAACTTTGAGACTAATATTTCCTAATGTTTATTTAAGAGCCCACAGTGATGGGGATTGCTGAGTATAGGTATCATGTTATTCCTATTAATGGCAATGAAGAATAACACAAAAGAAGTTAAGCAATTGTTGAGTTTACTCCAACAGAATCTAATCCAATTTCCATTTAGCAAGAAGAAATTGAGTTTTGTAACACTCGAGCAGATGTATTGCTTTTTTTAAGAACTAAATGCAGGTTTATTTATATTTTAAAACTGCATCAAAAATATAAAGTGGAAATATTTCATTTTCCGTAATTCTCCTTAAAACATGATATTAGATATTTCTGTTTGAAACATTTTGTTAATTTTTTTAATGAAAAGCATGCAACTTTACTCATTTACGGCTGAGAATATTGTTTAAATAAAATGCCTGAAACAAAATCTCCTGAGTCAATGGAAAGACTTGCACCGGTACCCTGGGCATTTGATCAAACTTTCATTCAGAAAACATTTTTCTCCACCAACATACTTAAGCTGCTAAAATTAAAATGCAATTTAAGCAATTACATAAATAAGAGTGACAAATGTTTCTTTTCCTAAGTGCAAGCAGGTGTAGAGCACAATCAAGGTTATGTAAAGATTTTACATACGTGAGCAGCGCCGAACAAGCCCAAGACAAAAGCAACGACACATTACAAACCTCAAGCAAGCTCAGCCCAGTTTCCATCCTGCTGTGCAAACAGATCTACACCACCATCTATTTGAACTACGACAACTGTTACCACCAGCTGCTGTTAACACCAGCACACGTGCTACTTCGTGAGCACAACACCCAGAAACACCCAACATACATATGTTGAAATGACAAAGTCGTGATGCTTTAGTTTGCATGACTGATCAGTTAAGCACGTCATCATATTTTCAAGAAATCAGAGCTCATCTACCAACTGGTCTACTTTAAATTAGGGAGTTTACTACCTGCTACTACTATAAAGTAGTAACTTCACCGGAATTACACTGATGTTTTCCACAAAAATCTGATTTGAACCACCCCAGGGAGGTGGTTGAGTCCCCATCCCTGGATGTGTTTAAGAATAGGGTGGATGATCTACTTGAGGATATGGTTTAATGGGGATTAGGGATGGTTGGACTCGATGATCTCTAAGGTCTTTTCCAACCTAGAAATCTATGAATCTATGAATCTATGAATGTACAACAAAGTTGCAGAATTGTTTTTTAAGCCTTTTAAATGACAGATGCTTTGATCAGCTTTCCACTCATACATGCAAAACCTAGCTCAACCCTTAAATACTCAGATTGCTGCCTCTGCTGATAACACATCATCCAACTTTAGCTGAGCAGAAAGTTATCTCAATTCTTTATAACATTTCTGAAAACAAAAACTCAAATATGAAACCCTCAGCTACAGCAGTTCAGCAGCTGATGTAAAATTCCTACACTTAAAACATATGGAAGTTAGAGAATCCATTACTTGATACTGACAACCTCTCCATGACTGACCTCCAACTGTTGAATTTTTCTTCTACTAGTCTCAAATGCTCAATATTTACTCACTCTACCAATACAAAACTTGAAAAATATTAATTATCAAGGTTTTCTTTAGTTAATCAGAAAGTAAAATCCTCAGTTAGTACAAATACATGCTGATCTACAGCTAAGAATGAGATCATAGAGTATTGCTCTGATGGCAATAAAGTCTATTTTTTTGGTTTCTGTTTGAAACAACTTCTGTATTTTCACTGCCAGTATGTGATTCTGTATGGACAGGTATAGTTTATTAACAAATTCTTCAAATAGTACTGGTTACCTTACTGCTGGTAACAGTAGAAAGGTAAAACATAGTGTGTGACTCATTTTTTAAGCAAACCTGGTTCAGGAATATTTTGGAACAATCACTGCAGCAGTTGTTTTCACTGGGCTCAAGAAAAAATTGCACTTCAGTGGCTTTTTCTTTCCCGCATAGATGTGTGCAAGAATTAAATATCCCCGTCAGCCCAAACGCAGCGTTGAGGGAAATAATTTGATATAATGACTTTACAAATGACTGAAGGGATTCATTACTGACCTGTATTGAAGGAAATGCTGGAGAGTATTGAAAAAGTCTTTCCAGATTCCCATATAATTGGCAGGCAGTACGCCACTTGCCTGATCTCCGATGAACGGCCACCCCCTTCGGAGCACTGCCACGGCTGCTATTAATTTAACTTCTCCTTACTGGAAGGTATGAAAATTTGGGTACAAAGCAGGTATGGTGGAAATTAAACAAGTGGCCAGTTCTTGGTGATACCAACAAAAAGGCAGGGGAGTTTCACTGAGCTTGGTGTAGTTCCTTTGCCTTTCCATCAGTACAAGGAAGCTCCATCTGGTCCAGGAACAAACTGTCTACCACTACTCCACAGCTCATCGAGACCATTCAACTAGCACTGCTACTGATCAAGTCATGGTGTCATCTGAGCTTCCAGTAGAAAGAATTCTGGCCAAGAATTATGATCCAATTCTTGATAATCTTTGACTGTACTTGGAAGGAAATCGTACCAACATGGAAACCTGTCACCGATTATTTCTCACTCTTCGCTGATTGAGCTGAGGGTTACCATACCGCAAGTGAAAGCCAACGGCTCTGCTCATACCTCACTCCTGCCTCTCCCAACTTCTTTTTTCCTTGTGAATCTTTATTCAAAATAAAAAGGAAAAGGAAATGTTAGAGCATACTCACATGGCAGCCAATGCAAGTAGCAGATCCTTGCAACGGGGCCTCTATTCTCTGTAAAGAAAATCATAGAATCATGGAATCATAGAATGGTTAGGGCTGGAAGGGACCTTCAAAGGTCATCTAGTCCAACCCCCCTGCAAGGAACAGGGATATCTCCAACTAGATCAGGTTGCTCAGGGCCTCGTCCAACCTGGCCTTGAACGTCTCCAGGGATGGAGCATCCACCACCTCTCTGGGCAACCTGTGCCAGTGTTCTACAACTCTCATGGTAAAAATTTTTTTCCTAATATCCAATCTGAATCTACCTCCCTCTATTTTAAAACCATTACCCCTTGTCCTATCACAACTAGCCCTTCTGAACAGCCTCTCCCCATCTTTCTTGTAGGCCCCCTTGAGGTACTGGAAGACCGCTATAAGGTCACCCCGGAGCCTCCTCTTCTCCAGGCTGAACAGCTCCAACTCTTCAGCCTGTCCTCATAGGAAAGGTGCTCCAGCCCTCTTATCATCTTCGTGGCCCTCCTCTGGACCCTCTCCAACTGGTCCATGCCCTTCTTATGTTGGGGACTTCAGAACTGGACGCAGTACTCCAGGTGAGGTCTCACAAGGGCAGAGTAGAGGGGGAGAATCACCTCCCTCGACCTGCTGGCCACGCTCCTCTTGATGCAGCCCAGGACGCAGTTGGCCTTCTGGGCCGCAAGAGCACATTGCCTTCATTTATTTTAATCAATAAAAACGCACTGAGGACAAACGACCAGTCTGAGTTAACTGGTTTCCGTGGTCAGACCCTGCCCGCTGGGACACGTGGGGGCCGCACGCCACTAGATGGCAATGCATGGTGGAAAAGAAATCATTTTCGTTTTACGCACCCTGTGTGGAACAGAACCTTCTGCCCGGCTCCACGCGTTTCTTGGGAAGGAGTTACAAATACTGTTGCATGACACCGTAAGGAGTAATTTGGGAAGTGAATTAATTACTTCAGTGCAAATATCCAGGGAGAAGGAGCAGTAAAATACTCACAGCAGAACTTCCCAGCTATTTGGTAGGTTTTGTCTTCATGAAACGGTTTATAATAACTCATTCTTTGATTTTTGTGCAGTTCTGTTATTATTATTAGAAGCCCTGGTATCATCTGCAACCCAGAAGAACAGGTCCCAAGTAGCAGAGCATATGTTTCCCATTTATCAAAATTCCAAATTTTGTGATTTTTTTTTTATCACTTCAGTCTATGCTATGAACAGCCAATTAATTCACACACAAAGTTCTGCAAGAAGTGATATAAAAGAAAGACTAAAAAAATGCTCACACTGTGTTATACATTTAGCCTTCAGAAGTTTGCTATTTTACAGTTAGAATTAGTACTCAGGTTGTTTCTATTTTTGTTTTTATTACTGCTGAAAATTTCCTTGGGGTTACAGCTACACATGCAAACCCATCAAAAATAACGTATTTTAAACTAAACTCACATTTCTAAAGCCACTCAGGGGAATAAAGCAGCATGTCACGTTCACGAACTAATCCCTAAAGGGGATTTGTAGAGAATAATTTGTATTTGAAATATCTTTTATTATCTATCTTTTTTTTTTTTTTGCAGGTAGTGCCAGGAACCTCTTCCTGAGGGGGTTCTTCAGCAGTGCAAAATCCTGCTCCAGGGCACGGATTTTACTTTAGTCTTCCGAACGGCCTTGAAGCAACGACATAAATGTCAGCGTTTTGACGTCTTTCTAAACGCAACTTTGGAACTGGAGCAGCACTTTCTAATGAGCACGTGCATCCACGCAGAGATGAAGTCCTGAATCTAAAGCGCTGCAAGCTCAACACAAAGACTTACCAATTTCAATAACCTTCCAATTGTTATTAAATGCACACACCCAGAAACTATAATTAGTTACTTATTGCTATTAGCTCTTGTTTTCAGCCATCTGAATCACAGAATCATAGAATGGTTTGGATTGGAAGGGACCTCAAAGATCATCTAGTTCCAACCTCCCTGCCATGGGCAGGGACACCCTCCACTACACCAGGTTGTCCAAAGCCTCATCCAACCTGGCCTTGAACACTTCCAGGGATGGGGCAACCACAACTTCTCTGGACAACCTGTGCCAGTGCCTCACCACCCTCTGAGTGAAAAATTTCTTCCTATATCTAATCTAAATCTGCCCTCTTTCAATTTAAAGCCATTTCCCCGTGTCCTATCACTACACGCCCTTGTAAAAAGTCCCTCCCCAGCTTTCCTGTAGCCCCTTTAGGTACTGGAAGGCTTCCATCTGAAATGGAAAACGAGTGTGATTTGCTACGTAGACTGATTTTCTACAGAACAGTGCAAAATCAAGGCCTCAGGTGGAAGATTTTGAGAGTATTTGAGCCTAAATACTGCACCTCTACCTCAAGTTGTAGACTGTGGTGTAGTAGGATCTTTCAGAAACGCCTAATACTTTCATCACTTAACTGGATTTATCAAAATCTGGTCAAAAATCAGTCATTTCCCAGGACACTAGGTACTAATTTGTATTTTTAAATAGTTTGGATTTATTCTCTCACACATCTAAAACTAGGACTTTCTGATATTTTCAAACCCTGCTAGCATCTTCATTTTAATGGCATAAACAATGCATAATCTTCAACCTTAAACCCTTGACTCAAAAGCCTCCATCCTTAAAAGATGCACTTCCCATTTTTATGTAGCTTTACAGCACAACCTGTAGAATTTGAACAAATCTGCCTATTTTTATAAAGAGCAAATGACCCTGTGTAGGGGCAGTGAGTGGAGTAGTATAAATCTCTCGGGACTTAAAATCTAGTACTTTTTTTTTGAGGAAAAGGGACTCCTAGAGCTAGATGTCCACCTTACCCATTCTCTTTTTAAAAAGATGGGAATATTTATTTTTGTTGGTTTGGTGTTGTTTTGTTTGGGGTTTTGGTTTGGTTTGGTTTTTTGGGGGGAGGGTTAGTTAATGGTAATAAACCATTAAATAATTAATATAAAATTACTCATACTTTTATTACTTATAAATAATAAGTAATAAACTCTGTATAAATATTTTGGGGTCTGTTCTTCACGATTAGCATAAATAAGTGATTTTGTACCAGGTAGTACAGCTCCAGTCACCAAGAATTCTCTGCTTTTTAAAAATAATTGGTAGATGTCCCAAGTGCTGACTAGGGATTTGCACAGCACTCGTCCCAAGATTAACGGAATGCACATTGTGAAAACTCCACAAATCACCTGGAAAATGTATCCTAAGAAGCAAGTAAATATCTGCGAAGGGACAGACTCTCCTTGCCTTTTCCATAGGGAAATCCATTGGTATTAAGGGCACTGTTAACCCTGAGGAAGGACAATAAAACTGACTTCATCTTCCCTCAAATGTGAGAACTTTGAGAACTTTCAAAGCAATTTTTCATTCTCTGAATTTGTTCCTGACATATTATTAGAAGTCTGCAGAAACATTCAGTGCTGGATAAGTCTTCCCAGCGTATTCAAAGTAATACTGGATGCAATATAAGAAGTGGTTTGGCCTTTTAAGAAAACCATCAGTTCAAAGTATTTTCAGCATAATCCAGGACACTAAATCACTAGTTAAATAGAAACATTTACTGACAGCTTGAGTACAAATGTTTTATTGTGAAGAGCAATGAATATAATGACCAGAACTGTAGCCTCTCGGTCTGGCTAAACACGGCGGTGGCGTTGGTGGGTACACATGATTAAAATGTCATTGCCAGGGCAAAGCTGGCAGCTAAAAAGAAAACAGGAAGAGTCCTCACCAGGCCTATTAAAGCTTTAGAAGGGCTTTAATAACTTCTGTCAGTATAGGTCTAACTGAGATAGCCTTGTTTACTCTGAAGAGGGCAAAAAGATCCATCAAAGTCAACACAGCTTTTTCTGAAGTTTAATAAAAGAGAAGACTGTCACGAGCTGCTCTGGAATTGATAAGCCATCTCAGAGTTGGCTGAAGAAACCAGCCTTAAAAGCAAAGGTCTCCAGGTCCACACAGAAAGAAACTGTGCAGCTGCAACAAATCCAAGCTTGCTTTAATCAAGGACCAGCTTTAATTTCACTAGTTCTAGCATCCATAGCAGTGTCATCTGACCCAATGCCCACTGGTGCCGACACCAGTGACACTGGTCTTGGTACACAAGTGCCCAGGCTGGGTCTGATGGGCTATAATCCAGCTACACACTCTACTCACACTAGTAACTCAGATCCAAATCTGAGTTACTATCCTGTGAATCAAATTGCAACTATTTTCATTAGTTAGTGTTTTGGACTAAAAAAAGAAAATTAATTCTGAGTTCAGTGCTTTTATTTCTCCTTTGTCATATTCTTTTCATGATGCAAGCTTTATTTGCTCATTGCTACTTTTCTATAATAATCTTCTAGTTAATGTTGGGCCTCATCTCAGTACTTCCTACTAACTATCAAAGCTGACCAGGCAAAAAACCCAAACCCCTGTCACTGCCCAAACTGTACAGAATTGTTTCACCACCTGTGACGTGCAACGTAACACCAGCCCTCACTTGCTGAATACTTGAAGAGCTTTCTAGTGTCGGGGACAATAGATTTCAGAAGCATGATGAAATCTACCTTTTTGCAGCCAAAATTCTGGAGACTACCATGCATCAAACGGCAGTTCCGCGATGTCGACAGCCGGTCTCCACCTCTCAGTACTTAAAGAAAAAAAACTGTACCATACTACCTTGATATCTCCAGGAAAAACAAAGCAAAACAAAACAAAACAAAACCATTTATGTGTTCAGAGGCTGGTTCCCAGGCTGCAAAATCTTTGGTGTGAATTGCTTTAGAAATTCATGGGTCTTCTAAAGAAGGAGACAAGTGTCTCCTGGTACCCTGATGTTCTGCATCTGATGCTCGCAGGTTCTTTTCCTGCAAAAAAAAACCCTGCTTGAACAGTCTAACAGTATCCTGCTCATTCTCTGATAGGCAGAAAAGACACCAAGAGATATGACAGTGTTACAGTTACAGTGAAAGACTTGGAGCAGAAACAAGGTACTACTCTGGCTCAGCTGACTTAGGCAATATTACATTACAAATTCAATAATATAAAATGTAAAGTGCAGGGGGGGGTTGCTAACAATCTACTTTTATTATTTCAGCTGTTTATTTTAACTTTCCAAATGATCTGAGTAATACTATCTACATATTTCAATGGAAGAATAAGCGGCTACCGTGTAAAATCCCACTGCTGTTCTCCTTCTCTCACCAACTTTTAATATTATTGGGACTAGTGTGAAATAGTGGATGTTGTAGTTGTACTAGTCGGAAAAGAATGAGAGGAAAGTAACTCAGGCGGAAAAAACAGATAAACTTTTTTATGCACAGACTCTTTTTTAATTATTTACAGGGTATTTAGAGATGCTACTACTAATTCTTTACTATAGAATGCTCTTATAGACAGCGCACATCACTACAGGACACTTGCACTACCTCTTCACTACGCTGAACTAGATTTCATTTTACTGTCATTAACTAACAATAAAGAGATAGGCATTGTTATAAAATACCTATTTTTTCAGGAACCAGAGTTGAGAAAAAGTGCAGGAGGGCAAGGCACACTTTATTTTATCCACAAGATTATCCATGTGTGCTGTGTGATGAGGGAGTTGCCATGATCTGTTCAGCTTTTTGTTGAGAAAAGTAAATTAGTAAGCAAGAAAGTATGCATTGACTTGTCAACTTTTACATTAAGGCTGCCTCAGGGCAGCCTTTACTTGCGTGCTTTCCTCTATGTCAGAATTTACTTTTAATCCACATAGTTTGAGCACTGAAGCATAACTCATTTCTCCTTAATTGATTCTAAGGTTAGAAATACATTGTTAAAAAAACCCTCTTTAATAGTCCTTTAAGTCTAGGGTTAAACCATGTTAGAGTAAACGCAGCTTAGGCTAGATGTTCAGCTGGGTGCATGTTTCCAGGCTTTGCTGAACGAGGGACTGCAATCCAAGCTTCCCTCAGCAAAAAGGGGCAAAGCTGGAAAGAGAGCAGGAAAACCCATCACAAACGCTTGTTTTCTCTCCCAGCTAAAGATCTGCTCTTTTAGTCATTATCAACTACAAAATGTGACCAGGTACTTATTTATTTGTCTGAATAAAAGGGCATTAGTAGTTAAACAGGAAACGTGCTGCAGGATGAAACGTTTTAGATTTTCCAATATTCTTTACAAATGACATAAATGCTAGAGTACCAAGGAATAACATCTCAATTTCCAGACGGCACGATGGCAACCATCTCTGCTTAATGCAAGACATGTACAACTGTTAAGCAGAAATTAAAATTCAGGGACATCCCTTAAGGATACCATTGAAACATGCACCAGCACTTTATAGAATCATAGAATCACAGAATGGTTTGGGTTGGAAGGGACCTTAAAGATCATCCAGTTCCAACCCCCCTGCCATGGGCAGGGACACCCTCCACTACACCAGGTTGCCCAAAGCCTCATCCAACCTGGCCTTGAACACTTCCAGGGATGGGGCAGCCACAGCTTCTCTGGGCAACCTGTGCCAGTGCCTCACCATCCTCTGATGTGAAAAATTTCTTTCTTATATCTAATCTAAATCTGCCCTCTACTTTAGGCCAGGTTGCTTTCATTGAAAGGGTGTTTTTAGACTTTTGACTCAATTTGGATCACTCTGATACCTGCATATTACCCTAGAGATGTGGAAAACCACCTGGCAAATATGAGAAGTATTTAGGTCAGATCCATTAACAAGATCCATTCCGAACCACAAGAACGTTTGCCCTTCAGTTTGCAAGGATACACCCACCAGCACTGATGGGCCAAGTTTAAGTTCTGCAGACCCAACTGAAAGATAAAGCCTTTCTTGGAGTTCACAGGAAGGAAACCGAAAACCAAAATGTGGAAAAACCCAAACTGAATATAAAGAACCTTTTTCGACAACTTTTGGTTTCAAAGACGTGTGCCTGATACAAGATTCATTTGCAAAAGCCAAAAGCTAGGCAAGCAACAGCCAATGTATCTCTACTAACTCAAGATTACAACCCCATTTATTACCTAAAATTATTTGCTCTAAGAAAAACACAGATATGACCATTCCATAGAAAAACAAAACCTCTCCAGTAATCACAGCTGGATCCCACTTTGCTGTCTGTGGTGTCTGACTTCACCTACCCATTCTTCTACCTGCCCCCCATGGACTTCCCACCTCCCCCTGCTCTAGCTACGTCATTCACGTTCTCAATCAGCTGCAGGTGGCAAGGGTAACTTGTACTCAGTCTTCTTTCAGCACTTTTCTTTGGACTCTTTTTCCAACCTGGAAACTTGCACATGCTTTAGTCTAGACATGAATACGCTGTCTGTTTTTGCTCCTCAGACAGCATCTTTCACAGTAACTTCACACGTTACGGCTGAAAGTGGAACCTCGATATTTACCATTGGAGAAATGGAGGAAAAAACACCATCACTTTGGCAGCCCCAACTCTCTGCTTCCCTGGGTACCCTTTACCAAAATTCTGCTGGTGAACAGGGGCCACAGAGACAGCAGCATTCTAGAGGAATGCCACTGCAGGGAAGAAGACATCTTATTGCTGTAGAGCAGAGAAATTTCGCGAGCAGCCCCCAGTGAGGACCTGCTAGCAATCCCTCTCCGACATCAGAAACGAAGGAGGCTGGAATGCTTTCAGTGACAGCAGTGTCCTGCTGGGAACTGGGCAGCACAGTGAAAATCAGGAGTCCGGGGTGGACCTGGAGCCTGGAGGTGGAAGGGTGCCTTGGTGCCACCTTGGCACCCCCACCCACCCACCCGCCTTGGTACCGAGACTGCTCAAAGACAAAGTCAGCTTGTTCCTACCCTTCTCCTCTGTGTCCTGTGCTTCCCACCAAGGTCTTGGCATACCTGAAAGACGTTAGAAACAATCACCAAAGATGCTCAGGGGTTTTCTCATCAGGCTGGTTTCTAGGATTTCAGGGTAGGTACATTCCACCCCAAACGTACCGTCTCTGAAAGGCTGCTGAATTCCTCCTTCAAGCCTCGCTCTGTTCATCGCTCAGTACCCAACTTGTGCCTCAAGCCCAGGCCACATTACTACTCACGGTTCATGAGCGCTAATACAGATTTTGTTTGAAAAGCCACACGTTAGCAAACCACAGTTATTTGCAAGCCTTGCCCAGGGCTAGTGTCAGACATCAACACATAAGCAGCACAGATATTTTATTTAATTAAGTCATGCCATATGGGCCAACAATGAGGGCACTCATATACTTCGCCTTCGCTTCCAGACTGCACAGTGCTCTGATCCCCCCAAAATTGTTCGAAAAGCCAAATCTCCACGGAGTTTAAAGAACACTTTCAGCTGCTACTTGCATTAGGCTGAATTTCTGCTGCAACATACTCAGGATTTTTCCTGTCCCAATAAAGCGAGCGACCAGATGCAGATTTATGTGCCTTAGTTTCGACCCAACGCTGCATCCACCATGCAGGAAATTACTAATGAGTGACTGAAACAACTGTGCTATTTATAGTGTGTGCAGGTACTACCACGTAGCCACCAACCTTATTCTGCCAAAGGTTGTTTGCTATAAAAAACAAAGGTAGCACCTTACAGCCAGGCATTAGACAAGAAGAGTTGCTACTCATGCTCTGCAGGGTTTCCAGCCCTGCAGCATTGCTATTCCTGTCTACAGAGCCTCCCAACAAAGATGGTGTTTTCTACCAAATCAGAGGTTCTCTAAGGCACTCACAATGAACAGGAACCAAACCAAAATATTTGGTGGCAAATACGAGCTCGGGTCTTCAGAAATCAGAAAAGTGTAAATGCCGTAAGCTTCCTGACCTAGTTTTGGGGCTCAAAGAAATAAAGAACAAAATTCCTGTATAACCCAGCGCCAGCTTTGTGCCACCGTCCCAGTCTCATCCCCAAACACGGCATGCAGCTAGGCACCTCTGTCACACATTGAATAGCCATGAGCAGGCTGAGCATTTCAAAAAGTTATAGACACCTACAGGATTTGACAACACTCATGATGTCAAACAAGATCAAGAAACAAAAGACACAAAAATCCAGTGCTTGGGCACTTAAGGACCGTTCAAGTTATTCTCAATTGTCCTTACTGCAGCACTTCCACCTTGCTCATGGGGAATTTACTGGCCCTTCTCAGTGATGGGTGGTGTGGGTAACACCAGCCCACCATGCCTACCCAGCGTTCTGACATGCAATTACAGCGTGACTCACAAAAGTTTAAAATTAATTAGTCTATTTCAATAGCTTTACTGAAATCTCCTAGTAAAGTTTAATAACTCTTGCTGAAACGCAGAGTTGAGTCAGACATGTAATTAAGTCACTGTGCATTCCCTCAAAATTACTCTTTATTTGATATAGGGAGGACTTTATTGTGCAAATCAAGTTAAAAAGGAACAGAAGTGTTTTGCTGAACTGAGGTCTAAGCCCATGGAAATGTAATTTTTGCTGACTGTATCAAACAGCAGAAGGTATTACTTCGGATGTTTGTAATATTCAACTTTTAAAGGCTCTAGAAAGACACGTTCACCAAATTTTTGTGAGGTAAGAAAGTAGGAAACAATATAGTATTTTAGGAAACACTATAGTATAGTACCTTTATGTCACCCTAATTGCTGGATCACCGGGAAGTTACCCAAGTCTTTGCACTTCCCAGTTACAGTTTACAGCTGACTAAATTAAACAGTTAATTCTAACACACGTATATTTTAGCATAAAGAAAATCCCATCTCCACGTTATTAAAACCAAAAACCAACCCGTATATCCTGGGAAACAGCATCGCAGACCATTTTCAAGGGAAAGGGTATTTTTACATTCCTATTTTGCAAGTTTCTGTATTTAGCAATGCTGGGCAGAAAGTCAAACATTTCCTTTTCACTGCAGCAGATGCGAATCGCTGAAACTTCTCACGCTCTTGCTACCATCTTACATTAAGAGAGCAAGAGTAAGTACTCCTCAGCACTGCTAAAATATCTACATTAGAGACAGGAACAACAGATGGACACTTCAGTCAAGGACTTCTTAGCACCATCAGCAATAAGCAGTCAAGGTTCAAGACACCTGCAAATGAATTTCTTTAGCATTAAGCATGTTCTGGGCTCCCACGAGCTGCCTATTGTTCTATGATTATGGCACTTACTGTGCAAAAACAGTTTTAATGGACCCAGAAGAAGGATAACAGAGGTCATTATGAAGTATTTCACTAATGTACTTGATGCTCTTGTTCTTTGCTTCCAAAAATAAAGTCACACTGTTTTAACATAGCTGGTTCGTGCAGTAATGAACTTCGGAGTATCAAGCAGTAGTGAAGATACTGTACAGAACAGCAAAACATTCTGGGGAAATTAAAGTATTGGAATGCGTTTTAGTGGTTCAGTTGATAAATCAAGAAGAAAGGCCGGCACTGTGATTAATAATTGGTTAAAAAAAAGGAATAGAATCACTTCAGGCAAAGCCTTCAGAAAGTGTTCAAAATAAGGCATTTCAAGAACTGAAATTATCGTTCTAAATATTTCAGAAAATATTTGAGAGGATATGAATATTCTTACAAAGTGTAAAATTCGTCTAGGTTTGTTCAGGACTGAAGAATCGACTTCCAACTTATCAGCTCAAATTTAACCCAAAAAGATTAGGCCAGAGAGTTCTATGTGTAAGTTAAGTACCATTTTTTAAATAAGAAAATTTGGACTGCTTAGTAAGCAGAAGCTTGGGGGAAGAATGAAGTTGGGAGCATTAGGAAATCGCATATTTGGGTAAATAGGAACTCCCCGTGTTTACACATGGCAAGACTGGGAATGAAACCAAAGCAGTCCTCCTCTTGCATGTATCACAAAGAACTCATATACATGACATATAAAGCTAATATTGCAAAAGGCATTTATTGGATGTGCAAGGCGGTTCGTGGTTCTGGCTCCCGAGCTGGAGACTTTTAAAAGACTGAATAAAAAGAACAAGTCTCATGACAGCGAGACAGGAGAGCTCAATCTTCCCAATTTAATAAGAATTGTGAAGACCTTAAATACACCTTGAAGGTAGTGACCGTCCCTGCTTGCCTGTCCCAAACAGCTTACTGACACATGAAGTCTTTTTTCCATGACGACATCGTGGACTCAGAAGCTGGTCAGCTGGAAGAGTCTCTGTTATAGACACAGAAGACAAAGCAGACAAAGAGCAATGGCCAGAAACCAGAAGGAAATTTTTGGCAACAATGTAGGAAAACATTTTGAGAAAGGACAACTGGATAGTGAGCAGATAGACAAGTAAGACAATGACGTGTCATTAGTGACATGGAAAGACATTAGTAAAAAAAAAATCCTGTATTAGGATTAGGTATAAGGGAGAATCCTGGGGCATTGCACATCTTCTGTAGAGCTGAAATAATCCTGCTTTAGAAAGTACAACATGTGTTATGAGGTATACAGACAATTTATTTTTTGAGGTGTAGGGTACAAAGATTGCCAGAATTTTGCTCTGTTTATAAAGAATTTGAAAAGTAGCAGGAATTATTGAAATCAGAAGGGCAATTTCTTCACCGCACCCAAATTCAGACAAGACACATTAACCATCCAAAGAAGAGGATGCATTAGAAGGTAGAAATTGAAGATAAAAATCAGAGTAGAAAACTAAAGTGTGCTGAGCTGAAAAACAGACCGGACAGGGGCAGAAAGATGAAGTCACCTCGCAAGAATATCAAAATCCTAGCACATAAGCATAGTCTAAAGCCCACCCTAATTGAGCTAAGCATGTTCTTCAATTCAGCAGGATTTAAATATGTGCTTTTAGATGCTTTTCTGATTGGGATTAACATGTTTTAAGAGAAGTTGTGGATGCCCCATCCCTAGAGGTGTTCAAGGCCAGGTTGGATGAGGCTTTGGGCAGCCTGGTGTAGTGGAGGGTGTCCCTGCCCATGGCAGGGGGGTTGGAACTGGATGATCTTTGAGGTCCCTTCCAACCCAGACCATTCTATGATTCTATGATTCTGTTTCACAGTGTAAAAGTAATAGTTTCACAATGGCAAAGGTTTGGTCTTCCTGCCTGCCTTTTGGCACCTGTGACTGCTTTCTTTGGGCTATGCCACCATGTTTACACACATTTGGAGCTTTCCCTCATTCTCAGGTTCTATCCGTTTCAGTAGGAGGATGTACATGGGGTAAATGTTTACGTGTGAACTTGGAGCATTAAATCCAGTCCACAACCAACCAGATTTCAACCAGACATGAAGACGAATCATTTTCTTGCTGCTTAAAAGACCTTGGTTAAGGATGCCTCCATTCTACAGCCCTCGTCAAAATGGCTCATGCCAAAATTTGTGGGTCCTACATTTGCTGCTCAAAGGGCAATTTCTTGGCTTTACATTTCTGAAACAGATAAACAATGAAAAGGAAGGGAACTCTATCAGGAAAACGCTACTGCAATTCCACATCTTTATGCAAATATTATGCCCAAAAGTCTGTAGATGCAAGGCAAGCTGAAAGCTCGACATCAACTCTTCACCCTTGAGCTCCAATATTAAAACATGTCACTTGATCAAATTTCAAGACTGTGATAACTGACTCATAGCAATTGAAGATTAACTTAGTTTTCCTTTTTGGCCCATGAATTCTCCAGTGCTTCGCATTTGCTACGAGGAGTATCTCTCTTAAACGAGCTCTTACGAAGAAAGTAAAGCGATCTTGTTGCAAACCTCAATTCAGTTTTCATCTTGCTGTTGCTTGTGAAGCGGTATCAGCTGTTGGATGAACTTTTAATCTCATCGCTCTTAAATTTCAGAAAGTTATTGAAAGTCATTGAGCACATGCTCCTGCATTTTCTTGCTTGCATGCTGCACACAGAGACGTAAAAACGCAGATACGTGTCCCCGCGTGCATTTATGTGCTGTATCCCAACTATATAAGTATCTCCATACACATGTACGGAGATATTTGAGATACCTATAGACACTGAGCCTCTGCACTGCCTTGAAAACGTGACAAAACCCCTACTGACACGAACTGATGGAGATTTCAGCCCATTGGCTTCTAGGTTGTGGCTTACAAACAGGTGTCAGGATTGTAGAAAGGCCTCGTGCTGTTGTACGGTCCAAAAACGGAATACAGGGTCAAAACATGGCAAAGGTTAAGAATCACTGTTTAATGCTATTTATTTCCAGAAAAGTTACATCAGCCTGCCTTTAAAATAAGCTTTTCCTAAATTTTCCTCCTGCTGTTTCACCTGATTGGATTAATCTATTTTCCACTCGCTGGTATGAAATAACTGTGTGACAAAGCAAAAAAAGAAATCCCAAACAGAATATAAAATTAAATATAAATTATTTGGAAGTATGTTACGACAAAGGATAAAGCCACATAATTCTATCAAGGAAAAGAGTTGACTGTCAAAAATTCAACACACAAAGTACATATGAAATATACAATCTGTGTTTTTTTCATGTTTGAAAAATTACGTTAATCCTTTTAGTGAATTTTTTTAACGTGTGGAGTACATTAGTCCGGATTAACGGATGGTGTTTATCATACTTTGTATTGTGGTTTCAGGAAATAGTCTGGCAATGCTAGGTTTCTACAAATGGATTTTAAATTAATCAACATCTATTTATGAGAAAGTTTAAACCATTATTAATACACTGTAAATACAGCTCTCCTTAGAGCTGACCCCAAGTGTCTACCATCTGCTCAACTGTTGTAATCACATTTTTAAAGAGCATGGTCATACATAATGATTCTTCTCAGGAAAGAGCATCCTTAAGTACATCAGCAACATTTTAAATTCCACTTGTGTAATGCAATAATTTCCTCCCGCCCTCTGCTAAGGAAAAAAGCATATGGCGGTGACTAAAAGGCAATCAAGCAACTCTTGATTTGTTTTCAGTGCTGCGCTGGTGATGAAGGGCTTTTTATTTATTTTTAGAAAAAGCAACCAAAAAACTATCACTCTCACAATATTTTTTTTTATTAAATGTAAGTATTCTCACTGGCTTAACTAAAGCAGCCTCAATGTTAGCATAGGCATAGACAATATTAACTCCAAATACAAACATTGTGGTAACTTCAGATGTATTATATGCACGAATTCAAGCACAGTTTTAGTCAAAGCCAGCTGAACCAAACAATTTAATTTTAAGTACTCCACAAAACCCTTTCTAATCCTGACAACATCATTCCAAGTTGATAAACAAGGTACGAAGCATCGGTTTGCAACTGATCTGTTGGAAACTGGGACAACGCATCCCGTCCTCGCATCATTCACTCACCCAGGACAAGCGACACAATCCATTTAAGACACTCAACTCCTTATTGTGGGACAAGCAGGAGAGAGAGCGGGAGGAAGAACGTGCCCCCGATGAGCTTCTGGTCTCCATGGGAGGTAGATTCAGAGGGAGGTAGATTCAGGTTGGATATTAGGAAAAAATTTTTTACCATGAGAGTTGTAGAACACTGGAACAGGTTGCCCAGAGAGGTGGTGGATGCTCCATCCCTGGAGACGTTCAAGGCCAGGTTGGACGAGGCCCTGAGCAACCTGATCTAGTTGGAGATATCCCTGTTCCTTGCAGGGGGGTTGGACTAGATGACCTTTGAAGGTCCCTTCCAGCCCTAACCATTCTATGATTCTATGGCCCTTGTCGGCACCCAAACCAGCTCAGGGACCACCACAACACAGTTTTAGACAGCACTTCAAGCTCCACCTGCTCGCCACACCACCCCGTGCCTTGCCTATGTCCAGCTGTTCCAGAGCTTCTGCGGGAAAGCCAGTCACCGCTCACAGGAAACCATCTTCACGCCGTGCCCCTCCTGCGTACGCTTCTCAGTGTCAAACCCCTCTTTAAGCTCCTGAAACGAAGAAACTCTACTTGTCTGTGGCAAAGGAAAGACGCATCATTCAAAAATTTCTAAAGCTTGACACATATTTTTCCCTGTACCGTGCATTTTTGCAGCTAGCTCATGGTCAAGGTCAGGCGTGAACAACGTAAATCACTGACAACAATATCAATATCTATTCATAGATTCATAGATTCATAGATTTCTAGGTTGGAAAAGACCTTAGAGATCATCGAGTCCAACCATCCCTAATCCCCATTAAACCATATCCTCAAGTAGCTCATCCACCCTATTCTTAAACACATCCAGGGATGGGGACTCAACCACCTCCCTGGGCAGCTTATTCCAGTGGCTGACAACCCTTTCAGAGAAGAAATACTTCCTAACATCCAACCTGAATCTCCCCTGACTAAGCTTATACCCATTTCCTCTTGTTCTATCTCCCATCACTAATGTAAAGAGCCCTTCCCCTAACTCCCCACCATCTTTTCTCAAGTATTTATAGGCCGTAATCAGGTCTCCCCTCAGCCTCCTCTTCTCCAGGCTAAACAGCCCCAACTCCCTCAGCCGCTCCTCATAAGTTTTATTTTCCAGCCCCTTGACCAGTTTGGTCGCCCTTCTTTGGACTCGCTCCAGGAGCTCAATATCTCTCTTAAAGCGAGGGGCCCAAACTGGGCACAATATTCCAGGTGCGGCCTCACCAGTGCCGAGTACAGGGGCAGGATCACTTCCCTGCTCCTGCTGGTCACACTATTCTTGATACATGCCAGTATCCCATTGGCCTTTTTGGCCACCTGGGCACACTGCTGGCTCATATCAAGCCAGTAGTCAACCAACACCCCCAGGTCCTTCTCCGCCAGGCAGCTCTCCAGCCACTCTTCCCCGAGCCTATAGCGATGCTTGGGGTTTTTATACCCCAAGTGAAGGACTCTGCACTTGGCCTTATTAAAGCTCATGCCATTGGCCTCAGCCCAACGATCCAGTCTGTTCAAATCCCTCTGAAGGGCCTCCCTACCCTCGAGCAGATCGACACAGCCTCCCAGCTTGGTGTCGTCCGCAAATTTACTGAGGGTACATTCAATCCCCTCATCCAGGTCATTGATAAAGATGTTAAACAGAACTGGACCCAGCACTGAGCCCTGGGGAACCCCACTGGTGACCGGCCTCCAGCCGGATTTAGCCCCATTTACCACCACTCTTTGGGCCCGGCCATCCAGCCAGTTTTTAACCCAAAGGAGGGTGTGCCTATCCAGGCCAGTTTGCTTGTTTATTGCTATTCACCGTTTGCTTGTTTAAGAACAAGAACCAACAACAAAGAAGTGGTGGTTTTTTTGTTGTTTTCTGTTTTGCTCGTTTTCTACAGTCTTTTCTGCTCACGGTGCACAACCAAGACTACATTAACATGATTCCATTATTTTAATCATCACTTTTCCTGTGGAATGAGCACCAAGTGCAAAAGGTCCACCTCCTATTCCCTAGTGGAACTGCAGAATTCATTCGCAGACGTTTTAGTGGACCAGATTGTCAGCGAACGTGAACTTTATTGGCTAAACGGTATTTCGGTCATTTATGCCAGATAAAATCTTGGTTTTTTTGAGAGAACTGCAACTAACTTTGGAGGAGACTGTTAGAATACCTGTAGCCCTGGACTATCATTTTGGAAGTATGTTAATAAAAAATAAAAAAAAAAAAGCAAGACATAGAGAGACAACTTCTCTCTCTCACCTCTGCCTCAAAAACCTTCTATATTTATGCGTCTAGTCTTTGTCCTCTGAGTGTGGAAATGATGTTTCATGATTTTAGACCTTTAATTAGGTCCCAGAACCTAACACAGAACTACAGAAGCTCTTACCAGGCTCCAGGTTGAGATTTTCAGGCTGCTCACAGCCCTCACAGGCTGTGGGGCTCCGTGGAACTCAGCTGCAATATATTGCTCATTTTTTAAGAAAACCAAGAGTGAACTGTGCACCTCTCCACCCATCCCACCCCACTCATTATATAACTCCAACATGTTAATTGGCTCTCCCTTGGAGATTTCTGGAGAGTTTTTGGTGGGTTTTTTTCAATCCAACAATTATCGTTCCAGCTAAAGTTTGCAACTTCAGAAAAGGATTTCATTTTTATATTTTATTCTTAAAATATTTTGATTGGAAGTCAATTATGCATGAGGTTTATTCAATACTGTGACCCACATATAGTAGCCACATTTTGTATGGTATTTCCATTGATATTCAACAGTCTTATGGATAAATGGAATGTCTGCCACTAAATAAATTGAGAACTTATTCCGGATTTAGTATGTTCAACTTTCTTCAAATGCTACTAGAACTAAATATGTCTATAATTCTCCCATTTAAAACAAACCAACGAAATCCAAGAGTTTCAATGACTCAAAAAATTTGTAACAAGACACAGATTTTTTCAGCTTTAAGTCACAAGCTCAAATCTACCAGCAGCTGGTAGTACTGGAAGATCATCTTGTTGGATACTTCTATAACAGCTCATCATGAAATAATTTTATTGTCACTGCAGCTCTGCAGCATTTGCTGAGCTTGCTTCAAGCTGGCTTGTCAAACCATATTGGTGGATACGGCAGGCTGGATTTCGGGTGTCCAAACGGACTCCTCCGCTCCCCCACAATACTCCACGATGGCCCAGAAAACACGGAGAAGAAATTTTACAGACTATGACGTGGCCTGGTGAGCCTGTCACTGCATGGACAACTGACATCAGCAAAGACACCCGTGACTATGCAAGTTCATAGAATCATAGAATGGTTAGGGCTGGAAGGGACCTTCAAAGGTCATCTAGTCCAACCCCCCTGCAAAAAACAGGGATATCTCCAACTAGATCAGGTTGCTCAGGGCCTCGTCCAGCCTGGCCTTGAACGTCTCCAGAGATGGAGCATCCACCACCTCTCTGGGCAACCTGTGCCAGTGTCCTACAACTCTCATGGTAAAAAATTTTTTCCTAATATCCAACCTGAATCTACCTCCCTCTATTTTAAAACCATTACCCCTTGTCCTATCACAACAGGCCCTCCTGAACAGCCTCTCCCCATCTTTCTTGTAGGCCCCCTTGAGGTACTGGAAGACCGCTATAAGGTCACCCCGGAGCCTCCTCTTCTCCAGGCTGAACAGCCCCAACTCTTTCAGCCTGTCCTCATAGGAAAGGTGCTCCAGCCCTCTTATCATCTTCGTGGCCCTCCTCTGGACCCTCTCCAACTGTTGCCAACGAAACCTAAAAATCACTGCTTGGAAATGAACTGGATACCTTGAAAGGATGGGAGGACATTTAGTATCGCACAGCCGTTCCTGTTGCTCAGGTCCGTTATCATTTTATCTTGCGAGGACATTGACAGACACATAAAATCGACACTATCTGCAACGACACAGCTTGTGTTTCTGTTTTGTAGCTTAGTGGTGTTCCTGGGAATTCAACAGGGAAACCAGACATGGATGGACATGACTTGAGCAAAGCCCTCTGAAACGCTACCAGCAGGCTACAATTATGATATTACTGCAGCTGATGACTCCAGTAATGGCTGGAGCAGCCTCTACTTCCCAGGTTACTTCCAGAACAGTAATCAAGGACTCATTTTCAGCCACGAAGGAAATCCAAATGAATTACCCTTTCACAATGGGCACAAATTTACGTCGATGGAATCCGACGAATTTCCAAATGAGGGAATTATTAGTTACAGACATTCTTCTGTCTATTAGCATCAAACCAACGGATGAAGAAAATGTTTTAGCGAGACTTTGAAAGCTCCTCTCTCCTACAGAGAAAGCCACGGCAGCAATTTGCTTAGCTCTTCTTTGCAAACTTAACATCAACTTGCCCAGCAGACAAATCCAGACTATACAGACAAAGTTTTGGTCACCTGGAAATCTGCCAGACAGGTGAGAAACTTCACATGGGAGGTTCTCTCATGGGAGAAAACGTGCAAGATGATGCTGACAAAAATAAGCCAAATGTACGCTGATGCAGCTCGTGGGTGATGCTGTTGCATGACACTACCTTGTGTTTCTTACAATTCTGTATTTATTAAAATCAAAAGCCAAGTTCAATCCACACTTCTGTGCAACAGAAATAGGCTTCCTGTGTAGTTATTTCAGAGGAGAAAACACAGAATGTTTTTTGCTTGTCCACTCAAAGGATTGAGATTCTCAGCTGAATTTGGCGATGCCAGTTATTTGTTTACTGTGTGTTTTGGCAACAAAATTAAAACATACAATGTTTCTACGCCATCTGTAGCCATACAGCTATCTGCTAACTGACAAAACTTGTCAAAGAATAAGATCCTAGTTGTCTTCCTCTGCATTGCTGCATTGCACCATACCGAAACACTTTGAGGAGATTCAGTTGCAAAGGTGCCAATTTTGCACAAAAAGAGCCAGACATAGAATCATAGCATGGCATAGGCTGGAAGGGACCTCAGAGATCATCTAATCCAACCTCCCTGTCACGGAGGGAGATCAACTAGATCTCTCTCTCAACTAGATCAGGTTCCTTCTAGTTGAGGAACCTCTCAACTAGATCAGGCTACTCAAGGCTCTGTCCAACCTGGCCTTGAACATCTCCAGAGAGAGGGCATCCACAACTTCTCTGGGCAATTTATTCCAAAGTCTCACCACCCTCATACTGAAGAATTTCTTCCTAAGATCTGATCTAAATCTGTTCTCCTTCAACTTAAACGCATTTCCCCTTGTCCTATCAGTGGACACTCCTGTAAAAAGTCCCTCCCCAGCCTTCCTGTAGGTTCCCTTCAGGTATTTGAAGGCAGCTATTAGGTCCCCCCGAAGTCTTCTCTTTTCAAGGCTGAACAATCCCAGCTCCTGCAACCTGTCCTCATAGTAGAGGTGCTCCAGCCCCTGCACCATCTTTGTGGCCTCCTCTAACGGATAGCAAATTCTGTTCATGTAAGGGCTCTGACATATACTATCAACGTAGAGGAAAACTTTCATTCAGTGGTCACATTCAGTTAAAACTTGTGGCTCTTGTAATTATTATTATTATTTATTATCATTTATTATTCATAGCTATGTTAATATATTAGTAAATATTGCAATGCATTCATATCTTCATAATCAATTTAACTATCTCAAACACCTTCTTCCATTTAATATTAACAAGATAGAACAGCTTTCACAGGCATGTTTATTTATGTTTCCTGTGTTTCAAGCAGGATCTTTTCTTCATTATTCACAGGTACACAGGTATTGTCAATTATAAATTATTTTGAACTGTTTGATGCCTTTTCACGCTCACAGTACAATGCTTATTTTTAACAAAACTTAAATGAAATAGAGAGCTGTCAATCAAGGAGACAAATTCAAATCTATTGAAATTTGCAGAGACACCTGCCCTCCTGAACTATTTCTTGGAAAAGATTACCAGCCCTTTCCTCAAACTACATATGATATTCTTTGGAATAGCCAGATAATTCTTTATTAGCAAATAATGCCAAAGGAATGCACATAATTGGGCTTTTATAAGAATAATGGCCCTTATGAAAGACAGAAGATGAAGAAACGTGTTTGGGACTTACACCTGTGTTTGCTCATGGATTCCTGCTTGTTAGCAGACCTGTGACAGATGCCTTCAGCCTGCGATGGCTGTTCCTGCCTGTCCAAAAGCAATTAACAGAACCTCTGTCAGAGCAACAAAGCAAAGCAAAGCTCAGCTGCTTTGGCCTCATAGTCTCTGTCAAAGTCACTCTGTGAGCAAGACATGAACTTTCCATCCCTCTTTCAACATAGCGTTGACGTTTCTTCCCTTGCCTTGATACCACTGCATGCTCTTACCTTCACAAGGAGCTTGCTCAGGAGCTCTGGGTTTTCTTTCCCTTTTCCAGAATAGCAGGCAGCTCTCTACAACAGAATGCAGAGGGAAAGAATCCAGTGAAAATCCTGGGGATGAACTTAATTGTCCAATTTCTTTAACCGGGCTAAACCCGCAGTTACGCTTCCCATACGCAAGTATAAAACATGCTGTTCACATTTTCAGGTTCCCTGGTTCTTTTAGTTTTAACTCTCAAAATACACTAAAGATATCGCTGCCTAACATATAGCTTTTATTCTTTATTATTATATTTAGATATTATTTATTGTAAGATTTATCATAGTATTCGGCATATTATTTATTATAATATTTATTATATTATTATATGTCAGATTTTCTAATTATCTGACCACCCATGTAGGGAATATTTAGCCAAGTTTGTTATATTTGCCAAAAACTGAGTGCTACAAAAATGACAATTGTATTAAGGATCATTTTATTTGCAACCAATTTACAGATGTAAACCCATATATGCATACAAGTTTCCTTGTGTAACTCATAAGCAAGTGGCACGGTTTGGGTTGGAAGGGACCTCAAAGATCATCCAGTTCCAACCCCCCTGCCATGGGCAGGGACACCCTCCACTGCACCAGGTTGCCCAAAGCCTCATCCAACCTGGCCTTGAACACTGCCAGGGATGGGGCAGCCACAGCTTCTCTGGGCAACCTGTGCCAGTGCCTCACCACCCTCTGAGTGAAAAATTTCTTCCTTAGATCTAATCTAAATCCACCTTTTTTCAGTTTAAAACCATTTCCACTTGTCCTATCACTACATGCCCTTGTCAAAAGCCCCTCTCCAGCTTTCCTGTAGCCCCTTTAGGTACTGGAAGGCTGCTATAAGATCAACCCGGAGCCTTCTCTTCTCCAGGCTGAACAGCCCCATATCATACATGATGTTTAATAAAGCAGCATTGACATACAACACAACAGCCACCAGTAAGCAGTGCTGGTTTAGACTCTACACTTCTATTTTAATTATTCTGGTTATTATCATTCAAAATATGTGCTACGTATACCAGCTGGCTTGCTGGAGAAGTTTCATGTGGATTTGGCCTGAAGATGAAGGAGTTTGCTTTTGTTTGCCTACTGAAAAAATTAATTTCCTCAGCTTCGAGAAGTATTTTTGATGGTGACGGATTACGTGACTTTACACGCCTATCTGAACATCACAGAATTTTCTTTTTAATTAGCATGCTTCCGAAATTAGACAAACCAGGTTTTACTGTATTATTACTTGCTGTTGTTCAAAATCCAGTTAGATCTAAAAAATGTCCTTGAAAACTTGAATAGTATAGCCTGAATACATATTCCTGACAACATTTCTCTTTGCCAGTACTCACCAAGTTGCCCTCTGGAATTCCTCTTACTCTTCATCTTCAGGAACCTGGGCAGAGAAACCATTTTTAATGGAAATTTTTGGGCTGTGTGTGCTCCCTGACACTTAGTAGTGACTGAATATTGTAGACCCCAATGGGTCTTTTTTTAAACCGATAGCAAATCTTTAAAATCCACAACTTTGAGGAGAAAAAAAAATATTTCCATGCGCATATTTAGCTTTCTTTGTGTAGTTTTGCTCAAACAATGTTCACCACAACCGCTTTGCGGTTGGATGCGGCAATGCCTTATGCCAGGAATTCAAAATGCACCACCATAACAAATTCTTCAGCCATACCACAACTTTTGGATTGTGGATGCTCCATCCCAGGAGACGTTCAAGGCCAGGTTGGACGTGGCCCTGAGCAACCTGATCTAGTTGGAGATATCCCTGTTCCTTGCAGGGGGGTTGGACTAGATGACCTTTGAAGGTCCCTTCCAGCCCTAACCATTTTATGATTCTACGATTCTATGATTTTTTAAGATCAATATCAAGGGAACTGCTCATCCCTCTTGAAGGACAGAGACGGATAGCAGGCCTGCTCAGAGGAGATGGGCACTGCCTGGAGAACGGAGTGGGCTGAACCACCAAGTACAGTTTCTGAGTGGATGGTGCCTTCACGGAGAGCCGAGGAGGCATCGGAAACACAGACCTGGCTGAAGGGTTAGTGGCAAGGGCAGAGAGCAAACACGAGCTTGACTGATGGGTGAAAGAACTTAGGAGCATAACTGATGAGGGTTGAAAAGAGGTGAGAATGTCTTCTGTTGTTTGGTTCTGTTGTGATTCTTAGAATGTCTTCAAAGTTGTTATTTTCTGCCAGGTTTGATTTGGTAGTGAAGGAGGGCTCTCCGCTCCCACTAGCAGAGCTGACGTCTACCCTCTTCACATGCATGCTTAATCCCAGCTGAGAGTGAAATCCAGGCACAGAACAACCTCCACTGGTATCAGACGCACAGTTACGTGGCTATAACCTAAAATGAAAAAAAAAACAAAGCCATCAAATCGCAAGCATTGAACAAGTACATCTTCCAGGATCATTTTCTTTTTTGTCATGTCAAGGAGGATGTAGCTCTTATTTTAGCTTTTGGACATTAAGCTCCCCAGGTAAAGACAGCAATAATTACTTCCTCTCACACTGTTTCAAGCAATGGGCACGTAGATAAAAAGGTAATTCCTGCCTGTAATAAATATTGAATCGCATAAACCTCAGGTTTAACACAAAATTCTTGCAATAGCAAGCATTTCAGAAATTCTCACTCTAGAATGCCCTTATAGTTACATTATTCATAGATTCATAGATTTCATAGAATTCTAGGTTGGAAAAGACCTTAGAGATCATCAAGTCCAACCATCCCTAATCCCCATTAAACCATATCCCTAAGTAGATCATCCACCCTATTCTTAAACACATCCAGGGATGGGGACTCAACCACCTCCCTGGGCAGCAGAGCTGCCTGATAACAGCTGCTGAGACAACATCATGTGAACAAAGTAATTAAAACTAAAATACAGGTGCCAACTTTCCAACTGTGATTCACAGACAAACTTTTCGGACCGTGAGAGTGGAAGTGTGAAATTAGGTCCTTAAAAAACCTCTCCTTTTCTCAACTTTATTTACCCAGGGTTGCATTTAACAGCCACGGAAGACTGAAAATCAATGATGCAGAAAACACTTGGTAATTTATTTTGTAAAAATCTTCTCAACACGTTTTGGAAGCCATAGACGGATATCCCGCAGAAATTCAAAGAAAGTTGGGCTTTAGGACATGACTGTGTAAAGTTAAGTAGGACCAACTTATGAAAAATAGCCTGCAGTACCTTTAAAAATTTTTCTTATTTTTCTGAAATGCTTTTAAGCACAACATTCAATATTTCATTATAAAATGCACTGTTTCCTTCTTAAAAGAAGGAATTTATTTATCTATGATTTCTGTATTTATGTGCATGATTTATCACACGCTGCACAGATGGAAGAATTCCACACTCCCTTCTGTACCAGATGTACTTGGTTCCAACAATTCCTATTTCAGGTTAGTTACTTTTTCACATTCATTTTGCTGCAGGATACATGAAACCACCGAGTATGGTGGAATATGGAATTTGGCTTGCCAAATCAAGCATTTATTTACCAAATATAATGCAGAATATGATAACACATGGGAAGAAGCTTTGTTAGTGCATATCAAGAGCACGAATTTAACATTTCAATGTGTGACTACTTCTCAAAATATTACTTGAAAACAAGCTGCACCTACCTGCAGGTTTAAAATGAGCAATGAAACCGTTTGGAAAGCAAAATGAATAATAACTGACATTTCCTTACTTTGGTATTTATTACAATTTTACATAGTTTTCCTATAAAAATATTACCCGGAATACATTATTGCTTGCAGCAGACGCGTGATATTTGTATGTTTATGACGACATACTGCAGGGGCTGAGGGGGTTAATATATTCCTTCTTCCCTTCTGGAGACCTGGGTTCAAACTTAGTTCAAGTCACAAGTGAGAATGAGTTTGGTGGTCTCGAAGCAAAACACATTTGTCCGTGCGCTACAAAACCACCGCGGCGTTGGGCACACGTCTGCTCCGTTGAGCGGTTTTGCTCGGAAGAGCGGAGCTGAGCGAGCCGGAACGCCGCAGGCCAGCGATGCGTGGGAAAACACCGATCTCCTAGGGGTCCCGGGCTCACCCACCCCAGCCATCGTGCCAGGAATCTGTGCCCGATTAACCAGCAAGAAAATGAATCACCTTTTTATAGGTGAAATGCAGAAGAGGTTTTGCTCTTTGTAAGATCTCGCTCGCTTTCAGGAGATTTTGGAAACGTTTTGGCAGCTGTAACGCTCAGGTTCTTCGGAATATCGTTGAAAAGGAATTAAAAAAATGTGAAAAACTAAATATCAGAAGGTGGAGCTCTGGCTGCAGTGTTTTCACTCGGAGCTTTTTCATTAATGTCAATGAGTCCAGGATTTAATTGGAGGAAATATTTTTTGCCACATTTTTCATGCAGAGTCTTTATTACTCCAAACTGATAAAAGATATAAGAAAAAAAGAGGAAACTAGTTATTTTTGATGTTCAAGGCCAGGTTGGATGAGGCCCTGAGCAACCTGATCTAGTTGGAGATATCCCTGTTCCTTGCAGGGGGGTTGGACTAGATGACCTTTGAAGGTCCCTTCCAGCCCTAACCATTCTATGATTCTATGATTTTTCATTAAAAAATGTTTCAAGAAACAGCTGTAGAGTATGCATTAAAAATAACGATGATTGTAAAACTATTAAGTTATATATCTATTGAAAATACATTTCTCTCAAAATCCCAGAACCCAACTTAAATACTGGGTAACTGAAGGAGACTAAAGATTTTTTCTTCCTTATCACACACTAGTTACATCTGAAATATCAGCTGAAATTACCAGAAAGTAATTCCTTCTCCTGGAATTCAGGAATTTATTGAAATTATTTAAAGAAATTATGTAAAAGGCAAATAAAAGGACAGCACTGAATTCTTTTGAACCATCTCATTCTTGAAAATTCTGCTGTCGGACACAGAGCATGGGGGGGCCACGGAGGCATTTGACTTCCCTGAAGAGCAAATACACATAAATTCTCCCACAGCCTTCCGTGGTGCATTTACAGTATACAGCAAGTGACCAAAAAGGCAAAATTCCTCAGGCTTTCTCCACCCTTCACTATTCTTCATTCCTTTTTCCTAATATCAAAGTGGTTCAAAACTGGAAAAATAAACCAAGCAATTAAAGGGTCTTTAGTGATTTTTTTCCGTGGCTAACACAACTGACACGAGGAGTGCTTATACAGCAGGATGCTTTCTGCATCTCTATTAGATGGTTGGCCACCCTCACCTGCCTCCTTCTCTCTTAAATATTTGTTTCAGCGAATATTTGGACGTTTGAATTTAACTCCCCGAAAACTTGTAAGAAAGTGAGGCTTTCAGCTGGCGCGTGCTTGGGCAACTGCATCAGAAACTGCCTGTTTGTTTATAGCGAGGGAAACACGACACGTATTTTATGGATGTAAATCTGACTCTCACCTTGTCTAGACCACAGGGATGTCAGCCACGCTCGCCTGCTTTATCATGGAACAAAGCTGGACCCACCTGTGCTCAGTTTTGGTGCCTTAGGGGAAGGGGAAAGAGCAGGATCTTATCGCTGGTGCTTCAAAACTGTATACAAACCAAGAAGAACAAGAAAACTTTTGGTATCTTTTCCTTATCCCAAACCCAATTACAGAATTTTCTGTGGTGGCTGAGGTTGCATCCTGGTGGTTTTGAGCATTTAGCGTGGAAGCTTATATTTAAATATATCAAAGTGTATAAATAATGATTTTATTGCAAACAATGTAAAGAAAATATAAGAACCTGAAAACCATCATTCAGTAAAGAAGTAAAATACTCTTTTATCCCAATTCTAACATTTACATTAGCTATTTAAACTCTATCAGAAGGCATTTTTCAGTTGAGGAAGATGTAGAGGAAATAGATAAAAATACTAAATGGTTGCTACTAGCTTCAATTTTTAGGACTTGGCAAACAAGTTTTTCCATCTCAGACATTAACCGAATGGCGTGTAAGGTTGCCTGCAAAATCTAACGAGACTTAAAAGCAACCTGGAGTATATAAAGCAATAAGAAAATCTCTGTCATTTCCCAGCGAGAGACTTGGACCCTGTCTAGTTCTACACGCTGTAATTTGGGGGAAAATATTTTTTTGCAAATGATGGGAAGTCAGTAGTTGCAGTTAAAGCTCACTGTTGACATTAGGGGACTGTTCGTATGCCCAGAATACCACCTACCTCAGCTAAATGGTATCTTTATGAAATTAACAGAATGCGGTTACAACATGGCTATGAGAAAAAATATTAACGTCAAATTTTGGATTATAATTGGAAAACTGACCTTTGGAAAATATGTTACCACTGCAGTCCTGAACTGTACTGTAAAATGACAACTTTAACATCTAGAAGAATGACTGTATTATGCAGTTTAGAAAATGCAGCAACATAAAAATAATTTTATTCTTTACGCTTCACTAGAATTCTGAATCAAAAAAAGCTTGCTATGGCCTTCCTCCTGTGAAGTTATTCACATTATTTTCTGTCTTCCAACTTTTGGGAAGTGTCTGTCGAACACTTTAACACACTTGCAGTAAACGAGATTTTTTCGTCATTATACGGGCAATCTCCATAGGCAATTGTGACAGGTATTGTAAATAAAGTTTTTCCTAGAAACACCCCACAGCAATATTATTTAAGAGCATATACACGATTCTTTTAGTTGTTTTTAAGTAGCTATATTTGATTGGAAATGCTGAAATTTAAAAAAAAAAAAAAACAAATGCGTCACAGCAGAAAATTTTGAGAAGCTTCTACAAGACTCACTTGGATATTTTGCAGTTTGTCTTGGCTATATTACTTTTAAGCCTTCTGTCACTCTTTTAAATTTTAATCCATGATACATGCATTTTCAGTTGCTTTTGGCCCATTGCTTTCCTCCTCAGGTCAGTATTTAATAAAGTATGTATTACCGTGTGCACATATAGCTTTATTAGCATTTATTAATCATTAAGTTAGTCTCATATCATTAATTTCAACAGCATTTTTCCAATAAAGACTCAAAGATGCATAGAAAAAAGTCAACTTGTCAGTATTTTTTTCTTTATGGACGAATCACAAACGTTCAACATCTGAGGTTTATTCTTGAGATGTGAACAGTCAGTTATAGTATTGCTTCTCACTGAACACATAAAAATTGCACTTCCACACAAAACTTTTGACCAGTAAATTAATAAACAGACTTCTACACAGATAAATACAACTATATTACAATTGTATGTAATCTGGCTGTGCTAAATTACCATCTAATGCAGAACGTAGAACTCAAAGCATTTAGCCTAATATTTATTTCCAAGACAACATTCACTTTATTCACAGTATAGAAAGAAAGAGAGAATTAGAAATATTGTATCTGCTCCAGTTTATCAGTGACTGATGTTTGAAACTTAAATCCCAGAGGACCAAGAGAAGCACATGAAACGATAGCATTGGTAAAATATAATTTAAAAAATACCAATACCAATATGGAACACCTTAATGGGGGACTATCCTCCTGGTTATGTCCATGAAGCCAGCAAAACCCTTCTAAAACTTAATCCAGATACAAAGATTACCAAACTCAAGCCAGAGTTTGTGCCAAAAATAAAATTAAATGCCTCCAGAATTCTTGAGTTTAAAAAAAAAAAATCATTGTTATTCAAATATCATTTTATGTTTCAAGACAACATCTCAAGACCAAGCTTATTTAATTTAAAATTAAAAATAAAAATATTGAAAATAATCTGATTGAAAATAAGTGTGGGGATTTTTTGAACCAAGCATTCTGGATTGGTTTGTTTCAGAGGTTTTTTTTGTTTGTTTTTCATTTTGCTGAGAAAACAAAATAGGTTTCATTTTACAGTGACTCAGAATGATCCAACTCAGCCCCAAATTTTTGGGCATGGTCAGAGAAATTAAAAGAACAAAGTTTCACACGTGTATTTTCGATACAGCTGGTGTAAGGTGAAGGCTCTGAGTCAAGGCTCACTCGCAGAATGATGAGTGAGAATCTTCTGGACAATCCTACAGCATTTTTTCACCACCTTCTTTCTGACAACCACGTAATAAAGCACAGAAATCAGTGCTTCTTGACACATGGCGACCATTCATGGCCCAAACCTCTAGGGTTTGCTATAGGTAATAAAGGCAATCCACTAAAAAAAACCATTCTGGTGTCCTAGGAGGGAATGATACAATGACCAAACAGGTTATTTTTCACAATTTTATGTTAATCATTACTGTTCAATGTGGAATACATCCCTGCTCTATCATCCATCCCATCCCCTCAGCGGTTTGCACTGCAGTTCGCTGCAGAAGGGCCTCCACTCTGGTCACCTGCAGAACAATCTCTCTTCGCTTCCCATCTCAGTAGAGCAGCTATTTTGCTCTTTTAATTAAAATCTTCATGTCAGTAGCATGTATTAAATCAAGTTCCATCACAAGCCCGACTTTCAAAAGTGCCTTTCTTGAGGCAGCTCATATTTTGTCAAGTCTAATTGCTTTAGTTCTAGGCAATATTAGTTGCAGAACAGCCAGTAATAACCTTCAGTCCTGGCAAATTTTCTCTCTACAAGAACTCAATCACATAACATAAACAGCTATAAAAGGAGGCTTTTTAAAGCTTTATTCATAATGTGCAGCACATGCACGTGGCAACGTAGATCAGATCACAAAAGTGAATGAAATACGAGACTTATCCATGATGTAAGTTATGCCAACATATGGTAAGTTGAGGGCATTAATTTTACTGTAGTTACATTAGAAAGGAGAAGGGAAAAACCAAAATGTTGCTTTATTAGTGCAGGCTTTCCTGATTCAGGATTAAGAATTATTTCTTGATTCCTGAGTGCACTGGGGAGTGGCACAACGCTTGGTGATGCAACTCAGTATAGAAGAGACGTACCAGCCTATGGGCAGGAGAGAATCAAGGTGCTCCATATGAAGAAATGCATGCTTAGGATTAATGGTAAAGGAAGAAGGATTCTGCCTTTGCTACAGCAAAAAGAAGGCTGTATGGACTGAAAAATCAGAAGAACGAGAACTCAGGGTGGCCCCCAGGCCAGCACATGCCCACGGGCTGACGGAGCCTCAGCCTCAGACACATACCTGAGAGCATTCCCGAGATCCACAGGCAATGGAAAAGCCACATGTTGGCCATCCCTGACTGGCTGTGTATCCCACAGTGCAGCCTGGATTATTCTCAAAAGCCCGTGTGGGATTTATGGGGTGTATTTACAAAACGTCTTTAAGCTTAAGCCACTGAGCTTGTTAATCCCCAGAGATGAGCACACAGTCTCCAATATGGCAAATGTACTGCAAGGATTTAACACCAACTTATTTGACACTTAATCTAGTATATTTTAAGCCAGTCTATTAGAGGAATATGCCTCGCAGACAGTTTTTGGCCCAACTGGTGGCCAGTAAGAAAGACTGTCTTCTCAAACCCTCCACCACCACAGTGTCCTCTCCTAAAAGATGGCACGGTAACAGAGGGCATATTTATTCTGGTCCGTTATTTCGCTCCTTTTAGTTTCATTCACATAATGAGTTACAAAAGGAGAGAACCGGAGCGGAATAATCTGGAATAATCTGTTTATTTTGAGAGCAGGAAGGTAAATATGAAGCAAGTCACCCAATCTTTAAAAAAGAGAAAAGTCTGATAATTAGGGGGGTTTTGTAGTTCTGTATAGTACAACCCACCGAAGAACAGTATATATTAAAGAATCTGAAAGGTGGTGATAGAACCTCCTTTGTGATTTATAAACTTCTCTAAATCAAAAATAGACCATTAATTTCACGCAGGCTGGTTGCAGAGAGGTGTCCAAAACGAAAACCTACGTCACAAGTTTGAATATGAAAAGGCCAAGATTTGCACGAAGCAAAATCTTCTGTAGGACCGTGACTTATTTCACCAATAAGTTTGCATAGTTCAAGCCAAGTTTTTCTCAAAGGTAACACAATCCTTTTTCAAAGGATCCATTGCCAAGTGCAATTATTTGCGAGGATGTGAGAAGTTCCTAGAAACGTTATGAATACAAATTCAATTTGAGAAGTTTTAGGAAGTCCAAATTCATTAGGGAAGGCTGATCACAACTGAAAAGCAATTTGTGACTATGTCCAGCTCATTTATGGATGTTTTGCAATCCTTGAAATGAAATGTGTTCTTTAATAGTTACAAAAACTGGTCAGTACTCGATATTTTGTTTGTTCTATAAATACTGTACAATTATTTACATACAAAAAAAAATTATTACATAGCTGAAAAAATTAAATATCCAGATAATTTTCAAAATTAAATACAAGTTTGCCCATATTCTCAACGCACAATTTTTCTACTTGAAAAAAGTAGGCATCTGTACAAACATTTGCTGGATAATGAAATTAATGTTATTAAAAATCAGGTAACATCCACACATTATTGGTTAAAACAGTTTTTTCTTCTAAACTGGATCAAATCCACAAAGCTTTCCAAACAAACCTTGAGTTGCTTCAACAGACTTTCCACTCAGTGCTTGAACCCAAACGCGAAACCAGACAGGCACAAGTGTCACCTATTTGTGGCAGAGCCGCATGCATTTTGATAATTTGATTATTTTTGGCACATTTGAATATAAAAGTGCACAACTACCAAGGACAACCACCCGTACGAGATCAGTATGGGACACTTACGAACAGCACTTCCTAAAGTATGAGTTAAATAAACAACATTTCCAAACAGCTCGCCAGGTTTTCCTGAACTTGCCATATCAAAAAAGTATTTTGGGACTCGTTCATGAGCAAATCATGGCTACGCAGATGCACTACCCAGTGCAGAGCCTCGCTGCTGCCCCAGGAGAGCCGCACAGGTGGACCAGCTCATCCCTGTCTGCCATACTGTGTATTCCACAGCTCTCCAATGAGAATATAGAATGTAGAGTAAAATATTAATTACCCAGTAATTGCAATAGCTCGTTAATAAAGGAGATAGAAAGAAAAAAAAAAATATATAGAATCACAGAATGTTTTGGGTTGGAAAGGACCTCAGAGATCATCCAGTTCCAACCCCCCAGCCATGGGCAGGGACACCCTCCACTACACCAGGTTGCCCAAAGCCTCATCCAACCTGGCCTTGAACACTTCCAGGGATGGGGCAGCCACAGCTTCTCTGGGCAACCTGTGCCAGTGCCTCACCACCCTCAGAGGGAAGAATTTCTTCCCTATATCTAATCTAAATCTCCCCTCTTTCAGTTCAAATCCATTACCCCGTGTCCTATCACTACACGCTGACGTAGAACAGAACTGTAAATATATTTTTTCTTCAAATAAACCTTTTTAACATACAGGTGGCATTCAGACGGGACAGTGATGCGAATGACAATGTTTAAAAAGTAAGAAACAAAAGATTTTCTTTCTGGAAATATTCCTAAAGTAGTTATCATAGAGAGGGAGTTCAGTAAATTTCATATCTTTATTACAGACTTCATTTCTGTTTGTCAGCTTTTATTTTCACTTGTAATTATTTCTGTTTCAGAAAGCCAAAACGTCATTTAAAGATGTATACACGACTAAATATTAATAACATTCTGTTAAAAAAAGCTAATATCCCCTTAAAATATAATTATATACTACCTAGCTATACTCATTTCCTGAAGAAGAAGAATGTCAATAGATTTAGGATTAGTTTGCATACCAGATAACAGGACCCAACAGAGTTCAAAACCATAAAAAAAAAGAGGGAGCTTTGTGTTATTTACATTGCATACTGGCTTAACCTGTAATTAGAGAAAAGTTTTCTTTAGCAGAGACCACAGCAAGCGGAAACCACGCTGAATTGTGCCAAGAAAACTGTTCCCTGCTCCAGTGAATTACCAAACGTGTTTCTCCAACGGAATTTTATCTTTAAGACCAATTTTCACATTAGCAACTTGGCCTTTTTCTGATACATCACCTGCACTACTGTCCTGACACATGCCCTAACAGACAAGGACACACACAACGGGGGTGAAAGCAGAAATTTTATCATTTTTGACTTTCTTAAACCAGCATTACTGGCTCCCTAGGTCCTTCCTATAAAGCCAAGTGGATATGGCATACCAGAGATGGAGCAGGTTTTTGCAGAACCACTGCAGGTTTGATGGTCAGAGTACGATACCGGCTCCGAGTTAGACACGACCGCCAGAATTTTTCAAATATATTTCACATTTCTCCAGGAATGCTGAGGGTAATAGCCCCAGTTGCTAGAAAATGTAGTTTCCATCTCTCTGTTGATCTTGGTTAAATAATTCCAACTCTGTGGACTACCTGTTGATTTACTATGCATTTCACAGGGGCATAGATGGTCTACAGCGTTTGCATATATAGTACAAAAAATTCCAGGAAAACTTGACATAAAAACAAAGAGTGAGATTTTTGCATGGTATAAATAGCTGTTGGTCACCCAGCTCCTAAAAGAAGCTGGAAAAACCTTCCCTTTGCATTGATTCTCACTTACACATTAAAAAAACTAACAAACAAACAAACAAACAAACAAAAACTTTTAAAATGTACTGGAAAAATGAGACTAGACAACGCAGGCGCACAAACATTTTCATAACATAAACTGGTCTGGTTTTTCAAAGCTGTCACAGACTGAGAATTCAACTGGAGCAAGAGCTTCATTACTAAATCCAACATCCACATAAAATGGATGGGATATTTATGTTCATGATTCACATGTGGCGTTTTCGCTATATTCTAATACAACAAAGGATCTAGAATGTCACAATCTGCACTTAGAAGGCCACCAAACTAATTCCTCTCCATTCCTTCTCCTCACTACAGCCTCCACTGCTCAGGTTTTACAGGTTTTCTCATCTTTTTTTTTAACTTGATACCTTCTTCACTGCACTACTGCACCTGAAAATCAGAAACACACTTATTCCTTGTCATGAGATTGGAAGTAAAAAAATCTCTACAAGGAAGGGCCTGGATTTAGAGTGCCTCCTTTCCCAATTTTCACAACAGAGAGTTCATTGCTGCTAAAAATTCTGGTTATTAGCAGGAGCATTAAAGATGTCACATTTAGAGACACTACTCAGAATCTTACATCACGTACCATCACATATCACTGACTCAACAGCCAATTGGCATTACTTCTAGAGCAATGAGTACAAAGACAAATATTTAAATGGAATAAAAACTTGGTTTACACTAGAAAAGACATGTATGTAGCGTTAGAGACACCAACTGTTTAACCATTTCCTATTTCACTGTAATCCCTCGACCTTGACCACCACCTATTAACAAGCTCTGCATATACCAACTCCTCTGCTTACTAAAAGGGCAAAAATTACTAATCCACTTCTATCAATAAAATATCGAAATGAAAAGGCTTTTATCAAATACTAGATATCAATAAAAATCCAAATACAGTCTATTCTATCTTATAAGTCATCAGAACTGTACCTGTAAACCAACAAATTATCATGCCTGCATGCTTACCAGTTGAAACAATTTGAGAACTACACACACAATGATTATTCTTTCAAGAAAAAATGCATCAAAAACTGGTAAAAATTAAGAAAAAAAAAACTTACCAGTTTTTCATGCAGTTTTTCTTGAAAGAATAATTGTACAGGCTGTCTCTATGTGCCCATCAGATCTGGAACAAAACACACTAAAGCAAGCTGAAGAGCTATGCATTAGTATTGCCCAAAAACCTTCACTTTCAAACTAGAAAGGCTCTAATTGATTAAAGAATGAACCAAACCTCACTCAGCTCACACTCTGTCTTTATTGGTTTTGCTATTTAAAAACGGTGGGAAATTAAGAATTAATAGAATTAGTAGACACTATGATTTTATCAGTGGGCGCTGGGAGCTCCAGATCTTACAAAGCTTCCTGTATTTTTATTCACTCTTGTCACCTGGGTTTCTCTTAAATCTATTACTCCAGTGACTCTGGTCGGGCTCACGAAGTCCTGAGTTCTTCAGCAAGCAGAGGCAACACCACGAGGAACTGAGCACCAAGCCCCAAGGCTGCAAAATCCACGATTATTGCATATAAAATGTATTCCAAGTTTTTCATTCCACGTTTTTCAGGTAGAGATCCTCAATTAAGCTGACGTTTATCTCTTTGGAAAATGTCTATGAATTCAGCTAGATACATTTACAAATTTAAGCCTCTGCTGCCCGATTTTCAACCCTGTATGTGCTCTGAGCTTTCAGTATTTGGCTGCTCACTGTGTGGACCCCATCACCAAAAATATTTTCTGCAAGATGTCAGAGTGGCCAAGAACGATTGGGCTGAACTGCTGCTTGCATGACTCGTCTAGAAACTGAAGCTCTGACAACAAAGCAGCATACAAAAGAAAAGTGAATTTCAGGGCAAAAAGAGACCCGAAAGAAGAAACTGAAGAAGCTGCAAATAGTTAAGAGATACACCCAGAAAGAAAAAAAATCCTATTAGCAGACACTGAAGACGTTCCAATAGTGCAACACTGGAATTCTGATACTGGTTTGAATGTTAAAAAGTCCCAGAATATAGAAGTGCTTGGATCTGGGAAGGTATTGTAACTGTGTTTTCTTATTTTCCTTTTCATAATGTATCGGAAAAGGGTCAGATATTTTTTGCAACTACATAAAATACTGGGGGTACAGTACAGCAAGGTGTGTAAGTGCATGTTTAAGTCCTATGAACTGAGTACAGAATTCACAACAACATTAAAATCCTTTGTTGCGTTACGGATGAGATGAGGCACGATTACTACAACCAAATCCTACGTTATTCTCTTTCTAATCCTCAGATTTAATTTTGATTTTGCTTTCTAAAATCGACAAGCTATTCATATGGACTAACTCACCAGCCTGCTTGCAAGTTCCAAATCTCAACCTGCAAACTCTCGCAGGCACGTGAACCTGACTTTTAACACACCTGGACACCACTGTGGAAATACAGAAATAAATAGCAGAAGCAGTGGGAAAACCTATCCTGATGGAAGAAAAATGTTTCATCCAGAAGGGAACGCAGCGAGCAGATACAATTGCAATAACTACAAGTGAAATGGTTCTGTAAGTAGGTATCACATGGAAAACAAATTAGCAGAACTTGAAAACATCTGGAACAGATATCAACATAAAGCTCGACAACGCGTTTGAAAAGCAAACAAGATTCCAGCAGAAATATCACAGAAATAAAAGACTGGAAGCAAGACTTGAGTACTGAATCATGGAGGCCTCAGTTCAGTTTATGTAAAGGATTTGCAATTTTTATTTCATTGTCATTATCAGTTTGTTGCATGTATCTTGTCTAATAAAGTGATATATGAAATCACTTCACACGTGGAAACATGAAATACTAAGAAGAAGAAAGATCTTGATTAAACTTCTTTACTTTTACTATCTTTTATCAATATTTTACCTGCTGTCTAAGCCAACACATGTCTTTTTAGCAGCAGTATAAATAGGGAAAAAAAAAAAAAAAAAACAAAAACAACTCCCTTTCCAGAATGACCTGTGCTTACTGGAAAGATATTCAGTTGAAATGGGAAAACCAGTCTGCATTTTAAGATACGCAAAATGCAGAATATGGCATCGTTCTATACCAGATGTTTTAAATACACAAGAAAATAGCCAGTTTGGGGTTAATTTAAATGACTTTTTACATTGATTCATATTTTTTATAATGCAAAATGCAACATATTTTCTTAGTCTATAAACATCTATACATTTCTGCAGTCGGAACATGAGGATTTTAGTACCAATTGCACTACCAGGGCACTATTTTAAACCTATTAACCATTTTGAAAAGCCAGAAAATCCCCTTATATCACCGTGGCTTCCCAGACACGGTTCTCAGTAACACCTTTACCTTTTCCTCCCTTGGCTGCCCCAGTTGCCAAAGGGTCCGTTCCTTGTCCAGTTCCTCATCTCATAGCACAGACTCTTTCCTTCCGAGAATATGAAGGATGGCAACTGGTCCTTCCTTGCTCCTGGCCCAGCAGAAGCCTATCACATGTCTGCAAACAGACCTTCTTCCTCGTTTCCCTCTCTCTTTACAAGTCCTTTTTCCGAAAGCAGTATTTCTTTCATAGGCATGTTTAAAACCACAGAGAAGTTGTTTCTTGCTGCCTCTACCATTCCACTACTTGAAATGATACTGCTTTTTTTCCTTGATTATGGAAAAGTAACTTTATATGGTTATAAGGAACATAGAATCATAGAATGGTTTGGGTTGGAAGGGACCTCAAAGATCATCTAGTTCCAACCCCCCTGCCATGGGCAGGGACACCTTCCACTACACCAGGTTGCCCAAAGCCTCATCCAGCCTGGCCTGGAACACTTCCAGGGATGGGGCAGCCACAACTTCTCTGGGCAACCTGTTCCAGTGCCTCACCACCCTCAGAGGGAAGAATTTCTTCCTTAGATCTAATCTAAATCCACCTTTTCTCAGTTTAAAGCCATTGCCCCTTGTCCTATCACTACACACCTTTGCGAAGAGTCCCTCTCCAGCTTTCCTGTAGCCCCTTTAGGTACTGGAGGGCTGCAATAAGATCACCCCGGAGCCTTCTCTTCTCCAGGCTGAACAGCCCCAACTCTCTCAGCCTGTCTCCATAGCAGAGGTGCTCCAGCCCTCGGATCACCTTCGTGGCCTCCTCTGAACCTGCTCCAGCAGCTCCATGTCCTTCTTGTGTTGGGGACCCCAGAGCTGAACGCAGCACTGCAGGGGGGGTCTCATGAGAACAGAGCAGAGGGGCAGAATCCCCTCCCTAGACCTGCTGCCCACGCTGCTTTGGATGCAGCCCAAGATACCATTGGCTTCCCAGGCTGCAAGTGCACATTGTTGGCTCATGTTGAGCTTCTCATCAACCAGCACTCCCAAGTCCTTCTTCAGCAAGCCAGTGATCCCACTGACCTCAAAGAACACAGTGCTGAGCATGAATTGTGAGTTTTGCAGAATTTGGACCTCATAGTAATGCCATAAAGACCCTCTGCTTCTCCTCACTGTGCAGAGCAGGGAGAGGCCACAAAAACAGGACTGCCCACCTCAGTCTCTTCTCCATGTGGCTTTTCCACGCATACGCATCTTCCAGTAATGCTCCCCATTCTGTTACCCCTGTAATTCTGAGCTTTATGAAAATTAACTCTAGAATGAAACGAAGTAGGTTCTAATTTAGTTATTACAGATAATAGGAATAATGATTTTCATTTGGAAACAGAAAATCTCACATGTACTTTCATTTAGACTACACAATCATCTTTTCTTTCCATCCTAATTTTTACTGTGTATTACACGCAGTTGAAGCAAACTATTTCTTCCACAAACACTCTCTTTCCAAGAGTATCCAAGTTTAAAGCACAGTTCTATACTGGAAAACGTTAATATAAAAGAGAGGCCTTCTTATTAAAAAGTTTGCCACCATTTTAAAATTCTGATCAGTATTACTCATTGGCAGCAACTGGCACACTCACAACGTTCCATTTCAACCAACATCGGTACGAACGAAACCTGGTGCTAAAAGTTTAATCACCAGTGATGAAAAAGATTTCAGACTGATCAAAATTTAGGCTGGGTTTTTAGACATGGCAATAAGAACTAAAATAACCAAAGTAATATTGTAAGTGGTTTCACTAACAATTTATAAGAATTAATAAACAATAATTAGCAGTTATGCTTGGACATATCTAGTATGCTGCAAAATTATAAGCACGTTGATGCTTATAATTTTGCAGGTATTGTAGAAAGTTAGCAAGCATTATTATTATTATTATTATTATTATTATTATTATTACCCTGTTGGACTCTTCAAAGATTGATTTGTAGATATCTTAACAAAAGATTAATCATTAAGTTTTATAAATAAATCATAAATGTACTTGATGTACACATTGACCTAAATTTTGGTTTTGTTGTAAAACAAAGACTGTTCACTAAAAATAAATGGCAATGACCAGAGCTTTCCATATTGGCATTTTTAAAATAAAACACAATTCAAACTATAAGGCAGTATTCATGAAACACAAAGAAATGATGACAAGGAAAAGGAAAAAAAAAAACAAAAACTCAGAACAACTTGAATCTTTTACTTTGTTGCGTATTCAAATACCTGGGTTGTGTTTTGAGGGTTTTGGGTAATTTCTGCTCTACTGATGTTCGTGCTGCCTGAAGTGACTTTCTGTCCTGCAGCACTGAAGTCACAGCACTGAAGCTGGTTTGGATGTAAACTCCAAAATTTTCACAGTAATTTAGCACTTCCTCAGCATTTCATTTACCCCGGCTTGGCATTTTCATCAATTGTTTTCTCCATCACTACCGCATTGGTCCCACAATTTGAAATTAGTTATGGAGTTGCTTTGGAGTTACTCTTTGGAGTATGCCACAATTCCAAGTAATTTAACATTAAACCAGAGGCTAATTACACTTCCCAGCTGGATAGCCAAAGTGCTCGTCATGGAGCGCACGACAAATCACCCTCTTCATGGATCCAGTGAACGAGCTGCTGCAGCAGGGAGGTATTTCCAGGTGAAACAGATCTTTGGCCAAGCAGGAAGCAAGGCCACTCGTTATCTCCCTACATTTTCCTTACATCCAACCAAGCTCACAAAACTAAGATTATGGCACCACGCTTGGTACGAGGTCTTCCAGTACCTCAAGGGGGCCTACAAGAAAGATGGGGAGAGGCTGTTCAGGAGGGCCTGTTGTGATAGGACAAGGGGTAATGGTTTTAAAATAGAGGGAGGTAGATTCAGGTTGGATATTAGGAAAAAATTTTTTACCATGAGAGTGGTAGAACACTGGCACAGGTTGCCCAGAGAGGTGGTGGATGCTCCATCCCTGGAGACGTTCAAGGCCAGGTTGGACGAGGCCCTGAGCAACCTGATCTAGTTGGAGATATCCCTGTTCCTTGCAGGGGGGTTGGACTAGATGACCTTTGAAGGTCCCTTCCAGCCCTAACCATTCTATGATTCTATGATTTTTTCCGTAAATCCAAGCTAATGCTTTTTTAGGGATTGATATTAAAAACCTGGCTCCGAATAGTCGTCGCGCTTTGTTTGCTCACCAGATTTTTTTCGGCAGGTATGATTGCAGCTGGCACAAAAAGCATGGAGCTGATGTTCTCCAGTTGTCATTAGAGCTGTGTTTAATCGAGCTGAGCAACTTTTGGAGAGCGCAAAGACGCAAAACAAGAGGGTGCACTAGAGAAGGAGCCCGCGGGAACAGCGGCTGCGTGTAATCTTCCACTTGTTCGTTGCTAAAAATACTAGCGTGTCAAATCTCTGGGCATCGTATTTGAAAGAATTATGGCTGAATTAGGATCAGTAAAAAAATCAGCCCACTAATTGCACTTGGCCTCCCTGAGACATAGGTGCAAGAGAACAGAGTCCAATTTCTCTACAGAAAATCTTTTACTTCTGCTCCTGCTTCATTTTGGTTTCATATGACAGACACCACTAATTCAGTGAAGGAGTGACCCCCCAGACCCTGTTTCTTCTCCCCAGGGGAGCTCCAATCAGTCAGATTTTTCTCTGCCTTCCTTGCTACCAGTGTATTTCAACTGGTTTCCCTAATTTTTTTTCTGCTAATTCCCATTTCCTTCATAATCACAGGCTTTTATGTGACTTGCTGGCCAAGCGATTTTCAGGGGAGCTGTAATTGCCACAGGTCTTAAACATTAACCCTACCAGGTGTCAGTGCTGGGACTGCTTGTGCATTTGATTAATGACACCAGAGCAAAAAAATTGGTTTTTAATTGACCGTCGTGTTTTTCTTCTTGTTCAAGTGCTCCTGAAGCAGTCAGATGATCTGGAACAAAGGTTTCTTGGGAAAAAACACCTGAGATGGCATGCTGAAATATGAGAAATACAAGCTCACTTAATGAAAAGTAGAAGGTCTCAGAAGCCCAAGACACATTGACTATTTTACATGTGCAGAAGTCTCAACGAGGCTGAAGTGTTTCCAGCTTTGTCGCCTTGGATGGGTGCTACACCACCCGGAGCGGAGACACAACAAATAAATTTTAAATATTATAAACAAACACGTACAAAAAATAGAGGTAATCTTGATATTGTCCATTGACAAGAACGGTCAATGGCTTTTATTTGGCTGGGACAAGCCACACAACACGGCTCACAGGAGGAGAAGGAACTTGTATTTCCCAGTTTGCCACCAAGGAGTCAGCTTAGGGGCTTGGAGTCCAGCGCTCACACGGCTGAGCTCTCCAGTTGCAGACATTTTTTTTGGAGCCAATAAACAGCAAGATCCATAGACCTGTTGGTCTTTTCAGCATTTTTAGGATCAGAAAATTCATTGTTCTGATGAGCTGTTCTAGATGAGGTTTTTCCCTCCTTGGAAAGCAGAAGCAGCTGAGAATCCATCAGCTATGAAAAAGAAGCTTTAAGAACTCTCCCAAAGCCATCAATTGTAAACAAAATGCAAGGTTTAAACACACACATCGCCACAAGCTACTGCTTGAATCATATTATTGAACAAAAGTTGTGAGAGTTGGACTTGAGTGAACATATCAAGAAAATCTTCAGGCGAACCCAGAAAAAGTAATGACCCAAAAGAGCATTGTTTTAAACCGATTAATGGTTAGAATTCTGTTAAAATGTGTTTGCAGCTTCTTTTTCTTTGTCAATTAAATGCGTGGGATATTTCTGCTAAATTCCACTGTCCTGAGAGAAAGAGGAGTGGAGGGAAATAAGCACAGGTAACTTTCCCGTGGCCTCGGAACACGCTTTTTTTAGGTGTTTCACCTCCGTGAAGCCACCTGGAGCCTGCCCCAAGCTGAGGAGCTTTCATTAGGCACAGTACATTCAAGCCAACAAAAGCAAACTCAACCCAGCTCGACCGGTTAACAGCAGAAGCTGATTTAAATGGGTTGAGGGGACTGCTCTCTTGAAGTCTCCTATTTCAGCACAGCAGTCTTCATATTTTAATTGTTTTAATGGCATTTTTGCAATCCCACTGACTTACAGAATCATAGAATCATAGAATGGTTTGGGTTGGAAGGGACCTTAAAGATCACCTAGTTCCAACCCCCCTGCCATAGGCAGGGACACCCTCCACTACACCAGGTTGCTCAAAGCCTCGTCCAACCTGGCCTTGAACACTGCCAGGGATGGGGCAGCCACAGCTTCTCTGGGTAACCTGTGCCAGTGCCTCACCACCCTCAGAGGGAAGAATTTCTTTCTTATATCTAACCTAAATCTCCCCTCTTTCAGTTTAAAGCCATTGCCCCTTGTCCTATCGCTACACACCCTTGTCAAAAGTCCCTCTCCAGCTTTCCTGTAGCCCCTTTAGGTACTGGAAAGCTGCTATAAGATCACCCCGGAGCCTTCTCTTCTCCAGGCTGAACAGCCCCAACTCTCCCAGCCTGTCTCCATAGCAGAGGTGCTCCAGCCCTTGGATCATCTTCGTGCCCTCCTCTGGACTCGTTCCAGCAGCTCCATGTCCTTCTTGTGCTGGGGACTCCAGAGCTGAACACAGTATTCCAGGTGGGACTTCAAGAAGCACTGGTCCAGCTCCTACTCCTGGCCTGAAAATTCATTTTTCTCACAGGCTGTTGTTGGTGCATACACAGAGCTCAGTTTTGCTGTGAGGCTATAAACACTCTGGGATAATTCTATAACCTCTTTAACGTTCTCATTTAGTTGCACCCACAAATACTTACTCCACTGTTAACTTCGAGCTTTTCGAGGTGCAATTTCCTCAAAATACTTATTGCAAAATCACCCGCCAGGTGAGAGAAATCTCCCAGGGTGTCTGAAAAAAAAAATTAAAAATTGAAAAAAAAAAAAGCGGGGCTAGACTGGAAGCTGGAACTCTATTTCTTAACGACAGCAAACACTGCAAGTGATGGTTATAATAAGTGTTTGTTTGAGATACAGTTATTATATATTGCCTAAATATTGAAGTTAGCCAAACCTGTGATCAGCTGAAACAAAACCTACGCAGGCCGAGAAGCTGGAGCTAAGCTGTTGGGGGGGACGTGAAGCTGGCATCAGCACTGCTGCAGGAACAGAGGTGGTGGGAGGCACACAAAACCACAAGAAGTGATCTCATGTCTTTAAACTGTCCAAAGAATCATAATAATCAAGTTCGAGATGAGTGTTGAGGGGACACATGCCACTTCAACGAAAAAAGTCATAATTTTAAATGACATTTTGAAACGTTCCATGGAAATGTATTTGAAATGTAATCCGGGGACTCCAATAAAGAATATGCTTTTAATACATTACAGATTATATGTGATCATCAGTTTAAGACTTCCCCTCAACGAGCAAGATAATTCAAGTAGACATCTAGCCCGTCCAAGCAGTTTGTATTGCCATCCTTTCAAATGCAAACTCTGCTGTTTCTTCATGGCTGGAGAAACACAGAGAAGGTATGGTTTTAATTTTTCAAACTCCTTTGCAAATAAGCTTAAACATTTTACAGTTAAAAGGACAGAATTTACATTTGCTGTGTCTGGTCAGTTTTAAAATGGTATCTGTTATGAATCATGTTCACTTTTAAAGTTCATTTAACTTGGCTTATGGTTTACTTTTTTAAAAAAAAAAAATGTTATGCATCATTTGGAGCTGCACTCCTACCCACTATTAGTAATAATAAAGGCGTGCAGGTTCCATCTGATGGCCCTTGTATAAACTTGGATTTCCATAGGAAAAAACAAACAGGATCCACACAGACAGCAATAAATCCCCCAGGCTCGTACCGTTATCGATGCCAGGAGTTTCAACCAAGGTGCAGCCGTTACAGATCTTTCTGCCACCTTAACGGGACGTCTGTGTGGATGGTGTTAGGGACTAAAAAAAAAACCCCATTAAGCAGAAACGCAGTGGGATTTTTCGCTTTTAATCCTAATGAGCAAACATGCCTTTGTGGTGGGATGAAGGAATAACTTTAGTGGGACTTCAGGACTCTCCGCACCTTCTGGTACTGAGCTCTTTTAAGCCAGTCTCAGTTTTGCACTCAGGTTACCTAAAACAGTTGGGTAAGAGAAGCACATCCAGCAAGAGAAGAAATGCAAGATTATAAAGCAACTGGCTTTCAAGGTGGGTTAAGCTCCCTCCATTAGCAGGGACAGCTTCCATGGTGGTGTCACGGCACCACATCCCGTTTTCTTTCTCTGAAGGTTATCCCAAATTGCAACGCTTCTCATCAGGCTGAGGCCTCAGACCATGCCAATGTTGCCCCAAAAAATCTTCCTCACCACTTTTTTTTTTTTTTTTTAATGCACAATAATACAAAAGCCAGTGGATGTGCTGACCATGCCAAAGGAGCCAAAAAAAACCCCCATGACACTAGCACCTCCAGCGCTGAGACAAGCACAAAATGAGCCTCTGCAAGTCAGATGTAGAAGACAAGGAACAGAGGGATCTAGAGCTCAGACTGAACACACATCTTCAACTTACAACTCAAATTTATGTCTTTTTTCCCCCACCATTCTCTGTTTCAAAGGAGGAAGAAAATAAATTTTAAAAAAACACACGTTTGTAATGATGCAAGCGCTTGCCTTCCATTCAGGGATGTTCACTGACATTTTTGACACAAGAAAACCAGTTTTCTTGTAATTACATCTGTCTCTTTAAAACAATAAAACATCCTTTTGAAGAGCCACCGCATGAAATCCAAACATGGATGTAATTAATAAAAAAAAAATCACTTTTGAATGCTGCAGCTTATAACCTCGACGAACAAGCTACGTTTTCCTGATGCTTTCCTGATGCCCAATTTGCTATGGTCTGCAGAGCAGCTCTTGCTGGCTACTATTATGTTCTTAGCATCTGTTTGTCTATCTCCTGTCCATCGCTGATGGATAAGGGACCTTTCCCTCACAGAAAAATATTGGACTAAGATTGCCCTGCAGTCCCCAGCCTCTTCATGAGAAATTTTTCCACTCTTTAGAGCTCTCAACATGCACATTTACCTGTTACTGAGTTAAATCGAGTTAAATTTAAGTCCATCCTCCAAATCCATGAGTCCAGTAAAAAGTTCAGCTAGGCAGAAAAGCAGACGGTAGAAAAAGATCAACTGAAAAATCACTTTGTTGACACAGTGAGCAGCCATGAAAGCCCACGGGCTACTTTCCGAAGCAGATGGACTATGAAGTCTCTTAATACATGAGGCTCCTCCAAGCCAATATGACTGAACCTACAACGATCAACCAGGTCTTGAAGCACAATGAAAAGACACATCTCTATGGTCCCATGAAGAGTGTCCGTACAGTTTGAGATTCACAAGAAAGTGTCCTAAGGTTTGTGACCTACCTGTTAAACTTTACAGAGATGACCATCTCTGTGACAAAAGCCTGAATGTTAACCTGCCAGTTCCAACCTGGTGAGCTTCTAGTAGCTGCTGAGAACCAAGACAGCCTCTTGCTGAAGAGCTACTCTTTGCATTTCAGGCTGAGTTGCCTGCACTAGCTTGCAAGCAGTACCAGCGGTCTCTCAAGCCAAAACCAGACATCATTAAGAAGCTCCAAGAAAAGTCCATCCACAGGTACGGACCTGATTTTATCTTCTCCACCCTCATTTAGCCACAGTGTCTCAGAGGAATGGCAGTGGCTGCAACTGTAGGGTAACGGTGCCGTCTTGTATGAACCATCCTAGCTTAAGTCCAACTCCCACAACCCCCCTCCCCAAACCCACTGGTTTCTAGAAGTTGTGCTAAGGAAAAGCTCAGAGGACATAGAGCCCAGCTCCACTATGGACACCTGCCCAGACGCTGAGTAGTTATTTGGATCCAAAAAAAAACAAAACCAAAAACCCACCAGGGCTGGGTGTAGGGAGGACAGCAGGTTAAACCCAACCATGTAGATGTATTTATTTCAAGAGTTATCACTCAACAAGTCTGTGCTCTAAGGCATAATCAACCAAAAAAAAAAAAAAAAAAAAAGAAAACTTCAAGTCCACAGATGGCCAGTGCTAAAGTGTGAAGCATTTCTCTGGTGCCACAATGGTATTTAATGGGAGCACAAATGTTTACCTCAATATTGCCTTTCAAACCAAAGATATTTATGCACTCTGGGAAACAAACCAGAGAACAGGCAATGCAATTAGCTTCATTTCCCCCGTACGGCAAGGAAGCTTGCCAGGCCTGCCTGAGAAATCCAGAGCTTTAATGGGAATGACCAGCAGTCACCCAATAGAAGCAGGTGAGTAATGGCTAATGAACAATCTATTCCATGCATTTAGGACTTCTTTCCATTTCAAAACTGTCTATGAACACATTATATACTGCCAAATAACTTATAGAGCAGTTTCTTGAAAGCTTTCACATTCAGAATACATTAGTCAGATGTGCATAATCCTTGGAATTATTTCTTGTACCATGCTAAAAACAGCAAGCTCAAAATTTTCACAGAAACAAAAAGTTGAATGGTTTTATTAAAGTCTCCTATTTTGTTGAATGTTCACACCTCATTGGCTGGAATATTCTCAGAAAGCAAACAGAGTAGGCAGGGGTTCCCATAAGAAAAATCTACTAAGTGTTACTTACACATTTCCCTCTGTCATTCTGGAGACAAGTGCAGTTCACTGCTTGCCCCGTCTAGAAATCGATTAACATGCTAAAGGAAGCCCTTCCACCTCTGCTTCTGGGACCAATCCTGCTGGAGGAACCCTCGGGCAGCACGAGAATAACAAGCTGGTGCTGTGACTGCCCCAGCCGCTGACTCGCTGCTCAAGGACGTGCCCCTCGGGTGAGCCAAAAGGAATGTCATAGAATCATAGAATCATAGAATGGTTAGGGCTGGAAGGGACCTTCAAAGGTCATCTAGTCCAACCCCCCTGCAAGGAACAGGGATATCTCCAACTAGATCAGGTTGCTCAGGGCCTTGTCCAACCTGGCCTTGAACGTCTCCAGGGATGGAGCATCCACCACCTCTCTGGGCAACCTGTTCCAGTGTTCTACCACTCTCATGGTAAAAAATTTTTTCCTAATATCCAACCTGAATCTACCTCCCTCTATTTTAAAACCGTTACCCCTTGTCCTATCATAACTGGCCCTCCTGAACAGCCTCTCCCCATCTTTCCTGTAGGCCCCCTTGAGGTACTGGAAGACCGCTATAAGGTCACCCCGGAGCCTCCTCTTCTCCAGGCTGAACAGCCCCAACTCTTTCAGCCTGTCGTCATAGGAAAGGTGCTCCAGCCCTCTTATCATCTTCGTGGCCCTCCTCTGGACCCTCTCCAACTGGTCCATGTCCTTCTTATGTTGGGGACTCCAGAACTGGACGCAGTACTCCAAGTGAGGTCTCACGAGGGCAGAGTAGAGGGGGAGAATCACCTCCCTCGACCTGCTGGCCACGCTCCTCTTGATGCAGCCCAGGACGCGGTTGGCCTTCTGGGCCGCAAGAGCACATTGCCGGCTCATATTGAGCTTCTCGTCCACCAGTACTCCCAAGTCCTTCTCCTCAGGGCTGCTGTCGATCCATTCACCACCCAGTCTGTATTTATGCCTGGGATTGCCACGACCCAGATGTAGGACCTTGCATTTGGCCTGGTTAAACTTCATGAGGTTGGTACGGGCCCACCTCTCCAGCCTGTCGAGGTCCCTCTGGATGGCATCCCTCCCTTCCAGCGTGTCGACGGCACCACACAGCTTGGTGTCATCGGCGAACTTGCTGAGGGTGCACTCCATGCCACTGTCCACGTCACCGACAAAGATGTTGAAGAGGGCCGGGCCCAACACGGACCCCTGAGGGACGCCACTCGTGACCGGTCTCCACTTGGACATTGAGCCGTTGACCACTACTCTCTGAGTGCGGCCATTGAGCCAATTCCTTATCCACCGAGTGGTCCATCCATCAAACCCATGACTCTCTAGTTTAGAGAGAAGAATGTCGTGCGGGACAGTGTCAAAAGCTTTGCACAAGTCCAAGTAGATGACATCCGTTGGTCGACCCTTGTCCACCGATGTTGTCACCCCATCATAAAAGGCCACCAAGTTGGTCAGGCACGATCTGCCTTTGGTGAAGCCATGTTGGCTGTCACCCACCACCTCCTTGCTCTCCATGTGCCTTAGCATGGTTCCCAGGAGAATCTGCTCCATGACCTTGCCAGGCACAGAGGTGAGGCTGACCGGTCTGTAGTTGCCCGGGTCCTCCTTGTTCCCCTTTTTAAAAATGGGGGTTATGTTCCCTCTCTTCCAGTCATCGGGGACCTCGCCAGACCGCCACGACTTCTCGAATACAATAGCCAGTGGCTTGGCAACTTCATCCGCCAGTTCCTTCAGGACCCGCGGATGGATCTCATCAGGTCCCATGGACTTGTGCACCTTCAAGTTCCTCAGATGTTCTCGAACCTGGTCTTCAAGTACAGTGGGCGGTGGTTCATCCTCACAGTCCCTGCTAGTTCTTTCCACAGCTTGGGTGGTAAGACAAGAGGCTTTACCAGTGAAGACTGAGGCAAAAAATTCATTGAGTACCTCAGCCTTCTCTATGTCCCGGGTAACCAGAGCACCAGTATCCTTCCGGAGGGGGCCTATGTTCTCCTTGGACTTCCTTTTGTCCCCTACATACCTATAGAAGCATTTCTTGTTGCTTTTTATATCCCTTGCCAAATTCAATTCCTTTAGGGCTTTAGCCTTCCTCACTTGATCCCTGGTCACTCTTACAGCTTCTCTGTATTCCTCCCAGGCTATCTGTCTCCGCTTCCACCCTCTGTAGGCTAACCTCTTCATTTTCAGTTGGTCCAGGAGCTCCTTGCTCATCCACGCCGGCCTCCTGGTCTTTTTGCCCGACTTGTTCTTCGTCGGGATGCACCTCTGCTGAGCTTGGAGAAGGTGCTCCTTGAATGTGGACCAACTTTCCTGGGCCCCTTGTCCCTCCAGGGCCGCCTCCCACGGCACTTTGCCCATCAGGTGCTTCAAGAGGCCGAAGTCCGCCTTCTTGAAGTCTAGGGTACAGAGCTTGCTGAATGGTTTCCTTGCTGCCCCATGGATCTTGAACTCCACTGTGTCGTGGTCACTGCAGCCAAGGCTATCCATAAGTTTCACATCGCCCACCAGTCCCTCCCTGTTGGTGAGCACAAGGTCAAGCATGGCACCCCTCCTTGTCGGCTCCTCTATCACCTGCAGGAGGAAGTTGTCATCCACGCATTCCAGGAACCTCCTGGACTGCCTGTGCCCTGCCGTATTGTCTCTCCAACAGATGTCAGGGTGGTTGAAGTCCCCCATGAGGACCAGGGCTTGTGACCGCGAGGCTGCTCCTATCTGGCTATAAAGCGCCTCATCTGCTCTGTCCTCCTGGCCAGGTGGCCTGTAACAGACTCCTACCGTAACATCCCCTATCCGTCCCCGTCCTCTAATCTTGACCCATAAGCTCTCTGTCAGCTCGTCCTCCGACCCCAGGCGAAGCTCCACGCACTCCAGCCGGTTGCTGACGTAGAGAGCGACACCCCCTCCTCGTCTCCCCTTCCTGTCCTTTCTAAAAAGCTTATACCCCTCCATGTTGACACTCCAGTCATAGGAGTCGTCCCACCACGTCTCCGTGATGCCAATAAGGTCGTAGCCCTGCTCATGTACACGCATCTCTAGCTCATCCTGTTTATTTCCCATGCTGCGTGCGTTGGTGTACATACACTTGAGATGGGCCTCCGACAAAGCCGACTCGCTGGCTGGAGTGACAGGTGTTCTCTTGGACGGCAGTGTAAGATCGTTCGAACATACCTGCGATCCATCCTCAGCTTCTGGACCCTCGGTGCTGGCACTGGTGCCATGCTGACAGCGGTATAGATCTGACTTCTTGGCTGGAATTCCCTTCTTCTGTTCTACAGATACTTCCAGCATATCTTTACCATTCTTGATATTCCCCCCCTCCCCCTTCAAATCTAGTTTAAAACCCTGCCAATGAGCCCTGCTAGCTTTTGAGCTAAGACCCTGGTTCCCCTCTGAGAAAGGCAGGTCCCATCCGGTGCCATCAGACCTGGTTCAGGGAAAGCCTCCCCATGATCAAAGAAACCAAATTTCCGTCGGTGACACCAGCCTCTGAGCCATCTGTTAATCAAATCTGATTTTCTATTCCTTCCTATGTTCTTTCCTGCCACTAAAGGGACTGAAGAGAACACTACCTGGGCTCCTGACCCTTCGACCAGTCGCCCCAATGCCCTGAAGTCCCTTTTGATGTCCTTTGGACTTCTCTCTGTTAGCTCATCAGTTCCAACCTGCATGACCAGTAATGGATAATAATCAGATGGCCGTACCAGAGCAGGGAGTTTCCTAGTGATGTCCCTGACCCGGGCCCCAGGGAGGCAGCAAACTTCCCTGTGGGTTGGGTCCAGTCGACATATTGGCCCCTCTGTTCCCCTTCAGAAGGGAATCGCCTATGACAATTACCCTCCTTTTTCTTTTAACAGGGGCAGTCAGAAATCGTGGAGCAGACTGACTCCCCTTAGGCAACCCTCTGCGTGGGCCCTCATCTATGCTTTCTTCTTTTGATGAGGCTTTAATACCGATGGCAGTCCGACCCGGCTTTGGAGACACCTCCAAGCAGGGACAGCCATCACCCTCCCTGTCTTCCAGTTCCCCTCGCAGAGCACTGTACCTGTTACGTAAGGTCACCTGGGGGGGCAAGGGAATTGCCAGGCAATTGTGCTTGCCACGCCGAGCAGGGACCTTGTGCCATTGCTCCTCGTCCCCTAATTCCTCACATTCCCTGATCCCCTTTACCCTCTCCACTTCTTTCTGCTCTGCCACAACCAGATTATGGCAGCTGTCAATTTCCTTCTCGCTTTCCCTAATTATTCTTAACCTATTCACCTCCTCCCTGAGCTCCAGCACTTCATCCTGGAGCTGCTGAATGTCACGCCAAGAAGCATCATCTTTCCCCAACATAAGAAGGACATGGACCAGTTGGAGAGGGTCCAGAGGAGGGCCACGAAGATGATAAGAGGGCTGGAGCACCTTTCCTATGACGACAGGCTGAAAGAGTTGGGGCTGTTCAGCCTGGAGAAGAGGAGGCTCCGGGGTGACCTTATAGCGGTCTTCCAGTACCTCAAGGGGGCCTACAAGAAAGATGGGGAGAGGCTGTTCAGGAGGGCCTGTTGTGATAGGACAAGGGGTAATGGTTTTAAAATAGAGGGAGGTAGATTCAGGTTGGATATTAGGAAAAAATTTTTTACCATGAGAGTGGTAGAACACTGGAACAGGTTGCCCAGAGAGGTGGTGGATGCTCCATCCCTGGAGACATTCAAGGCCAGGTTGGATGAGGCCCTGAGCAACCTGATCTAGTTGGAGATATCCCTGTTCCTTGCAGGGGGGTTGGACTAGATGACCTTTGAAGGTCCCTTCCAGCCCTAACCATTCTATGATTCTATGATCTCTTCAACAAGAAAGAGTTTACTTTGGAGCAAAGGAGGGTGAGCTCACCCAGACAGGCGGCAACGCTGTCAGCAGTCACAGTGACCGCGTTCCCGTTCCTTCTTCGGAAGGAAAAGGTCAGGGATTCGAGCATTAGCTTTGACACACGGAAATCACATTGGTACTACGCGAGTCTAACGGCGGACTACAAGCAGATCACTCCAAGAAGCATCTTGGAGAAACAGGGAGCAATAGTCAGTTAAGGGTCTTGTCGATATTGGTGCCCAAAATGTTGGCCCAACTGGACTAGTAGAACCTCAATGTATTTGTAGAGTCTGCTCCGTGCTGAAAGTATACCCGAGTTTAAATGTTTGGTATATATTTAACACACTCAGTAACAAAAGTAAAGATGTGAACGTTCCTTACATGCACCTGACGTACCCTATAGACGTTGAGAATGAAAATGGGGACTTAACACTCCAACTCCTTATGTATTTTAAACAAACACATTCTAAACTGCAGCTCCTACCATTTCGAATTCCCCACTTATGTCAGTATTTAAGTAGAATTAAAAGTAACATTATAATCAAATCAGAATAAATATTGCAACCTCGAGACATCAGAGATGTATATGCATAAAGACACTACTGCAATGTAGAGTGTACCATGGATGGGCTCCTGGGCTTTGCAATCCGTTGTCGAAAGCGGGAGCAAACGCAGCACAATTCAGGCTATCAGCACAGGTGCCACGTGAAGATCTGACAAGCTTTTCCCAACCACTGCGACACCAATCCACTTCACAGAGAGGATAACTCGGACCATGAGCTAGCAAGCAGGTGCTTTCACTACGAAGCAGTTGTGCTTCACCCCACGCGTCCTTTGTCATCAACAGAAGAGCTGCCAGTGGCGTTGAAAACGCATTCAGGAATTCAATAAACACACGTGATTTTTGGACATGCAAGATGCTCCTACCCTCTACATGCACGGCAGTGCCACCAGACTCTCCTTTTGATCAAAGAGCAGATTTGGGTTCCTCACTCTGATAGGTCTTTTAGCCTCAGCCCCCCTTCTTATGGCACGGCAGCAATGTTTCCGTGTCACTCATGTTTACCTGGCCCTTCACCACCTGCGGTGATGGGCATCATGGAATGCCGATAATAACACGCGGCTTACGCAGCTGACTGCCTTGCTGCAAAACACAGATGATATGTTTGATGCTATCTGAGGTGCATCCACCTCACTGAGCCAGGATCTGAGCAAGCGAAAAGTTTCCCACGTCAGTTTAAATCGCATCGTTTCCTACGCGTACACACACGTTGAGTAACGACGACGTTAAATTCCTAACGAGTTGTTACTGGAGGAGTCACGAAAAAATAACAGCAAATGGCTGAAGAGGAAGATTTTAATCAAATTATACACACCTGATAGCTAGTCTGTTTTCCAAAATAAAGGTTAAAAAGACCGAGTACACTTAATGAGTATTTACACATTTTTCTGTTTTCTAAAAGATTTCAGGATCGAATAAAACTCACTTTCTTGGGAATCGCGCTTGTATCAGTACCGAAGATTAAACTTGGTATTACTGAGATAAAATCATTGAATAAATTCATTAGAAATGCTCATACTTTGCTATAGCAAAGAACTCCCATCCTCACGAAACATCTCTAAAGGAAATAAGCCGTTGTTTCCCAAACACTGGAGGTGATCATAGAATCATAGAATGGTTAGGGCTGGAAGGGACCTTCAAAGGCCATCTAGTCCAACCCCCCTGCAACAAACAGGGATATCTCCAACTAGATCAGGTTGCTCAGGGCCTCATCCAACCTGGCCTTGAACGTCTCCAGGGATGGAGCATCCACCACCTCTCTGGGCAACCTGTGCCAGTGTTCTACAACTCTCATGGTAAAAAATTTTTTCCTAATATCCAACCTGAATCTACATCCCTCTATTTTAAAACCATTACCCCTTGTCCTATCACAACTGGCCCTCCTGAACAGTCTCTCCCCATCTTTCTTGTAGGCCCCCTTGAGGTACTGGAAGACCGCTATAAGGTCACCCCGGAGCCTCCTCTTCTCCAGGCTGAACAGCCCCAACTCTTTTAGCCTGTCCTCATAGGAAAGGTGCTCCAGCCCTCTTATCATCTTCGTGGCCCTCCTCTGGACCCTCTCCAGCTGGTCCATGTCCTTCTTGTGTTGGGGGCTCCAGAACTGGACGCAGTACTCCAGGTGAGGTCTCACGAGGGCAGAGTAGAGGGGGAGAATCACCTCTCTCGACCTGCTGGCCACGCTCCTGTGGATGTGTGCAGACAAGCTCCTTCCTGTCCGGGTTCTCTGGTGCTAACCAGGCAGCACATTCACACTACAGCACTTCTTTTAGTTGAGATGCTTAATATAATTTCTCTCCTCTATTCCAGGGAAAGGCACATAGGCATATAAAGATTTACATTTTGCTTCATGTCAAACCAGAGAAATACAGCACCACTGTGCCACGTGTGCTGTAGGCACAAAGTCTGCTGCACGATACTGTTCATGATAATTTTTTCATAATCAATCAGATCAAATGCAACCCTGACCAAGATGATGAAGTTGCACGACAGTAAGTATTAATTTGGCATTAAAAGACCCCCAATTATTATATTGGCTTAAAAATCATAGAATCATTTTCCAACCCAGGTTTGGGTTGGAAGGGACCTCAAAGATCATACAGTTCCAACCCCCTGCCATGGCCATGGACACCCTCCACTACACCAGGTTGCCCAAAGCCTCATCCAACCTGGCCTTGAACACTGCCAGGGATGGGGCAGCCACAACTTCTCTGGGCAACCTGTTCCAGAATCATATGGCAAGAGATAGCTTAAGAATAGAATCAGCTCTCCTGCATCGTTCCTGAGAGATGCATGTCGAGCCTCTCATCAAATTCCTCTAATAGTAGAGATTCCCAACCCATCCAAACAATCTTTATGATTTCAACAACCACACTATTTAGGAAACGTGAACCTTCTCTGCAGCAACTCACGAACACTATAGCGCATCACGTCTGTTACAGATATGGAAAAAATATGGTTCTTCCTTGCAGCACCTTTCTGGACATTTCATTTTACCATTTCCTCTCAAATATTTTCTTCTTTAAGCAACCCCTGCTCTCTTTCGAACTTCAGATTTCTGGACTGCTAATCACTTCCCCTCATGCCCTTTGGACTCAACACTTTTATTGAGGCTTGGTATCCCAAACTGGTCATGATATTCCAGTTAAGGTCTTTGCATTTCAACAGCCAAGTAGAGAGCAAAAGATGGTATCATGTGTCTCACTGGCTGTAATTCTGCTGATTCATTTTATCACAATGTTTGCATTTTCACGAGACATTGCTAATGCACGTTCAGTCCCAGGAAATCACAAGCCATCTTTTGCAGACTATGGCTCAGCCCATGGATTGCCATGAGGCATTCAACAACTTTTTGTCTCTTTGGTAGAGATAAAACAACTAACTAAAACCCATCTCCTATTTGTCTAGACACTTTTGACTTCTGATCTTGTCCTCCAACATACTTGCAGATCTCCAATGGTTTTTATCAAACCTCTTTTATTTCCAAACAAAACTGTGAAGAACAAACCAACTTCACATGGCCCACTCAGTTTGCCCTCCCACTCTGACAGAGAATTCATAATAGCTACTCTCTGAAACTGGGTTTCCAAAAAGTTTGCACCCCTCCAGGCGTATTTTCTATGCTACTATCACTTAACAGCTTGTGAAGATAGCACGTGAAACTATCTCAAAGGCCTCACTAAAGTCAAGACCCATGACATCAGCTGTAGTCTCAAAAACATTCAGTTAAAATGTTCATCTCTGCAATAAAGACACCGACTAGGCAAGAACTGGAAACTACTCAACAGGTTGTATGCGAAGCTAAACCCAGAAACTGCACTGGGCTTGGGGCTTACTTCATCCAACTCAGACGTGAAGAGAAGCTTGTGTTCCCCAAAGCTAGTCTATTCTTTTCCCCAAAAATATATAATTTAATTTGCTAAAAGACACCATCACAGCTCCTCTCCATTTGGCTCCAGCCTAAGCTCCAGTACAAGATCCAAGGCTCCTGAATCATTCCCACTTTACTTGGCTGGCATCTTCCCTTCTGACCAAGAGAGACTACAGGACTTTTATGACTCTACAGCCTATTCCTAGGATCCTACGTTGCAGTACAACAGCATGACAACATTCCATGTCGTAGTAAATCTAACTCACACCGTCGAGGTCATGTGAGTACATTACGTTTCATTCTCAGGTCCCAAAGACATGCAAAAATACTCATTTCACTCTCCTTTTTCATGTAAAACATTCCTCTTATAAGAAACTAACATTGCTTCACACCTTTCCAAACTATTTACTAAACATCAATCATCAAACTATTGCATAAAACAGAGACAGAGATCAATTTGGCAGTACTCGGAATGACACTTTGGCTGAAGTGTGCATATGGTAATGTGTGTCGGCATCACGCTGAGGAGAGAATTCTTCAAGGAAATCCAAGAGAGGAAAATTCCATTTTCTTAAGAGGAAGCAGTTATAAAATGGGATTATGAGCAATTTAAAGATGAGCCAAAAAAGTACATCACTAGCAATCAAATAGGAAACCGAAAAAATACATTTTTCAGGTTTTCCTTTTCACATACAGTCAAAAAAAGTTTTTATTTCAAGTTTATTCATTTTTCTGCTTGGCATGCTGGGGAGCATTTAAGCACTGTAGTTATGTCCTCCACTAGAGGACATAAGAAGTTTAAGTCTGGGTATTAAATCTTCATCTTGGCGGAAGCTGGCGAGTGAAGATTTCTTCTGTGTACACATAGGTAAAAAATTAAAATGTTTTCCTTAAAGTTTCCTTTTATTTTAGAACTTCCAGAAACTTAAAATCTCTTTAGAGAATCTCTTCCACTTTTGGAAGAAGCACAAACATCTTGCTATGGTACAAACATACTACTTCCTTACATATTTGTTGAAATATATTGCTTTAGAGTTCATTAGCACAAGGATGCTGTGCTCTGTGGTTGGCAAACCACATCTTTTGTCATCCAGTTTTTGGCAATCAGCATCAGTCATGAAAGAAAAATCACTTAAAAAAAAGGTGTTGGTCCCCCAGATTTCCCATTGAAGGTCATACATCTTCATTTTGGCACTTTAAGGAATCTCTGTTCAAAGATACAGAGCCAAATAACATGGGGGATGGCTCCTCGTCTATCACAGGGAAAGCACAAAAGCTGGTCCAGGGTGTTAGAACATCAGAAGGAAGACAACATCGATACTGTTGTGATACTCCTTATCTCTACCCAGAAGTTTTCTCACTTCTGCCCTTCTGATTCTCTCCCCCATCTCACTGCAGGGGAGCAAGCGAGCGGCTGGGTGGTGCTGAGCTGCCTACTGGGGTTACACCACGACAATCCTGTTCGGCACCCAATGTGTGGTTCGAAGGGCTTGAGATAATGACAGATTTCCTTGGAGTGTGCTAGATGATTGAATTTCTAGCTGTTATAGTTGTTTAGGTATCAAGTCGTAGACTCCTGTGCTTGCCATGGGGCAACATAAGAAGGCCCCATTAGAGCGGGTCCAGAGGAGGCCACAAAGATGACCCAAGGGTTGGAGCACCTCTCCTCTGAAGACAGGCTGAGAGAGTTGGGGCTGTTCAGCCTGGAGAAGAGAAGGCTCCGGGGACACCTCCTAGCAGCCTTCCAGTACTTAAAAGGGGCCAACTCGATGGAAATGTTCTGGACATTTTACATCTGCCTGCCAATGGGAAGCAGTGAATGAATTCCTTACTTTGCTTTGCTTGCACGTGCAGCTTTTGCTTTACCTATTAAGCTGCCTTTATCTCAGCCCACGAGTTTTCTCATTTTTACCCTTCTGATTCTCTCCCCCATCCCATTGGGGGGGCAGTGAGTGAGCGGCTGAGTGGGGCTGAGCATCTACTGGGGCTAAACCACTGGAAAAACAGTGAAAAAGAGGAGATATCCTGACACAGAAGAGAGATGAGAATAGGACTAGCTGCTCTGCTAGATCCCAGAGAGCCTACAAGACTCCAGAGACTCAGCCTTGTTCATTAGTCCTCTGAATAAAGAACTGGGAGCAAAATAATGTGAGACGGTCTAGAAAAGGAGAGGGCGAAGAAGCAGGAAGGCCTTTGGGGTGGTAGTGGTTAAGACTTGGTCCAGAGGTACTACTAGAGGGCTCCTGAGAAATGCCCAACTCTTTCTTACTGGGAAAGAAAAGAACTAAAGAGGCAGGTAGTGCACAAGGAGGTCCGAGCATAGAGGATGGCCTCTGTGGTTTGTGGTGCTGCTCATTCAACCTCCAGTGGTACGTGTGGGACGGACTGAATTCCACAAAAGACATTACTATAAAAGTCAACGACACCGTGGGCACCTCATAATGCCAGAATGCTGTGACCACTACTCTAGAAAATGGAGGATTTCTATTATTCTTAGGCACGGATGGCCATATGGATGTCCCTATGCTTCAGTCCCCCTTTTCTGTATCAGATCAAATAGTTCACCATTGTCTTTGATCACACAGGTAGAACATGAAGGCATCACACTCAAAAGGTCTCCAATCCCCAATGCCCAGCCAGCAAAACCAGGTGGAAACCTAACACTCTGGATTTAACATCTCCGGTGTCAGTACCTCTTTCCACAGGAGCTGGCAAGCTGGCTTCACCTTCAGTTGATCCAGTTTACAAAATAAAAGTAGTGTTTCAACATGAGGAAAGTCCTACTCCCCTACTTAGTCTGGTAGTCAAAATTCATCAAACTACCCATGATTTGAACAGTCCCACAGCTCCAGGTTTCACAAATGCAGAAGCTAAAACGAATAAAATTCCCTGAGCTTCAGCTACAGTCAAGACACCACAACAAGGCAACTCTTCACACACAATCAGACAGACAGGCTCTGAAGAAACATCCATGACCTCTACTATGGCTTTTTCCTCTCCTGCTTTTTTTGTGTTACAAACTATTGGAAACTGTAGTGACCTGCAGAGTTGATTTTTGTTAGTCAGTCTACAACTCTGCCACGTCCCGTGTCCATCCGTAACATGCAACAACCGGGTTTCTGTTCACAGAATGCTATCAGAATGGAAAGGAGGATCTTGACTGTCTTCCACTTCTCCCAAACACTCTGTTAGGTCAATTAGACCCACTGAAATCTTGGAGTATTGTAGCTGCATCACTTGGGCAGCACCCCAAAAAGGCTGTGATCTCACCCCTGGGTGCACTAAGAATTGACTGTACTACTCACCAAAACTTATTTTCACCTATATTTGCGTTTTTTTTTTTAAAAATAAATCATTAAAGTCTTCCCTAAGTAGATACTCTCAGTCCCAGGCAGAGAAAAGAGCTGTAGGTACAGATGTTAGCAAAGTACGTGTCAGTGTTATGTGGCTGGAACTCGTTTAAGGTGCATTAAATGCTATTTCAGCTTATAGGGTTGTAAATGAAGTCTCAGGACTAAATTTTTAATGTAAAGTCACTATGACAGGAATAATTTGATTTAGGAAGAAGTACCTTTGCAACAGGTACCCCAGCGTAGCTGAGCTCTGAGCCATCAGTCCCACACACTGCTCTAAATCAGCTGTGTCACCTGCAAGGAGAAAGAAGAATAACTACTTTGCTGAACTGGGTTGCTTGTCCAGAACATTTCCACAGCTTTAAAACTCATTGTACAGAGGAAGCCAAGGTATGTTTGCTCTTACGTATGCTCTTATGGACAGGCTGAAAGAGTCGGGGCTGTTCAGCCTGGAGAAGAGGAGGCTCCGGGGTGACCTTATAGCGGTCTTCCAGTACCTCAAGGGGGCCTACAAGAAAGATGGGGAGAGGCTGTTCAGGAGGGCCTGTTGTGATAGGACAAGGGGTAATGGTTTTAAAATAGAGGGAGGTAGATTCAGATTGGATATTAGGAACAAATTTTTTACCATGAGAGTTGTAGAACACTGGCACAGGTTGCCCAGAGAGGTGGTGGATGCTCCATCCCTGGAGACGTTCAAGGCCAGGTTGGATGAGGCCCTGAGCAACCTGATCTAGTTGGAGATATCCCTGTTCCTTGCAGGGGGGTTGGACTAGATGACCTTTGAAGGTCCCTTCCAGCCCTAACCATTCTATGATTCTATGTTTGTCTTGGTAAACTCTTAGAAAATGTAAAGCAGACCCAGACTGCAGACTGATAAGTGTCAGATGAAACAGGGTCTGCTCGCAAGCTAAATAATGTTTACCTAGTTGTTTTATTTAATAGTGGAGCCATTATGTAATTTGAATTCCTGCAATGAGCACCAAATGTAAAAAAATTCCTTGGTTTGGTTGCCACTGCAATCTGGTGTTAATAAGTTATATATAAAATCTTTGGAACTATAGAAGAATCAAATGGCTTACTCAGGATGGAAATTTTGAAACTTGGGGCATTAAATCTGAATGAAGCAGCTTATCTCAAAACAATGAAAAAACCTTAAAATAAGATTTGAGTAAATATTTCTCTTGGGTTACATAGGGACAAAAAAACTTGAGATTTTGCAATTTGATGTGACAAAAATATCAGAAAATGCTAAAACCCAAAGTATTCACCCACCCACTTACCATATACACAAACGCATTTCCATTTATTTTAAATTTGAGGTTATTTTAAAACAGTGTTGCTCCACCCTGACTCGAGAATCGGAGATTTTGCTAACACAGAACTTTCCATAGTGCTCTGAAAACACAAAGTCAGTGCAGAACACCTGCCAGCATCACCGGGTGCTACATCAACACACCAATATTTCATTCTATAGAAGTCACTACAGTTTGATCCAAACCCACTGAACTCAAAGGAAGCTTTTTAGTAATGACAATGGTTCCTAATATTAAAACAGAGGTTTTGGACAAGACTTCAACTAAAGCACAGTTACCATGCTGCTGTGTTCAGATCAGGAATCATCTAGAGCCTCTTGATGCAGCATGGCTCCACGTCCCCATTAGATCAAAAGGGAATTCATCAAGAACCGAACATTTTGAAGTTTTAATGCTATGGGCCAAAATATCCTCATAATTTGTCTAAGACATAATATTCCTTTTAATTGAATTCCAGGAAGAAAACCTGATTCCTTTAGATCTCACAGACACATATGAAACATATATGGTTCTTCAGCATCAACACAAAAATAGTACTCAGCAAAATTAAACAATCTACAATAATTAGCCTGTACCAGGACAACTTAGCTTGGCAGAACTTCCTTCCCATCACGCAAAAAGTCATATTTTAGTAGCCTCTACAAATGAATGCCATGTGCTTCTATTATGTAGCCCTTTCTGTCTGTTGACTCCACCTTATAATGAACCTGCTGCTTCTGCTTAATTTTCCACTGACTTCAACAGAAAATCTATTGTGCAGAGGTGAGATATCACCCCAGAGCTGAAGATTCTATGGATTGTTGTTATATAGTAAAATGAATAATTGGGCAAGAGAAGCAGATCAGTGAGAAAGCTCTGATTCAGGCACCAAAATCTGGATAATCAGTAGTGATGGGAAGTAAATTCAGAAAAAAAAAGAACATGGCAGTTAAATTGAGTTTACTAAAATAAGATGTTTTTTAAAATTGCTTGAATATGGCAGGAGCTTTTCTAAATTTACACAAGTGTCACAGTTAATTTGCTTGTGGAATTCATATCGGGTTTTTTTAGTCACTCCTCAGCATAAGCTAACGAGCATTAGTCCTTCTCTCTGCATCGCGTATTTTTTAAGGACATGTGAGTTTATTGCATTTGCAAGCAAAATCTAAATAGGTAGCCAAAAAAATCAAGCCAAAAATACGAGCTGGGAAGGAAACAAGCTGTGGATCATCAGTCTTGCTTAGTCATCATTCCCTTCTCCTTTACCTGGTAGCAAGTGAAGGATGTCACACCAGAACACACGCTCACGAGCGCACCAAGGCTCTTCCACGACGCAGGAGAACGCAGTCACACTCGAGGGCTCACCCTCCCCCTCTTGCCAATTTGGCCAGCGTGCTCAGCTGTTCCTGGCCACAGGCAGGGCTATACTTCCCACGAAGCCACCACATTGGGAGCACTCTTCCTGAGCAGACAGCCCTCTTGGACAGCTGAGCATGAGCCAACAAAGACTGGAGAAACACCAAAGAGGGGCCGCGAACACGTACACAGCTATGGAGATGTTCTGGACTGAATGTCTGCACGTTTATGGCCATATACAGATCCATTCTATTTCTTTGCCCTCTCAGCAACTGTCATCCCCATCAAAGTCCAGACAGGCACAGACTGGGACCATTAATTTTCACAATGTTTCCATTTCATAAGTAAGGAATCAAACTTAAAAGCTTAGTTCAAATTAAATACCTTGAAAATGGACTTATTCTAATTTATCTTCTGCAGTTTAGTTTAGAAGTTAAAAGCTGTTGTGGTCAGATCTTCATCTGCTACCAAACCAGCACAGTTCAGTTGGCCTTTTGAAGGCTTCCATGAATTGGGCACAAAAACCAGAGGCTGCCTTCTCACAATGTTTGTAATTCTTTGTCAGCGCATTCTTACAGAGAGTTTGGAACAAGATCTGCTTTAATGATTCTTTTTTGTTAAAAAAAACATCAAAACAAAACAAAACACAGACCAAATCCCAGCAGGTATCCAGCTTCTGCAAATCTTGAAGTCCCATATTAGTCAAAGCCTTGCTGATGGCCTTTTTTTTTTTTCGTTCAATATTTTCAAAGAGGAAAGACACTACATTTTAGAGAAAAGTAAAATATTTTCCATTTTTTGCTGGCTTTATTCAACTTCAAGTCAATGCTCATTGCAGCTGCTCAGCATTTCCTTAAGATATTTGCTCTGCATCGCAGTTTTTTGGTTTGGATTTGGGGTTTTTTCATTATCCTTTCCTTTCCCTTTCAATATGACAAATCTGGGGTTTTTATCTGTTTATAAATGGAAATTTGGGGTTAAGAATGCAAACTGAATGTCTACTTTAAAGAGGCAGAGCTTAGACGAAATACAATACCAATTTACCATCATCTAGATTTCCTGCTTTTAGAAAAAGAACATAAAAAGAGCATCATATTGCCAAATAATACAAAAACAGGAGCCCACAGGCCAATGCAAGCACATGGATATAGATGGAGGGATTATAGGGAGAGAGCAAACCCAAAAGCCTTGTACTACACAGAAGAATGTTGAAGGTAAATTACCTGATCAGAAATTTCACTAGGCATAGGTGGGAATTCTTAGAATCACAGGATCACAGAATGGTTTGGGTTGGAAGGGATCTTAAAGATCATCTAGTTCCAACCCCCCTGCCATGGGCAGGGACACCCTCCACTACACCAGGTTGCCCAAAGCCTCATCCAACCTGGCCTTGAACACTTCCAGGGATGGGGCAGCCACAGCTTCTCTGGGGAACCTGTTGCAGTGCCTCACCACCCTCAGAGTGAAAAATTTCTTCCTTCTATCTAATCTAAATCTCCCCTCTTTCAGTTTAAATCCATTGCCCCTTGTCCTATCACTACCTGCCCTCGTAAAAAGCCCCTCTCCAGCTTTCTAGTAGCTCCTTCAGATACTGGCAGGCTGCAATAAGATCACCCTGGAGCCTTCTCTTCTCCAGGCTGAACAGCCCCAACTCTCTCAGCCTGTCTCCATAGCAGAGGTGCTCCAGCCCTCGGATCATCTGTGTGGCCTCCTCTGGACCTGCTCCAGCAGCTCCATGTCCTTCTTGTGCTGGGGACCCCAGAGCTGAAGGCAGCACTGCAGGGGGGTCTCAGGAGAGCAGAGCAGAGGGGCAGAATCCCCTCCCTCGACCTGCTGCCCACGCTGCTTTGGATGCAGCCCAGGACACGGTTGGCTTTCCGATTCAGCCCATTAGATGCTACTGCAGCCTGACCTAGAGTCTGTTCTTCCCCTGGAAAAGTTATTGTATACAATTTGTGCTTACAGTTTACAGAGAAGACCCAGTGTTCAGATTCACAAATCAGTGAAGCAATTAAAAAAAAGCATGATAGTTTCAGACAAAAAAAAAATAAGTGGATTACAGTCATCAATTTCCTACTGACTTGGGGAAAGGTAGGTGAATTTAACATCAACAGAAAGTAAAGGTTCCTATAGGCACTATGGTCTTGATGTAAGCATAAGTGAGGGCAGGGGCATCCAAAAGCTGTCAAAACAATGGTCACTTAATGACAGGCTCCTAACATCACATTTAGGCACCTAATTAAGACTCCTTATTTACAAAAGCACTCAGCAGCCAGCAGTCTTTCAGTTGCCTGAAGTTCAACTTCACACTCCTATTTTTAACATGAATTCAACCATACACAACCTGATTGCAGTGATAGGTAGGTGTTTTTTCTTTAATGAGAGGGCTGGAAGGATGCTGCAATTAATCACAAGCCTTGTGCAAGAAATAAGGTGCTCCTCTGAAGTCCTTGGAGCAGCTGAGAGGCTCAAGGAATTATGCATCTGAAAGTCATCTCACAACTGCTAGAATTTATTTCAGATCTCCTCATAACTGGGATATGAATCCATCTTCTTTTTAAAAATTCTTCCCCTGATAGCATATAATTTTTTGCTTAAAAGATACAAACAAAACCCCACAACGTACTACTTAACATCGTGTGACAAGAGACTCTTAAGACCACAGGATCTATTTCCTCCCTGTCAGGAATTTGTGGGCACTGTCTGTCCTGCTCAATTTTCCTGAGCATTACACAATTCCAAACACTGGGTTTTTGGATCACTTAATGGATTAAAATCTGTCAGCCTTTAGCCAGCAAACAAAAAAAAAAAAAAGAAAAAAGAGGAAGAAAAGAAAAATAAAATAAAAAAGTGCCAAGTGACACATGAGAAGCACTATATTGTTGCTAAGTACTTACAGCAGGTTCACCCTGACAGTCTGTCACAACATAATGGGATGTTCTGTCACAGATGACTCACCTAACACCTTTCTTACAAAGGAGAAGCACTGAATTCGAAGTAACGTGACAAGCCATGATTTGCCTCAGTCCTCCAAAACATGCCAAGGTGGAATGCAGAAGAGAAAGCCAAGAAGGAAGAGATGAGAGTTTCAGGCAACAACGCGGTGCTTCAAGACAGCACGTGTTTTTCTGTTGTGCTTGATGGACATGGCATGACTAAATATGAGGTTAATGAAAAACAAACAGTTCATTTCTAAAAAGTGTATTATTGACCAAAAATATTATTTTCTCAGGAGCTCGTTACATGAGCATTATTGACTTGATGGAGCATTATTAGCATGTCAATCACTTCCAGGCTATTTTTATAACCTTGTACATGTTGTTTTATTGCAACATATACAGATAGAAAACTAGATACACACAGTAAAGCACACTGGAATTCATAATCTCTACCAACAATATCTGTTTTGCAGTATCTGGGGCCACGAGGAGGCTATAGGAGGGCCTTTTACACTGGAGCAAACACAGGAATTGGATAATCATTTTGGTGGTTTGGATAATCACGTTGGTGGTTTGCTCCCCTGACCTTCTGTGGCCAGGACCGTTCAGCCCCCAAGACCAAAGATGTTTTCTCAAGACGTACTCATTGCCACAGCTGGGTGGCCCAATATTACATTTAGACAGAGCACACGAACCAAAGTGGTTGTCTATTATGTAGGAGCACATAGAGGGAGTGAAAGAGTTTGCTAAGCCAACTCCATAAGTACACAATAATTGGTATTCAGGCTCAGTGTAGCAGAAATAATTCTGTTTAAAAGTTTACAATTCAATATAACTTTTTGAAGAGTCGCAGTCCCCACGCCTAGCCTCGCCACAGAGCTACGCCACCAAAAATACCAGCAGTTACAAAGCAAGTTTCTCCATTTAAATGCCACTGAGGTGACACATTGAAGAACTCCTGCACCCTTTGGCTGTCCTGTCAGTCATCAAGAGATAAAGGGGCTGATTACTGCCAAAACCAAGGCTGAAACAATGTGGTATAAAGAAATCTCATTAGGGATCACAGCTATTCCCATTACCTACTTAGGTCAAACACAGTGAGTACATGTACCCCAAAATAGTCTGGTTTCTGTGTTCAGTACAAATTAATGCCGATAATGGTGACACCGTACAAAACATACATTTTCACTATTTGTTATCACAAAATCATAGAATCCTAGAATGGTTTGGGTTGGAAGGGACCTCAAAGATCATCCAGTTCCAACCCCCCTGCCATGGGCAGGGACACCCTCCAGAAGATCACCACCTTATCTGGAAGACAAGCATCACAGGACAAACCCTGGCTCGGTTTCCAGGGCTGCCGGAGCCTTTTTCCTGTGCAAGACACATTAGCAGAATTGTTCCATTTCATTTTTACGGAAGGAAATCAACCGTATTTTGTGTTCTTTACTTGAGGCAGTCAGAAAATCACTGTCAAATTCAAAGTCCTGGGGAAAGCGAAAACATTTAAAAGCATAAACCAACTGAAGACTTTTTTGTAAAGCTCCACCCATCCATTATAACGTTGGGCATTCACTGGCTCCAGCAAAAAAAGGGAGATGCACGCAACATGACTGTTTTCAATTTCAGCATTTCTTTCTCTTTTTGTCTGTCATGAAACGGAATAAACCACAGCAAGCTGACAGTTCATTGAAACTCAGCTTCACGTGGGATGGTAGAGAAGGAAATAAAACGAATTATTTCCTTTTAGACGAATTATTTCCTCTTACGATAAAGTCGGACCAAGAGACTTTGTCAAGCTACCATCATAGTGGTGAGGCTCTCGTTTCTTTTTGGCCCTGGATGAAGTGCAACTGTGCTGTGCAGCTCCAGTGTTCCCTTGTGTTGTGAAGCAAAATTTAAACATTCCTTTTACGATTTTAAGTCTTTTTTCAGAGCTTGATACAAACAAGGTTAGATCTGTACTTGAAAACAAAGCTAAAGGAGAAATGATAAGAGATTCCTGAAAAAACACTAAAGAGTAGCACACTACAAGAATTAAAAAATAAAATTTGTACTTGAAACTGTTATTTCAACATGTTTATATCAGTAAGTCCCCATAAAACCACTCATAGATTCATAGATTTCTAGGTTGGAAAAGACCTTAGAGATCATCGAGTCCAACCGTCCCTAATCCCCATTAAACCATATCCCTAAGTAGATCATCCACCCTATTCTTAAACACATCCAGGGATGGGGACTCAACCACCTCCCTGGGCAGCCTATTCCAGTGGCTGACAACCCTTTCAGAGAAGAAATACTTCCTAACATCCAACCTGAATCTCCCCTGACTAAGCTTATGCCCATTTCCTCTTGTTCTATCACCCAACACTAATGTAAAGAGCCCTTCCCCCACCTCCCCACCATCCCTTCTCAACTGAATTGGCTGGAATAATCAAAATAGGCCTGTAATTCAATTAGCTTTCCTATTAGTACTTTTTGAAAACTTAAGGAACTTTCTACAGATGGGTTCCTGGGCCAGTTGACTGCTGGAGGCTGCTTCCATCACGCAACCCAGTACGTCTCATGCTATAAACATGTCTAAACTACAGGGTTTCATGACTATTCTTAAAAGAAAAAGAGGAAAAGCCTAAACTATTTAAAATACAGTGAGAAAAGGGAAGCCAAATGCAAGCGGTGCAGCAAATGTAATTTTTAGTGAAATAAAATTTTAAAACTACTTTCTTGAGTTATTCCACAGTTTGTAATGTCACAGTTACTAAGACAGTTGGTTGTTACTACAAGTTCCACAGCTACTACAGGGATGAGAAGAAAAAAAAAAAAATATGAACACTATTTTCTTGCAATCATTTTAGAAAAAGAATAGCATTCAGACAGAATTTAGAAGTGCTCCCAAGATTACAGAGACTTCAGTAAACTCAGATCTAGATTTAGGTTTTCGTTCTACATAGGTTAATGGAAAGATGCAGGTCCCCTCCTGCACTCTGCATGGTTTTATGTAGTGGGTCCTAACAACTCTACAGGCAAAGGTTGCTCGTTCCTTTAGCCAACTGAGGACAACAAATCCTACAGCCTCTTCACTCCAAGTCTCTCTCAATCACCCTCTATTCTGTAAATAAATAGAAGGAGCAGAACAGGTCAGCACAACAAATAAAAGAGAACCTTTACCCTTCCGTGGTGCCCCAGTCAACCAAGAGGAGAACTCATCTTCCGCACAGAACCATTCTCCCGTAGTCAGCTGCTACCTTTCAGGAGAGGGATCCCTAAGGAACTTCTTGCTCTGTCGATGCTAGAAACCAAGTACATCTTCAGCTTCCTTACAAAGCGGAGCAGACTTCGGTCCCGAGAACCCCTGGACCAACGTCCTACACAAACGCTCCACGATGGTGCTGCACAGCACAGTTGCAATGGTTGCTCACATCAACCCAATTTGGCGTGAGACTGCCTTAAGCTTTTTGCACAAGTTCTATTCAATCTTGACCACTGCCATCCTGTCCAATTTTGTTAGATTTAATTTGCACACACAGGCATGTCCCCTAAGAGCAGATGGCTTTCCAGCGAAATGACAAACATCTTACATGGCACAAGAACAAGCAAATTTAGAAAAGTCAGAAGCTCTATTTTCAGAAAGCAGAAGTGAACTAAGTACAGGGTAGCAGCCTTGAACCACAACTTGAAATCTGAAACTCCAGAGGTTATTCTTTGGAGCATGTAAAATTCAGAGTACTATTGTTCTGAAAAGCATGGCAGAGTTACTCACCTACTGGTGTATTCAGAGGCTCTGGAAAGGATGGGATTAACCTCTGACTGGAAGAGGAAAAATGGTTATTTATCATACAACCTACTCATGTTCAATACGAATGAAAACATCAACAGAAGAACAAGGTAATCTCACGCAAACAAAGCAGTGAACAGTCATGTCTAAGGACATGCCAAGGGAAATAACGAAACTAAAAAAAAATCTCTCATGACTTTCACTCAAAACAAAATCCACTGATGATTTTGTTTGAGAAAGACAGTGTTTCCAGCTTTATTCTTTGCAGCTCTGCCTCTATATGTACCCTAAGATCATAAAATACTGCACATTGACAAAAATTGTCCGGGCATCACAAACATTTGCTGGTTATGGAGGCTGCAAAGGCCAAACCCCACTATGGCTCAAGATTTTTTGTCATCACCAGTATATTTACAAAGTTGCGCCCCCTTCACCCCATTAAGCCCTAAGCTTTCTCTATGCTTCCCTCCCCAGCCATGAGTTTCTGTGCCTGCCTTGGCTGGAAGGTGGCTTCGCTCACACAGCCGTGCTGAGAGCCACGTCAGAGACCCAACGTCAGCATCTACGCAAGGGAAAAGGTGGGAACTTGTATCTAGAGGGAACAGAAGAATAGGAGAAGCTCTTTCACTTATTTCAGACTGCAATTCCACCATTACTTTCTACAAAGAAACCACAGAGCTGAGGCAGGCGACGTTTTGGGGAAGTGGAGTTGCAGGAACCCCTCTCTGAAAGAGCAAAGACTTCTGTGCAAGAAGGACTCTACTCCTTACAAAGCTGCAGAGAGGTTAGAAACGCCTGGACAAGCCTTTCCCAGCATTTTTGAAGAACAGAACTGACTTATATGCACGTGACTCAATTAACAAAATTACAGATGTGATCACTTTTTTCCCTATCCAAGCCTTTGTTTTGGTTTTCAAACAGCTAGTCTAGGTCCTGCGGAGTGCTTGGACGCATGTCCATCCTCACCACTGGACACAAACATACTCACGTGCTTTCAGACACCTGGACGGCTCAGCATAGAAGCACTAGATGAGAATTCCCTTCCCAGTGTCCAGTTGCTCACAGATGTCTCACGCAGACGTGAGAAAGCTCCCTACACCATTTCTTTGCTTATATTTCCCATCCAGAAAAAGGAATAATAGCAATGCTTTCACACTTCCCCAGACTGTTGTGAAGATAAACACGTTGAAGAATGTGAAGTATCTGAATATGACACAGATGAGGATCACAAAAATACCAGTGGCAGATAGGCATAAAGGAATGAAACAGAAACGGACATCCGGGGCACATTTTGACTGACAGTCAGACCTTGGCATTTCAACAGTTTCCAGAATACAAGGAGCTCCCATTGCTTTTCAGAAGAAAATCTTCAGACCTCAACAATTTGGTATTTCTTTATGTCACTGTAAGAAATATCATTGAGAGCAGGAGGCTGACACTGCAGCATCCAGCATCACCTTTTCCCTCTTCTCACAGAGAGCCACAGAAATCCAAAGCTGTTCTGGCAATAGTGACTTTCATTGCTCAGATGAAGATCTTTTGTCTATGTGATAAATTCAGCTTTAACTGTTTTCACTGATCCTTGCTGAAGGTTTTGTGACTGCACAGAATTCAGGTGTTCTTAACGGAATGAAGCATAGCTCCTCAGAGATTGAGCAGAGAGCTTCCAACAAATGCAAACAGCCCACTACAAACAGCAGAATATTGGCAAATTTTCAAAGTTTCTGAGATTGATATTAAAACTAGATTTCTGCGACGAAGAGCAAATACAGGAAAAGGAAAAAATCCTCTCCCCATTTAAGAGAAAATGCCTTTGAAATACCATTTGTAATGCCCATCAGTATGAGTACATATATAAAAAGGACAAAACTAGTATTCAGAGGAAATGTATTGGCATATATCTATTTATGCATGTATCTTCCTCCTAGGTTTATACAATTCATATAACTTAGGGAATGAAATTAATTTCAGGATCAAAACTCTGCCATATTTAAAAAATAGAATCATAGAATCGCAGAATGCTCTGGGTTGGAAGGGACCTCAAAGATCATCCAGTTCCAACCCCCCTGCCATGGGCAGGGACACCCTCCACTACACCAGGTTGCCCAAAGCCTCATCCAACCTGGCCTTGAACACTGCCAGGGATGGGGCATCTACAACTTCTCTGGGCAACCTCTGCCAGTGCCTCACCAGCCTCTGAGTGAAAAATTTCTTCCTTATATCCAATCGAAATCTTCCCTCTTTCAGTTTAAAGCCATTGCCCCTTGTCCTATCACTACATGCCCTTGTAAATAATCATAATAAACTGAAGTTCATACTCCTGCAGCCGTTTCTAAGATAGCACTTTTTCATCACGAGCTTTTCAACAGCTGTGACTCATAAACTGTAAACATTTAGTACCAAGAAATTGTAAATGACACATGATTTATGATGTGTTTGTATCTGTCTATATAAAAACATTCTTTCTTTACATATAGGTTCAATGTGTTGGTCACAGCAAGCATGATTCTCATAAAAAAATGAAATCAGTGGTGCAACTAAGACACCTGGCCATGAACTTCAGTTGACACTGGCAGGCTCTCTTTAGTGTACTAATTAATTTTTTTAATACTACATTTGAATTATATTAAACTGCCCGTATTGTCTCAAGGGCAAAGGCTTTGCTTTTAAACAGTATACACTTATTTTTTTCTTATAATGAGCCACAACATTCCAACTTTGTACTATGTGTCTGATTATGTTATGTTACAGAACTGTTTTCTTATTGGAATGTTTTTATGCTAAAGCATCTATATTCTCTGTCAATAGTATCCCACATTTCCCAAAAAGGAAAAAAAAAAAAAAACCAACACAAAACAGAGAACAAACTAGCTTTAACAGTTTACAACAAAGTTCCTTGACTAACTTCAGATTATTGTTTCCTGTCATCAGCTGCATGATAGGAGTAAATCTATAATGTTTTAAAGACTAGACTGCGATTTTCCTAAAAAAAAAAAGAAAAAATGCTTACACAAAAGGTGTAAAAATATCATCCTATGCAAGGCGCATAACCTGCAGACATACATTAGGTAACTCTCAACAGTATAAAAGACCCTCTCCAGGATCATAACATCTGTAAGGCAGCACATCCAAAGGTGACCAAAATGACAGATGTGTGATCAGACACACACAATTCCATTCATCACATCTAAAGGATGAATCATAGAATCATAGAATCATAGAATGGTTAGGGCTGGAAGGGACCTTCAAAGGTCATCTAGTCCAACCCCCCTGCAACAAACAGGGATATCTCCAACTAGATCAGGTTGCTCAGGGCCTCATCCAACCTGGCCTTGAACGTCTCCAGGGATGGAGCATCCACCACCTCTCTGGGCAACCTGTTCCAGTGTTCTACAACTCTCATGGTATATGGACCAGTTAGGTTCTGGTTCGGTTCAGCTGGTTGTTTTTTGTTGTTTTCTCTCATTGGGACAGGTTCCTCTCCACCATTCACAGCTTGTGAAGGAGTTAAACTTTTTAGTCTTTTCCCGAGCAATATGAGCCTCTTAGTTTGGGCCATCTACAGGGATCACTTCACTGTAACATAAACAAGCCATAAATGTAACGTGTATTTCACAGGCACTGACCGTGTGGGAGTAAAAATTTCTTTTAAAAGGCTTTTATGCATTGAATAATTTGCTGTAGCTGAAGCATGCATGAGGAAATGATGCATCACATAGCATCACGTGATGTTTAAAATCGGATTCTTTTGGGTACTTAAATGTTGGCCTAAAACACCTGCGATACAAGTGCCCTTGAAAGTCCCCAGTTTCCAACAGGTTACACTTTATTTGCAAGAGAAAAATCTCCGATTTTTTTACGCAATTTGTTATATGCGGCGACATTTTTCTAAAATGGAAGGAAATTTGAAAAAATAACAACAAAACAATCCGCTCCTGACATGTCTTGATTTTTTTCTGAGTTAAAATAGGATAGTCCTTTTTCCCCATTTCAAGGGTAAATCCAGCAAAAAAGGTGAAATGACTGACTATACTCATGAAATGAAGACTTGGCCGCCCATTCAAGTGCACACCTAAATAAACTGGAATTTCCACTCAATCTATAATTTTTAGTTAATATAAGAGTTTCATTTATAATGAATATATAATATCCATAGGAATCAATTAAGGCAGATACATCGTTTTTAGGTTGCTCTTCAGTAGTTGTTGCTGTAACAACAGAAAAAACATTTCACCAACACCACCCAATTGTGAGACTAGAGTCTGAAGGAGCAAATCCTTGACTTCATTCTTCTGAATTACAAGCCAGATAATTTTATTTTCCTTTTTTTTTTTTTTTGGTAAGGAAAATCATCACTTTATACAGAACAACAGTTCAACAAGCACAGAAAAGCCCACACTGAGGGGGCAAAAAAGGTCATTTAGAAGATTAAAAAACTCTGTATCCTTATTATTCTGAATGGTTTTTCAATTTCCAGAAACATACTGGAAACAATTGCTAGTTTTGATTTGTGACAGTCATGTTGAGGGATTGATGGAATCCAAAATCTTGGTGAATGAAATGGAAGGAGACAATATATGGCCAAAATAAAACAGCTGAAGGTGTGCCTTGGATGAAGAGCAAGCTTGAAAATTCCTACCACTCAGATGTGCTTAATTAGTAGGAACCTGCACAGTACAGATAAATAAAACTTTACAGAGAAAATATCTACTTAAGGAGATGAAGGCTCACCACAAAAAAAGGCTACTGCAAGTAAGCAAGGAAAATAAAACATAACAGACAAATGAATGACCAAGGAATACCATGACTTAAGATCTCCAGAAGCATAGGAAGGCAATGAGAATTGCCAAAAGGGAAGCAGGAGCTTGCAAATGATCAAAAAAAAGAGTCAAAAGGCTTCAATGTCTATTGGAATTGAAAGATACATTGCAAGATAAAGCAAAGCCACTTCGTAATGGACGGAGGGCACGTGCCGCAGGCAAGCTAGGGAGAGCACAGCAAGTACAGCAAAGTTTATCTCTGCTCTCAATCAGGACAATGACGTTGAACATGAAGCAGGACACTTAACCAGCATAAGGTTATGGAAAAGAGAGCTCCATCAAATAGGGGATAAAGCACCAGAAGCATGAAAAAAATTCAAGCTGAGGGGAACCAAACCATTCCCAGCCCAAACTGAAGGAACAACAACTAATAGTAGTGGGTTTAAGTTGGTCTGAGTTTTATTTTACACTGGAAGTGATATCAGATATCAGTGGATAGCAGTGGGTTACTGCCTTCAACAGCATTCCCGATCCCAGAACGAGTTATGAAAGTAAGCGGAAAGATGCAGAATAAAATGCAGCATAAAGAAAAGCTGATGATGATAAAGGCTTAGGACAAAAGAATATTGCAGATCCCCATGTTTTATAGGAACTGTAAGAAAACTACAAGACAAAACTGAAGGGGGAGAAACTTAGCAAATTGTGACACAGAGTAGTAACCACTGATCTCTATCTCCTGTAATAGGGAAAAAATGGAACATCCTATGAAATTAATCAGAAGCGGGTTCAAAACAATCAGGAGGCGGCAGGGCTACACGTATTAAGCTGCAGGAGAGGTGACTCTGTGACACTAAGTGCCAAAAGCTTGTCTGGATTCAAAAGTGACTGATCAAATTCCTGGAGGAAAAATTCATCAAGGGCTATTAAGCAACAAGAAACACCCCCCTGACTCCGAGGGTCCCTAGACTGCAGCCTAGGAGCGCAATTTCATGCTTGACAAGTTCCTGTGCCTCCCTCGAGCATCTGCCATTGACCACTTGAAAAACAACATACTGGGTTAAACATGTCATCCCAGTAGAGATGGTCCGTCGTACCTGCACTGCAGAAGAGCTTGGCGTGTAACTGATTGGGGAGGGAGATGGGAGGACTTAGGGAATCTTTATCAGTTTGCTTGCCCAGCTAAATTACTAGCTCAATTACTCCTCCAATTCCCCTCCAGAGCATTTACAACCAAGGCAAATGCCAAGGAAGAAAAGGAAAAGCTCCAGCAAAATGGTGAAGGAGATGGACCAAAAACGGTGATAATACATTTAGTTTACAATTCAGAAAAATATTTCTAAAACCCTCGAGCAATGACTGGAACAAGCTTTCGGCAGAAACGGTGGAACAAATAACTATTTTTGAGATTGAGGCTGGTCGTAAGAGAGGTCATGTGCCATAATTTCCTGTAAAAGCAGCAAATTGGACATGAGAAGGTAGAAGAACCTTTCAAGTCTCACACTGCTGATTTGGCTTGTTTGTCTAGAGCTAATCTTTCATCTCCGTCGATTTAGAAGGAATACAAATATTACCTTATGCTCTGTGGTGGTGCACAGATCAAGGGCCAAGGAGAAGTAATTGCCATGGCACAGAAATTAAAGCAGGGACGTTGTGGTTTGCAATTTTGAACACACTTGCAGTTGTAAAATGCTTAGAAAAGGCCCAACCACCACCCTAGTTTCATGTGCTTTTGTGTTCCTCTTGCATTTCGAGTGTATATACAACTGCAGAAGCACGATTCTAGCTTGCAAACATCAAATTGTATAGATCAGAGCGTTAGCTATAAATAAGTATCTCTTTCTTTGGTCTTAAAACCCAAATTCTTTCCAGGGGAAGACTGTAATTAGTATGACATGGGGGCTTTTAGCAGATGTGAAACCGGATAGATTGAGCTCTCCTATGAATAGCCTGAAACGAGGTCTGCCTTGCACGGTCTGTAGTAATGGAGAGGAAATTGAGCATTAAATACAAATCAACAATCATTCATTTCACTGCAGCAGCGGAGCAGCAGAGCTAGTGAAGTCACTCTTTTCAGCACCTTGCATCCTGCCGGACTTTATTTACAGCGCCGGAGCTCCCATCTTTGGAAACGGCCACCCTCAGGGTAACTCAAACAAAGAATGATTAAGAGAGAAAGCAATTTAAGGTCCGATTTTTATACACAAACATCAGAGGAGTGACGTTTTCTTTGCTTGCAATTTATGATGGGTCTTTAGATATATTCATTAAGCTATCATTCAACAGCCTGAAGCGAGGTCAACATGGCACAGTACCACAAGCCAGGATAACAGTAGATATTAGCTGGATACTTGTACAATAAGTGAAGTCAGAAGATTTATTGGCTTTCTAATCCAAAGACTGACCTGACTCTCCATTTAAAAGTTGAATAGGAAGTTGAAAATCCCTCCTAATGTTTTTGAGAGGTGTGAGGAGATGGGGAAAGCACCTGCAAGGCATCACTCTGTTTAGATTGCAGCATGAAGCACTGGATTTGTTGGCCGCAGTGGTCTCTCAGTAGAGGGAACAGACAACAACAATCAAGGAGTTCACTGCTCATTATGTGTGAGGAGAAAATGGAATGCTATCCCACGAAACACCAGGACGCTCTTGAGGTCAACAGCTCTGAAATGCTGCCATAAATAAAAAAATCTGATTTAAGATCTAAACAGTCCAAGTTCATGCTAATGTTTGGATACAATTCTTTATATAATTTAAAAGAAAAAAAAAAAAAAAGGTAATATTTGGCTATTTAACTGGCATCTGCGATGTACAGAAAGTAACTATAACCTCCAGAAAAAAGCAATGTCTTAACTGTATGTACTATAATGACTCTTCACAGTGTTCTCTGGACAGAGGAGAATGCCAAAATAAGGTTAGTTTCTTCAGAAATTTCATTCCATCTGTCAAAAGTTGCACCATTACCAAGGCCATCACACCAATGATATCAATATTGAACGCACCACCAGTTTGACTCATCAGCTCTCACATAAATTTGTAATACCCCCATCCTCTCCTGTGAAATAACACCAGATACCAGCTCCCTCTCCCTAGCCCTTTCCTACAGAGATCCATTCTCCAACCCACCAAGGCTTGCCACGTGCGGTCCTGTCCACCTGCAAGGCACCCTGCTGCTGGTCCTTCCACAAGCTGGTGTACAAGAGACACAGTAGAAGGGATTTCAAACAAAATTATGGCCTAAAATTCATCCTGGGAAGAGGATGATTCAACTCACGCCCTACTTAGCCAAATAATTTGAGAGGGGAAAGAATGGCATTGTTTTCCTGACTTGACTCCAAGCGAACGCGGAGCTAACGAATGCTGGGAAACCTAAACCATGGAGCCTGAGTCATGGCACTGTACACAGCATTTTGGGAAACTGGAGTTAGAGAACTTGAAAAGAAAACACTTATTTAAATACAACCACCTTAGAAAAGAAACACTTTAAGAGTATGAGGGCAAACAGGTATTTCTAATCAGAATTTGGTAACTCCAAATGAGAACATTTATAATTGAAAACAATATGTAAATCTAAGGAATATCATTAGGAGTAATAATATTTTCTGAGTTACAACGATACCCACATTTATTGTACAATATGTACATTGGATTTGTGAATCATGGGACAGGAAATCTGATTAATATTTTTGTGTTGTATTCATCAAATATTTATTATAATAAAATTTAAAAAATGTTATTTCATGAACTCGCAATCGAAAGATCTGCCTTAGAGTTTTAAACAAATCAACAGATTCTATAAACTTTTTATACATGATTAAAAAACAAGAGTCAAAGAGATGCCTTAAAGAAATCTGTCTTCAAGTGGTAACTGAAAATGCAAAACAGTTGCAGAATTTCTAACATTGTGAGCATTATCTATGGATTTTCATCAGATTCAGCACACTGCAACTGAGTTCATCAATCTCTCTTTAGCCTAAACTGAGAAAACTCTGTGTAATTATCAGCTCAATAATGAGATGCATAATCGCATGTTTACTTACAATCTTCATTGTACAATAATTTTTTACAAATAAAAGCTTAACCTCAGAAGCATGATTATAACCTGCACATTCAAATATTTTTTAAAAATTCGTGTTTGGAAATGGGTCTGTTATTCAAGAGGGGACAAGAGGAAATGGAACACATCTTGCTGTAAACTTCTGGCTCAGATTGGACAAAAGTTCTTAAATCCAAGCTTGCTTTTTGTTCATTTGGACACAGCTTGATAATACTGCATAAGAATAAGCAATTTAATTCCCATATTAGTTGTGATTATTGAAAATAAGCATCATTAGTCTGCCAGCCATGTAAAGTAGTAGTTCATCCTTCTGAATCACAGGATTGTAAGAAAGAATTCTCTCTTCTCCCTTCCCCTGATGAAAAACTGATAAGCAAAGCAAATCCACCCCCAGATGAACTGATTTTTGTTAAAAGAAAACATCTTTGAATTGTTCTTCCCCAGATAACTGGGGCAACAAGAAATTTTTTTCAAGCAGACACTTGTATATCTATCCACAAACTTTCCTCACGATAGATTTTTATTTGATTCTCTATTTCAGGTCTTAAACGTTGATACAACTCCGAAAGAATGAAAACTACCCAGCAAGGGCTAGAACATCCCCAATGCATGAACAATAATTAACCTCAGTCACGATGTTTCTAAGTCTGCTCACTACTGATGTGCAAGAAACTTTGTCACCCCAGGGACTCCAGCTCTGTCGTGGATGCTGAAGGAGATCAAGATAATCTCTTCATTCCTTGCTCAGGGAGGGTTTTCTCAAAAGAGGACAAAAGTATGACATCCCACTCCCCATTCTCTCTGTCTGCCTTTGATTTACTACATGCAAACAAACAACACTTAAACACAAATATATGTTCAGGATGCCTAAAGGAAAACTGAAGCACTGCTTATGGGTCATTGTGGAACAGTTCATGAGCAAGCTAAGAGGCCAGTTTAGCAACAGCCAAAAAAATTCCTATTTTTTTTCCAAAAACACTCAAAACACTGGGGATTCAGCCTCAACACAGAGATACCAGATTAGCTGAGCTGGATGGAGGAATTTCAGTGTACTTTCACTGAAAAAAAAAAAATCACAACCAATCGTAAAGACCTGAAATGCTCATGGCATTAGCAGTACCCTCTCATTATAAACTTCCTCATCAACATGAAGTTCTCTAATTGTTGGCATGAATGTGATACTCCACAGACCAAGTCAAAACTCCTAATGGGAATATAAAAAAAAAAATCACAACAACAAACAACACTAAAAGGAACGTGCTGACAACACAGTAACACTTCAGGACGAGGTAGAAAGTTCTCAGCAAGAAGAACTAAACAGGAAAGTGGACATTTAAACAGAATTCCAACTTCAGCTTTATTGGTACTCTGTTTGCCTCAATAGTGAGACCCGGTTCCGACAGGCTGAGCAGATGATTCAGGACACGGAGAAGCCAGCTAGGGTGTGATTGATTGTTCACTGCTTCTCATAATGCAAAGAACATAAGGAATCACATTTTTTGGCTATAAAGGAGATACTTTTTCACATTTCAATTACACATGAATTAATTGCTACAGAATGGGCTTCACGTTTCCCTAACAGTCCACTGAGAACATGGTTGCTTTTTAGGATGTGAAGGTCATTCCCAAATCAAACACACACAAACCTGTAAAAGTCTGCAAAAGCTTCAAAAGTGACTGAAAACAACCAGTAAAGGAAACATTTACTCCTGTCATCCAGAAAGGATGCAAATCTATATCCAGTTACAGATGATGTCTGAAGGAAATCTGTACCGTTCCCCACAGTTAAGAATCATAGAATCACAGAATGGTTTGGGTTGGAAGGGACCTTAAAGATCATCTAGTTCCAACCCCCCTGCCATGGGCAGGGACACCCTCCACTACACCAGGTTGCCCAAAGCCTCATCCAACCTGGCCTTGAACATCTAAGAATAAAAGAAAGATTCTTGTATATTGTTTCAACACTATGGACACCTGAAACTCAGTGTTATCCCACATTTTCAAACCCCTAAAAGAGCCTTTCCTTACCGGAGGAGGAAACTGAATAAGTAAATCATCAAGAAACATGATTAATAGGTTTTAACTTCGAAATTCACTCAGCCTTCACAAGTACAGCAAGTCTACAAAGACGTTCCTCATCACCAAACCCAAGAGCAATGATCCTGCTCTGCAAAAATATTATTTGGGAGCCAAGAATCACTTACACTTCTCCATTCTTGGGGCCACTGGGTTCTGATGATAATTGAATTAATGACAGCTGAGCATTACTGAGATCCATGGGCGGCCTTTGCCGTGCACCCCTTCCCGCAACATGGTCTACCACGTTAGCTTGAGGAGCGGGGCTGGGAGGGGAGGCAGGACTATTGGGGGTGTGAAGTGTTGTCAGGAGAATCCGTGTCAGCTACACGTCAGCAAAGAGTCGTACTGCATCGAGGTAAAAGCCAGATGCTTCACTCTTAAGGCAGCTCTAACATCACTGGAGGAACAAACGGCGATGAGGATTTGTACCAAGACAGTTGCTGACCTCTTCATGAACAAACATACATGTTCCTGACACTGACGACTTGGGATACACTGAGCAAATACCGACAACATCAAAGGCAAACTTACATGAGTACTGATAAAAGATTGCCAGAAGAAACACCCAGCTCCCCTGCCCTCCTGTCCAGAACGACAGCCCTTCTGATTTTGGCAACTGTCCGTCTTAGCAGAACAGCGCAAGGAGAAGCTCTCCGACTTGATCGGAACAAGAAGCATCATATGAGCTGAACCAAAACTACAAATTTATGAAAGCCGCTGGGTGTTTGGGATGATAATGGTTAACAGATCTCTAATCCGAAAGGATTCACGCTTTGAAAATAATCAGTTAATAAAATCAATGCTTCCAAGAAAAAATTGCAGCCGATTCTTCTAACGTCTTGCTGCAAAGTACTTACATTTTCTTCTGGCAATCCTGTTGTGCTTCTGTTAACGCAGCACTGATGAATCCCAGTCCTGGATCAGGCCACTCGCACACACAAAAGAACAGGTCTCTCTATCAGCATTTATTTTAAAGACAACTCCAGCCCCCAAGGCCTACTTTCAGCAATAAAAAATGAAAGAAAACGAGAGGTTTCTAACTTCTGTAAGGTTATCAAGACTACACAGTTTCTTATAATCATCAGAAGAAATTAATGGGACGAATCCTCAACTAGTTCTGTACACCACTCTTCACGACAGTATGATCTCACCTAATAAAATGAAAATCAGGATCACGTAATGGAAGCAACCGGGTTTTCAGACACATTAAAGTCAACAGGAACCATGTCTGCTTATGCTTAGACTGTCTTTAGTCCATTATGGAATCACAGAATCCTGGAATGGGTTGGGTTGGAAGGGACCTCAAAGATCATCTAGTTCCAACCCCCCTGCCATGGGCAGGGACACCCTCCACTACACCAGGTTGCCCAAAGCCTCATCCAACCTGGCCTTGAACACTTCCAGGGATGGGGCAGCCACAACTTCTCTGGGCAACCTGTGCCAGTGCCTCACTCCTCCACTACAACCAAATAGGAATCCCACTTAACCAGCAGGAACTGCTGCCAGAAATATAAACATCACATCACCTCAGGACAGGGTCGGACTCTTGAGGGCAACACACAGACATGTGCTGCAGGTTGCTTGGTAGAGCTTAACCATTACCAATAACTCCTACAAACGCAGACCTGACGGCTTCTCTGTGCGACTTTCCTGTCTAGCACTCACCAGCACGCAAATGCTGCTGGGGAAAAACATTTCTGATTCTTCTTTTCTAGACAGATTTAGGGAGAAAAGAAAAAAGCAGTGCTCATTTTGGAATGTGAGTAATAAAGATCATTACCCTCAGTACTGACACCTTGTATAATTTGAAAAATGATGTGACTTTTGGGTAAACACGAACATGCCATAAAGAAGGTATTCTTACATTAATTAAAAAAATCAAGTCTACAGGCTGGGTAATGAGCCAGAAAAAGGCCTGATTTTTAAAACACGCATTACAAGGCATGAGTTATGCCCTTAGCTATTTGAAGGTATTTATTGCCTATATTTTTTAAATAGAATCAGAGACTATCTTCAGAAAGCAAGAAAACACGGAATAGATACACTTTACAACCTACTTTCATAGATTTCATAGATTTCTAGGTTGGAAAAGACCTTAGAGATCATCCAGTCCAACCATCCCTAATCCCCCATTAAACCATATCCCTAAGTAGATCATCCACCCTTTACTTAAACACATCCAGGGATGGGGACTCAACCACCTCCCTGGGCAGCCTATTCCAGTGGCTGACAACCCTTTGAAATGCCATTCATAAATTGGTAATCAATTTGAGCCACAAGATAGCATTCAAATCGCCCCATTTATACACGGTGAAAAATAACTGCTGAGCACACAGAGTCTTAACAATCCCGGGAACTTCTCTGGACCTTTCATGAGCACGAACTGGAGCAGAGTTGATCAGAGTTTTGCTGAGCAAGAATTCAGTGGGAACCTCAGGGCTTGTCTCTGATACAGGTGGCACAGCTTGGGAAAGGTTTGCAACAGAGCCCTCAACGAAGGCCTCAGAAGTTGGCCAAATAGATGGAAATAACATCACTTCAAAGAATTCACTAGAAATACCATGGAATTGGATACCACACATTACCATACCCAAAAAGTTGAGAGCCTATTTGTTTAATTTGGATGAGTTTTCCAATAACTCAGAACTCAAGTAATCTGCGGCGGGCACGACAACACGGAGGAAATACTGAACGTGGTGTGTCATACGCCCTTCACCGTAGCTGTTGGAACGCAACTCGTCAACGCATCCGAGGGGCCCGGGCCAGACGTGCCACGGCACGTCTTCTCAGTGAATGTTTTCCAAAGCTTATGCAAAACCAATAAAAGCGACAAGTGACCATTTAAAAAATAATTTAGGCTCAAAATGAATTTGGTTTACTCTACATGGAGGAGACAAAGAAAAACAGAAAGGATACCATGAAATATAATTGCTGTTTCTTAATAGTGTAAAACTACAGGCGAGTTTGAGCTCAAGTACGGGACAGACTGACCACAGTGCTAAAAGATCTCACTTCATTTTCCAAATAAACCAAACTGATATCTCGACTTCAAGTTAACAATCACAGATAATTTATACTTTTCACAGTCATCATTTTTTAGCAAAATTCTGAGCCCTTGATACATCAAACAGCTCCTCAGAACCTGCAGGTTTCATCAACACCTTCTGCCCCACCAGCATCAATGGAGCCAAGACGGTTTACGTCGCGTGAGAATCTGGATCAAGACAAAGGTAGCGCGGAATTATCTTACTTCCTTGGCTATTGAAAATATTTTGATACTTGATAAAAAGCTCTTTCCCTCTCAATTAGCACAAAGAAGCCTGTGGGAATACGAGCAGTGCCATATTCCAGCAACTCCCACGTAGGGCAACACCAGAGTGGGATTCAGGCCACAGCAGATCAGGCTCACCTCGCCCCAGGTATCTCCAAAAACCTGTTTGCACAGTTACTTTACAAATTTAAGTAGCTCTTCAACAAGGCTCTTAGAGGCACTGGCTTATCTAACAGACTATTTTTTTTTTTAGTTTCACTGTGACCATCTCCATCCAGGCAAATCCAGCTGTGGCAATAAGGCTTTTTTTAAAAATCCATGAACCACTCGACACACTCCCATGCACAGGGTGTTTGAGTGCCACCCTCAGAACACAAATCACCTCCCTCACATTCATGGTCACCAGGCTTTCCTGTACTCATTTTTTTGATTTTATTTTTTTAAACATCACTATCTTCGCTTACACTTGCTCACTTGTATTTTTTTCCTGTAGGTTCCATCACCTTACTGATTCTTGCACTTCATTTCATCCCCCTGTATGATCTCTCTCCGCTGGGAAACAGAACCCCTGCTCCATGTTATGAGGTGGTTCTCCAATAACTTCTAATTGGTTAAAGAGCTCTGTCTAAGTGCAATTCTAGAGGACAAATCAATCTAGAAAACACTAGAACCACATAATTTTTTTTTTTTTGAACCACCAAAAAGATACGTATTCAGCACTGAGAAGTGCAAGTGTGTTTCTCTGTTGCACAACGGATCCTGTACTCGACCCTGGACCTAGCAGGCACCTGTCACATCTGCTGGTCTGGAGTAGCAGTGTACAGCAAAAGCCTCTGAACACCCAACTCTCCTAGTTTTCAAATCTCCTATCCAAAATACATGTGACTAGCAGATACAACACACAAATTCAGAGATACAGGTACGACCAGCTCTAATATGCTGTTACCCAGCCCTCCACCAAGCGTAGGTCCTACGTGAGAACGGACTTGGATGCAGAGCATCAACGTGACAACACCAAGCAGTAGGTTCCCATACACCCTTCGTCAGCCCTGTTTGGGAGGGAACAGTCCCACAGCAGGCACGGCAAACCCCACGGTGCCCACCACGCTGTGGGGTGGAGCAGGGGTTCACAGCGAGTTTCCTTCACCTGCGAAGAACCTCTCTGCCCGTGCTTTGGAGCAACCTCACTTCTGCCTAAAGAATTTCAACTCATCCTTGGCGTTAAGCATAAACAGAAAAAACAATGAAAAGCCACCGATCTAAAGAAGAGCCAGCTCGCCCCGTTCTTTGAGTGAGAGGTTCGGTTAAAACACACAATCTGCAAATTTTCCATTTCATCAAATCCTGCTAACAGAATTCTACAATCTGGTAGTTTAAGCCGCACGTTAGAAAAAGCCGGGGAAACATTTGCTTTGGCACTGGCAGGTTCTCAGATTTTTCCAGTTGGAACAATGATAAATGACTTAACCCTGATCATTTTTCTGAAACCTGACTTTTTTTGTTTGACATTTATTTACAGTTTCTATAAACACTAACACCTATAAAACATGGTTTACTGTTTGATTGCTTGGCGGACAAGCAAGCCTTAAATACATAAATTATGAGCACCTAGTTAATGAGTGACATGACGGACATGAAGTTTTATTACCATTGGCTGAGCCTTCATATAAAATTAGTGGCGTAAGAAGCCAGGTTTTGTGAATGCACATAGTCATACCTATTCATGGCCTGGCTTTTTTTTTTTTTCCCCCCCCCTCTTTTTTTTTTTTTTTTTTAAAAAAAAAAAAAAAAAAGACTTGACATAAGACTGGTGGCCTATGTGTAATTTCATTGCCTGGAGCAAGGTTAGGGAAAGCCGCTCCATCTGGCAATTTCCCTTTGACTGGCACATAGTTAAACAATGATGCAGTTTGACAAATTTCAACCCTGCTTATGAAAAAATAACATAAACACAATAGTCACTCTGAGTAGATTGTCCACCTGTGCAAGCGGGCATGAAGTGTTAAGTAAAGGCTGCTGGTAATGAATAAAGATGCAGTGCATAGTTGGATTAGGTCGTTCCAAATGTAAATCACTGTCAGATAAAGCACTTGTGTTTACACGTAGCATTAATATTTTGATCAGCGTGTTTAAGAGAATTAGCTTCTTAATGCAGATGTTCTCATTTGGACCTTCACACCCGCGGCTTCAGCCAACTCCTCTACCATCACTTATGTCAACATGTCATAAATCTTAGCTGCTTTAACTTCTATTTTAAACAAGCTTTGTTGTAAAATTTGGAGGCGTGTTTCCTTCGGGTTTTATTTTTGGCAAATTCCTTGTTATTCTGTTGAAAATCTGACACATTAATGTCCAATTAAACCATCTTGAGCGTTTACTGACAAGGATCCAGCAGCAATCAAACGCCTTCTTATTGTAAGGTCCATCCCTGCCCCCACACCAACCAGCTGCATCCATTATGTGAACAAAAAAGTCTTTATATCTTGACACAGGAACAACAAAGGCATCACACTCGGTGGAAATGGGACATATGTCTCACAAGCTACACGCTCCGGGTCCTTTCGGACTACGTACCCTAAAGAGTAAACGCTTACAAAAATGGGACGCAGTGAAATTCCAACACAAAGTTCATGGGACAGTTGGTGTTTGGGAGTTTTTGTGTCTTTTTTTTTAAACAAGGAAAATCTTTTCACCTGCCCAAGTTACTTTAACATCAACGTCCCTATCGCTGGGGTTGCTGGGGGATAAAACACAAAATGGTGCAAATTGTCTCTTGGGTCACTATGGCTGCAGCGATGGTGTCGCTCTGTAAACTGCACCGGTTTACCTTTCGTGAAGTGAACGTTTCTTTCCAGGTGCTTTGAAACGTTGAGAACATAACGACAAAGTATTCTTAGAGCAGTTATTTTTTTAAAGGAAAATTAATTAACTTTTTGCTGAAAGACATCTGCAACAAACAAGATATCCCACGAAATAAGATTTTTTTTTTTCTGATATTCTCCATAAAAAACGCAAAAAAGAAATACTTGCGTTTTGGAGGTTTTGTGTTTCATTAAAAAATATTTTGCATACCTCTGGTTAACCATGGAGGTCTAAACTTCAATGAATTGTTACTCTTCAATATGGTTTTCTAACTGCAATTTGTAACCACTTGACAGCCTCCTATCAATCTTGCCACAATGATTGTCAAGAATCACGCGCTTCTGCAGGCATGGGACTGTCTGGAAAGACCATCCCCTGCCTTTCCACAGCTTCTGTGTCACTATTGCAACCAATGCATCGAATTAAATTTTTAAAACAATTTCCTTTTTTTGATTAATTTATTGTAATGGTTTTGCTGTTTTTCAATTGATGGTAAGTGAAAGAGCTAACGCTCATGGGAGCAAGATTTTAGGTCATATGTGGTCATCATGACAATCATCCGAGGGTTATGCAATACAGAACCATTGCAAGGAAACAAATTTGCTTTGAAACTCATTTCAGTGTCCGGGAAACTATCAAAGTCTTTTGGCTATGATATCCCTTTTGGATAAAAGGCAGGTGAAAAAAAACAAGTGCCATGTTCAAGATACCACAAAGGAAATTGTTATGATGGATAAAAATACCATTCCCCCTTTGTCCCCGAAACGAAAGGAACATGCTTTTGAAAGAAATACATCAAAAATAATTTGGTGCCTCAGTGTTGTAACTGTTCTTATAAGTGTTAGGATTAACCATAAACACACCTAAAGCAGTACGAGAAAAGCTACCATGGATTATTTCCCGAGGAAGGAGGGCTGACATATTTCATAGATAATTTCTATCTGTCTGTCACATAAAGTGAAAACACCAGAAGTAATAAAAAGCAAAAGGCTGAAAATACTGTCGTAAGACTAGAGCCTATCATTCTGGTTGCAAGATAGCAAAACATTATGCAGGCACTTAACCGAATTCCTGAGCAATTCCACCATCACCTCTGCACCTGTATTACTGCTACTATCTAGGAGATGTGCTTCAAGGGATTAAGGAGTAGGACCAAGTAGTTACAGCATCAATGATTAAACCACAACTTTCCTCCCTCCTTGCCATTTGAATATTTATTTGCCAAACAACCTGACTTGTCTGCATCTTTGTGCCAGCAGATAACCTGGAGTGGTCTCAGAGGGAATGACCTCCTTTTCTGAGTTGAGCAGTTATTGTCAGCGTATTCATTTTAACAAACCTGCAGGTGGAGTCAGCATATGCTTTTAAACACCTAAGGCTGTGGAGAGATACCACCCTTGGCTAGCTGAACTGGGCAAAACTCATTTCCCCAGCGACAAAACCAGAGGATGACAAGGACTTTCTGCTTGCACCGAGTTCCAAACACACAGTTCTGAACACAAGTGCTGTACCACAGCCTCTCAGCCGCGCTGCAGCCGTGGGGTGGAGGAAAATAGTGTAACATACGGATTTAAACTTGGGGCATCAGGTCACCTAATGATGCCACCAGCCTGTTTGCAGAGGGAAGTCGTCAAACCTGCTGAATTCTGAATTGGTGGCATGGAAAACACACACAGTCCAGAGTCTGGCTGCAGGAAGGTCCTTGCTGAAACCTCCAATGAAAGAAAAAAACAGAAGTATGTTTTGACAAGTGGAATGTCTGCATCTAACTTGAGAGTTATTCATTTAAAAAAAAAATGAATGAAGAGCTGGCTGATCTACTCAGGGACCCTAACAATTATAGTTGCACCAAAATTCAACTCCTGAAATACTTCAGGAAAGAAAATCAAATCACAAAAATGGTGCGATTTGCCAAAATGGCAAACAGTACTCCTCATTCTCTTACTCGAATCCAGAGATCTAGTAATGAAAAACTTATAAACAAAAAGCACACACACTGTACCTGGCAAGGAGGCATGTAGCATCCTCGCTTCAGTGAGAAACCAACTCAGATGCACCAAAGCCCTAAACATCATTTGAATTTCCAAATTATCCTAGCAAACAGAGCTGAACAATGCCCTCACTACTCCTTCCAACCCTCCGTACGCATCTTTCTTCAGATGATCCCGCAGAGCCACGCTCCTCCATTCTTCTCTCTCAGCTTTAGGACATCCATGAGAAAGACCTGAGGAAAAGCTGGTCCCCTCTCCAGCTGCACGGCTAGAAAGCTCTAGAAGGAGCAGAGAGGAAAATCCTCGCTCTGAAAGCCTACACTGACACTCTTGTGAGTATGACATCAAGCATCGTGTATTCCATACTCAAGCTTATTTTCTGACCTTCCCAGCTGCTCCACGGTCACTCTCTCTCATTTTAGGAATGACACCACCACAAACTTCCTAATTTTGTGTGGCTGCTTTTTTAAGCTTTACTACCCTGAAATCTATTTGAGATCTCAAATTGTATTCAAAAGATGCGATTCATTTCAATGCCTTGCTTGATCTTGATGCTTCCTAATGGATAACTACTTCTCCATTTCTATTCTAATAAATAATGATAAACCAATGAAAACTGCAAATCTTTGTAAAAACACCATAATAGACTCTTTTAAATATAGCACATAAAACATTTATTAAAAAAAAACAACAACCATGCCTCAAGAACTCATACTCCAAAGGTTCCAAATTGAATATCAAATTGATATAAACATAATAAATACGTCCATATCTAGACAATACTATAAAAATTATATTTGGAATAAATTAATTCTTCTGCTGTATAAATGCTCAAATGCTGGTTCCCAGTATTCTATTGCCTGGAATGAAATCAAGTCATTCAACACTTGTTGTTGGTTATGCTAATCCTTTAATCTTACTATTTATTCCAGCTGAGAAAAAAGGGCTAAGCCAGCTGTTCGAAACGTCAGCATTTCAGAGTTCGCCGTGTTGGCGTAATATTTTATCACCTGTTCTTTACGTTCTGTGTCTCAATTCATCCATTAAATTATACGTCGGAGTTACTTATGGAATAGTGATCAGTTTATGCTGATTTAAGACTGCAATAAAAATTGCACAACGGTCTGAAAAGATGTAAAATGTTAGTGACATAGTTACGCTCTCTTACACCTTCACATGGCCCTAAAAAAAGCTGCAGAATCCAGGCCCCAAGGATCCAGTTTCCAGGACCTAACCTGAGCCCTGACAGCCTGTAGCGTTGTAGAAGTTCTGCTTTAAGCATCACCTGCCCATCTTAAATCCTAAACTACATTCTTGTTGTCACAGGGAAGTAATTTTACAGCTAAAAAATGGCATGGATGGCTTCAGAGAAGGAAGTAGGACAGCACTACTGAAAATAAATAAGATTATTTTTGTGATATTGACTTATTCAGAAGAAAAAAAAAAAATCAAACCTCTTACGCTGCTGAGCCTGCAATTTCTTGTTTAATCACACAATAAAGGTGTGATGTATCTGAATTCACTGCTTTTCTCGCAGTTCATTTTTGCTCAACTATCATGTCCAGCCATAAATCAAAAATACTAGATGTGCACAGGGAAAAGAATGGAAGATATGGTTTAGCCCTCCAAAGAAAATGGAGGAACTGAGTTTGTAAGGAAATACGTGATCCTGGTTGAGCTCCTACCCAGTCTATTTATCCTTACACAACGTAGAATGGGGCAAAGTCAACCGATTGCTTCGTTGTTTTAAGCCAGTATGAACGTGGGATTGCAGCTTCTGCTTTGTTAGCAGAATTTGCAAACTACGTTTCAGTGACGTGTCGGATTCCTTTTCCCTGACTATCTCGACACAAGGAACTAACACCAGCGAGTTTGCCAAATCTCCAACCACTACCCAAATCTTCTGGTTGCAGTGAAAAGGCTGCAGAGTACCACGACCCCATCCTCCACCTTCTGCTCATGACAAGGAATTGCCATCAATCCCACTATGGATTACTGCCAAAGGCACCGCAGGCTCCAGTCCTGATCGATAAAAGGCTCTACAAACACACGAGCAAAAGACCAAATGCTACTTGTTTTATTCCTTTTCACGAGCGCTCACTGCTGGGGCAACCACGTGCGAGCGAGCAAGGACCAGCCTTGCAGTGCCCTGGCAGGCAGAAACCTGGAAAGCTTGCACACACCATAAAAACCAGTCCTGCCCTTCAAGCAATGGGTTTCTAGGATTCCTCTTTTGTTCATCTCTAGTAACTTCCCGGGGAAATGCCCAAAGACTTCTAAAATCCCTGATGTGAAAGCAGCACTATTGCTGCAGATCCACGCAATTGCTCCTCAGGTACCATTTTAACCGAGAGCTGCACCTCGTTTTTGGCCACAGAGTCTCAAAACATTCCTTCTGGCTATGCTTGCACCGCCACTGTCTTCTCAATTATTCACCCATTTGCAATGCATCTGCTCAAATATTGGGGTAGCTACGTTTACTTTGCTGCATGCAAACAAAGACAAATATTTTAGGCTACCCAGGCACAAATCAGGTTTTGTCACAACAGTGAGAGAGATCTTGAATTATTTTCATATTATCTCAATCTAATATGGAAGTCCTGATTGCAGTTTTCTAATAATCAATATTAACAGACTCCAGGGCAAAACAAAAAAAAACCTGGAGGCCTAGGAAAAGCTTCCTACAACATGCTTCTAAAACAGTAAGTCTATTAATGAGATTTGAAGCTTTATCAGTTATGTAGTTCATGACCCTTGCAATTTATTTATTGGTAACAAGAGCAATAAAGACATTTGCTGAAACAGGGGCATTTACAAAAACTTTGATTTCACCTTCAAGAAAGACATCAGATACCTCTATGAAATTTTAATTGTCTCTCCCCAAATACATAACCCTTTACTTTCTGACTAAATTCACCATCTAAAGGTTTACACACTGGAAAGTGCTGTGTTTTCTAAAAGTCAGACCTTGTCTTCCATGGCCCAGCTACATGGCAAAGGGGACTGGCACGCTGCTCTTCCTCACTGCAGCTCTGTGTAGACACCAATAGTTGGGCAGCAATACAGACAGGAGAAGAATATCCACATCAGTGAACTGAAAAGCAGATGACACCTTAGAGGAGTGCAGTGATACACTCTGACAATTAAATACGCTAATTACAGTCCAATGTGAGGGAAGGCAATTGTTTGCTGGACAGTGTGGGGGTTCCTTCAGATGACTAGTCCCCAACAAAGTCTCCGTTCAAAGCTTTTCAGGAACGACCTGAGATCTTTGGTCTCCTTAAATGCTCAGAAATGAAAAAAATCAACATGAAAAGCTATTGCTTAGTAGGAAGTCGAATTCAACATGGAACTCAAACCCCACAGGACAGGGGCAATGGCTTTAAACTGCAAAAAGGTGGATTCAGATTAGATACAAGGAAGAAATTTTTATATTGAGGGAGTGGAACAGGTTGCCCAGAGAAGTTGTGGATGCCCCATCCCTGGAAGTATTGTATGATTCTATGATCTGGGTAGTCCTTCCACACGCAAAGTTCTGACCAAAGTCAGAGAACTTTCACTAAGGAGTCCAGCGTTTCAGTCAAAACCGTGTTTAAACAGAGCAGGAGGAACAATCTGCAGTAGTCCAAATAAACCTAACAGCATGTCGCCTCCTCCATACACTACCAAGTGGAGCTTTCTGTTGAGTCATATATTCAGTTACGTAGCTGCCTACGACGCTTTTGGCAGCAATGGGAGGCAAAATCTTCCGCATGAACAACATTTTTTCCATTGTTTTAATAGAATCAACTAATATGAACAGTTTAGAGACTCACAATTTTCTCAGCCCAGTGCTGAGAATGCTACAACAGTAAAGTTCACAATCGACTCAAATATACCATCAATTCATAATGTATTTCCTAACCTTCAGAGAGCCAAGGCATAATGAAAGTTCTTGATTTTTCCAAATGGTATGTCACTTAGTCGAAAAAAACAGCATTTTTTAACAATCTTCTGAGTCTGTCATGGTGAGACAGTAAGGACAGGATCAGCTGGGAGAGTAACAACTATAACTAAATACTATATGAAGCAATCCAAGAAAGTTTTTTCTTTCTTGAAGAGTAGACTGTAAGTATATCACAAGAAGTATACATGGTAGCATTTTCTGTGATGCTAAAATATGGTTCAGTAGTGACAAAAAACAGTTGTTCTGCACCTAAAATAGTTTCAGTCAATCTTAGGTTTGATCTTCCTCTCTGAACTTTTTGATATCATAGACTCCTAATTACTTTGAAGAATAAACCACAACATTCTATCACCTGTAACAGCCTTTCCCACATCCACTCTATGAGAACAACCAGCAGTTATCCTGAGTCACAACAGAACCACCATCTCTTTCATCATATTCTCCACTCTGACAAAATACTCATCAGCCAACCACCTTCTTTTAGTCCAAATTTATTGTCATGAATGTAATGAGAGATCAAGGTCTCATACCCCAGTTTCAGTAAAGTCTCAACAAGCCCAAAACAGAGGATACATCTACCCTGTACTTGCACATTTTGTAGCACAACCACGTCCTTAACCACGGCTGCTTGCTGAATGTGTGATAACAGCAGCAGTGGTTAGTTAATTTGACATTGACACCTGCCCCTCTTAATTGAGAGTCATAGAATCATAGAATGGTTTGGGTTGGAAGGGACCTTAAAGATTTTGTATTTCCAGCCTACAAACTTGACTAAGAATGTGGTGTATTCTTGCAGAATGAAGGTACAGACCAATGACACATGAGCAATTGCAAACAATAGTTTAATAATACCTAAGTTTCAGTACAATAATGGACAGAACCTATTGAAAGAGACAAGGGTCATCTTACAGGATTTACAAAATTATTGCTTTGCTGGAAGGAGGGAGATATGGCTGCTATCAAAGCTTCCCTGCGTGCCACAAGGCAGGTAGATACCTTGCTGGGGAACCAAGAAAAAAAAAACACTCAAGAGGCATTAAAATGCTGGACATTGTTTTCTGGATGCTTCGTAAGTCATCGGCACTTTCGTTTCTAATGTAAAGTATGTTTAACTATTTACACTTTCCAAAAAATACTCTGTTGAGGCAGCAAAACGAATGGAAGTAAATTCTCCAGAGGCAGCACATTCCAACATTCAAGGCAAAGAATATTAAAAGATGGTTTAGACACTCCACCACTGGTATTTAGTCATCCTTTTGTGCATCATACTTCTGTCTGCTCTCGCTAGTTAGGTTATGAATTTCTTAGGGTGTGGGTTTCTCTTCCTCTACGTCTGTACAATGTCTAGGGCTGAAGGGCCTCATCTCAACTGGGACCTTGAGGCACTAATGCTATAAAAGTATTACTAACAACAGTAAAGCAGTTCTTTGATCGCACTGAATTTTGAGAACTTAGTGGAGCAACGGTTCAAAAATAAGTAGCGACCTGCCAGAACCTTATTTATCATAGTGCAGCCACAATCTGCCAAAGCAATGCAAAGCATTAAATTCCTCTCTGATGAAACACTACCTGTTTAAATGGGGTTACTGGAAGAGCAAATACAGCACCCTGCATATAAAGATACTCGGGGTTAATTTGTAAGCATATAAAGAAGGAAAAAAAAAAAAAAAAAAGATTCTCATTTAGATATAAATAAATAATTAGCTCTTTAAATGTTTAACAATAAATTGATTGTACATGTAGAACATAGGCTGGCTTTTTTCCAGTTCTACAGAATCCTAATTAGTGGTGTTGAAACTGTGTATTTGTGTAAGTGATTAGATCGTTACAGCGATCCGCACAGAGTTAAGAAACAGTGCGGGTGATTACTGATTACAGAAATGTTTATGGGATCGAGATGAAGTGACCCACACAGTTCCTCGGTATCCTCTTACCCCAGAGCATCGCAACACGTACCCACACAGCACCTAATGTCACCCCCTTCGGCTGCCCAAAGCAACTGCTGCTATTTCAATCTGGTTCCTAAAGTATTTCTAAAGTTTTTGATTTTTTTTTTTTTTTTTTTTAGGATTTGCTGTAATATCAAATTTCCTTCCAATCATGACCACTCCTATAAACACATTTTCCTGTGCCCTGAACGTTTTGCCTTGAACTTCAACTTCAGAGACGAATGAGGCAGAGGGTATGGCACAGCCCACCACACACAACGGCACTGAGAACTGCAGGTGGGCTCAGAAATGCTGGGTGCTCTCCAGTTCAACCTCTCCTGCTTAAACCAGGACTGGTGACACAATCCCCACCTAAACCAGCACTCTCCTTACCTTTGTGGTGCATCTTGAAGACTATCTACGGGACAAGCCTTACTTTCAAAAAGTCTCAATTAAAGGTTCACAGCGTATGAGCAGGACTGTTGGGGATCTTGGCGATACGCTCCTTGGCAGAAAGCTGTCCAGCTGCTCAGAGTTCCCTGACAATTACACTTACACATTATTTATTTTAAAGAAAGCATACTATGGTAGTCGCCACTTATCTATGACATTTATTTTGCAGCGTTTCGTGCAAGACAAAAAACCCAGTAAGACCCAATCTAGCTTGGAAGACGTCGCTAAAAGGTCTTGAGTAGCAACTGCCACATATTGATGCATCTGACTATAAATAAAGCTAGACTGAAGAGGAATTTGGAGTCTGACTCAAATAGAATCATAGAATCGTTAGGGTTGGAAGGGACCATAAAGATCATCTAAAATCACCATCTAAATGTAGCCTCCACCAAAGTCTTGGGTCAAGGGGGTTTCAGTTCCTGAGTTTTGGTTCTGGCCCATCTCCAGCAGGACCACAGATCTGGCTATGATTTTCAGAATTAGTGTAGCCAGGAACCCAGTTATTAGTCCTTCAAACTGTCGACTAACACCCAACCCCTCCAGACAGAAAAAGGAAAAATAAATAGAAGCACAACACCGTGCATTTCCAAATAAACTGAACGTCTTCAAGAGTACGCTCATAACATCTGCAAAATACACGTTCCTCAAAATAAGACAGTATCCTTCAGATTTAGGTATAGCTGGGAAAATGAACAGTCCACTTTTTCTCTTCCTTTTTGCCTTGGAAGGAAAGCATACTTGTTTGGATACAACTAATGGATCCAAAAAGCTAATTAATTAAAATTGAACCAACACATCTAATTTTAGCAAGAAAAAGAACTGCACACTGGTGTGCTACAGCGACCCTGGACGTGAGCCAGAGTCTCACAGCCCCAGAAGCTCAGCTGACAACCCGGGAATTCAACGGAACCACTGCCATCGTCTGCTGCCTCGTGACAAACCCCCATCGTAAAATCACGTTACTAGAATCGCCTGTTTTACGGAGTGGTTAAAAAAAAAAAAAAAAAGCAAAGAGAACACAAGCATGACTTTTTAGGGCTCACTTCAGCAGACTCAGAACGTGGAGGGCTTTCCCTCCACCTCCCCCCCCCAGTAATTGCTATTTAAAGATCATTTGAATGACCTTCTAGTACATCTTAGCCATCTTTTTATTACTTGTCTGGTAAAACCCAATCCTTCATCAGGCCAAATAGTCAAAGAGATGGAAAATTTAAACCTTTCCAGCTCCTGAAGGAAAGTTTCTCCCAACAGCTGTCTTGCTTTATGAAAGCATGAAGTCAGTACATCCAATCTCATGCTATCAATCACGTCGGCTGACGTTTCCTGCAAACTGTGTCCACAAGACAAACGGGGAAAGAGAACCTAAAAGGAACAACAAATTGCCAAAAAGCAGATGGAATTATGTGCTCTTGTTTATATTTGGCTGTTCAAATGAGCCCGGTCTAAATGCCTTCCCCTTCAGAATTATAGCACTAAGCAGTTATTTGCATCGCTGCTGAAAACACCTGACACTCGTATTAAGAAATATTGGGTTTAATTGCAGTCCATTAAAATGTGGAAATGTCTTCAATGTAGGATTAATGATTTAAGTGAACTGTCGGCTTTTAGAGTATTTTTAGGCCCTCCTCCTGCAGATGCAAACATCCTCTTGCTCTCCCCCTCCGCCCTGAACTTTTGCAAAAAAGGTCTGCCACATGTTTCTCATCTCCTGGCTTTAGGTAAGTAGCGTTTAAAACGACTCTGAACATCAAGCATCTATGATTTGTGACTTTCAGAAGAGTGTTTGTGTACACAAAGGGATGTTAAATTGTTGTTTTGACTTTCATCTAAATAGTTTTCATTTCCTCTTACGGTGAACATTTTCTACACATACTAAAACAGGATTTTGGTTTAGTCAGTTCTATATATGCACCAGTATGAAGTTACACACTGGGTGGAACGCGCTGACCGCTGGTACTCCATCTGTGACTTTCCTTTACGTACACAAGTTGGATTTTGCCTAGACAAAACTCACAGTTGTATTTCAGTTACGCTGGCGTTGAGGTCTACAGGTGCACGTGCAGAGCAGACTGAGAGTAAGAGCTGTCGTTGCTGAAAACTGTAAAGTCACAGGAAAAAATGATTCTGTGCATTGAATACACTTAAACATAATATATAATGTTTTAATTATGTGGAAAAAAAAAGAAAGCTGCTTCTTGGGTGAAATCACCAAGAATCTTGAGAGTTGTAGAACACTGGAACAGGTTGCCCAGAGAGGTGGTGGATGCTCCATCCCTGGAGACGTTCAAGGCCAGGTTGGACGAGGCCCTGAGCAACCTGATCTAGTTGGAGATATCCCTGTTCCTTGCAGGGGGGTTGGACTAGATGACCTTTGAAGGTCCCTTCCAGCCCTAACCATTCTATGATTCTATGATTCTATGATCACCAGGACTTAAGTTGCTAAACAATTGTTCGACGTTCTGCGATATTAATCCAGACTTGTCAATACGCTGGGGGAGAGTGGATTAAAACTAACAGCATTTTAACTGAAAATAATTTCTGGCATTTACCCCAGCAAAAATCACTCACCCACTGCACTTCTGAAGTTGTTACGTTCTAGCCCAACACACGAACACCAAACTGTACGGACCCTGCTGGATCCAGTGACCATGCAGTAACGCCGGTCCCTCTCCTACCCTGCTCTCCCCCCTGGGATCATCCAACCAAGATCTGTAAGGCCGTGCTAACCGGCTCCCAAATTACTGCCTTACTAATGATTTACCACAAGAAATTGTGGAAGGTGAAGGTGGCCCAACAATCCAAGAAGTCTGGAAATCAATACTCTCACCTACATGTCCTCCATCTGCAAGCCTAGAAAACACCACTTTCCGCCACACCCCTTACAGTTGGTTTCCAGATCCTATATTTATACCTCACTGCCCTCCCTCTCCTTTCATATACTAAGAATTAGGAAATTCAGAATCATTCAAACATATAAATCTTACTGGATTGGCTCTGAAGCTTGTAGATGTGAGTGTGGACAGTGTGCAAATACAGGTGCCATGTAAGTAGCCTTCCAGATCGGTCAATCAAAACCAAAACAAAACCCACTCTAAAAGCTGAAATTATATTTACCAAAGAAATGAATGGAAAATGAGATGCAATGTTCAAGTGCAGAGAAGGGGAGGCAACCTACCCATGTTCTGTCCAAAACCCAAGAATCTGAAGTAAGCAAGAACATCCAGAGAATACTGAAGACTTGGAAAGTAGGGTAAGTGGAGTTTAAGCAGTCAGAAAGACCATACCTCCTGGACAGCTACCCAATAAATCACCATCTACGTGGATTATATTACTTTTACAGCAGGGAAAGCAGCACTGCAGTCCTTTGTGATGCCCATTGCCCAATTAACAGTAATTCCGTGGACAGAAAGAGGGAAGGATCTCTACAAGGCGTTTGCGAAGCAAGCACACCCATCCCAGCCTTCACCTTTGCCAGACAATATGGATAAACACCCAAGCCCTGCAGACTCAGTCCTTGGCAGAGCTGTCCTGCAGACAGCAAGCAGTCCTGTAGGAAAGTACTGTAGCTGCTTTAAGAAGGCTCAAGCATCTGGGCTGGGATAAACCAAATCCTAAAGGAAGACATTTCCTACACCGTTATTTTCTTTCTGCAATATCCATGCCACCCCAGGCTAATAAAATGCTGTATTTTATTAAAATTCTGTATGGAGGTACTGAAACGTTCAGGTTGTTTGGTTCTTGGAGAGCAGTGTCCACCTACCTCTTCCTTGCTTCTGTTGCCAAAGTTTTCAGCCAAAATCTAGGAGAGGATCAGGGGCCCCCAGATGTCCATAGGTTTAAAACCAGACCTCAAAGGTACTAGGACATGGAAATCTGACTGAAATCCACTGGGAATCAATTATCATTAGCGTTAACCACTAACTATGCCTACAAAACCGGGTCTCATGATCTGGGTCTCCATCTGCTGGTGAAGAGAACGACAATCCAAGACCAAGGGTTTTGTACCTCCACAGTTAATAGGCAATACGTTTGCAGTTGTACATACTAAACAAAAGAGCACTTGCCTCTATCCACAAACAGGGTAGAGTGGGATTCCTACTAAATAAAGGTACTATGTGATCCAGAACATGCAGCCTGGACAATGTGTGAAACCTTGCGACCATTAAAACCAACCAAAAAAATCCAAGTTGCAGAAGGTACAGGGTGGGTTTTTTTAATCAAAGTATCCTACCTCTAGCAGAAAGTTTGTACAACTAGGAAATATTTTGACAAGATGTTTGATTACCACGCTGGTCAGCTCTATTCTTTCTTCTGACCTACCATGCCATACATGCACCTTTCTAGACGAGTCCTCTCCTGGAAGGATATCCAATAGGATGGAAAGGGTATAAACTAGGAAAGTCAGAGAGGTCCATACACAGACAACAGAAAAACACAACAGGATTTTTTAGAACTGCTGATTAAATCTATCCTATCCAACAACATATTCACAAAAAAAGAGTTAATTGAAAGAAGAGATTGCTAGACGTGCTTGCGTAAATTAATTTGTGGATCTCAGGTCTTGCGATCTGATACAAAAAAATAACAGGTAAATTTTTGCACCGTATTTTGTATTGTTTTATAAAGCCTACAAACACTAATACTTCATTGCTCCATTGATGTCATCTCTTTTACTACACACGTACCCTCCAAAACGTATCCTTAATCCCAGCAGCCTTCGCTTCTGCACAAGCAGCTGAAGGAAGTGGAATTAGGAACCAAAAGAATCCAAGGTGAGAGACAGAAGTGCATGAGAAGAATGGTGAACAAAATAAAAACTATGAACAGGGTATTCTGAGAAAGAACACAAGATACAGGCAGAAGCACCTCGGATAACATTGAAAAAAAAAGGTAGTAGATGGAGGGAAAGAAGAAAACAGAGAGAAACAGAGAGAAAGGGTTTCCCTGCCCATGGCAGGGGGTTGGAACTAGATGATCTTTGAGGTCCCTTCCAACCCAAACCGTTCTATGATTCTAAAGTTCAAAACCTGAAGTGGGTGGCACTGGCCAAATGAACATCCAGTTAAGGCACAGGGAAAGGGCAATGAAAAGACAGACCAAAGGCCAGTGAGTTTAAGTTTTTTTACTACTACAAAAATAGAGCGTAAGATACTTGGAAAGGGAGTATTTTTGACAGGAATATTGGGGCTAATTAATGACATACTGTAATTAAACACCTTTTACCATCTGTGGACTCAATTCAGCAGACTGAGCTTCTCTGACCAAAACTATTTGTATAAAACTGATTTAGATTTTGTTAGTCTCTGAGCCCAAGGCTCCACACAGACTGCACTCAGTGCACATACTGGGAACAAAAAAAATCACCAAGGTAGAAATGTCATGAAGCAATAAAGGACTTCACAGCTCCTGCTGCAGACTTTAGGTATCGATAGGAAAAATGTGCTCAACTAAATTATTCCTACTAGAAAAAGTAACAGCTATTCAGAAACTTTCGTTGTCAGGACACTCACTCACATCTATGTAGTCCAGGTTTCGATAAAAGGCAGCTTGAACTTTTTTATTAATAATTTATATAAGGATCTACAAACTAAGCTAAACCATGAAGAAACGCAAGTCCTTTAACACATAAAACGTACCTAACGTGAGCGTGCCAACAGTATGTGAATAAACTAGGCCTTCCATCAAATGGAAAGCATTTTTTAAGAGAAAAATCATTGGCAAGTCTATTTGAAACCTGCTAGTCCCAGGAAAGTATTGCTGTCACTGTGTCCTGACCATTCCTTCCAGCTTCCACCGCTGTTACGTGTATATGGATTTGCAACAGGCATCTCAAGCTCAGTTCTGCAAAACATCTATCACTTTTTTTCCCTAAGGACTTGAAGGAAGAAGTCAAAAGGAGATGTCAATATATCTAGTAAAAATATTGCAGCAAAGACCCCACGGAAGAAACGGCAACGGAATCATCATGCAACAGGGATGTTGGAGAACCACACAGTTCTCTGCGTGTCCACAAGCGGCCGGCTGAAGGGACGCAGATTTCATCCACATAAAAAGCTCTCAGGTTTACTCTGCTCAGCTACCTTTGCATGGTTATGATCACTCTTTCTTAAAAGCAAAATTAATAAATAAATCCACTTTGCCCCACTGACGCGTAAATGCATTTCCTACTCACCACACAAGAAACGTGCTCTGGATTATAGCCTTAATTCTGATTTACACAACTTTTAGTCCCCCTGTGCTCTTTGTGCATTAACAAACTATCAGAATTACTAGGCAGCATTAAAGGGTAATTTCCTTCATTTTGTAAAGCAATTATTCCAGCAATTACGCAAGCATAGGAAGCAATTGCTGATAACTTATTTTTTCAGAAATAAGAGCCTGGTTTTTCAGAAATAGCTTCCAACGTAATTGCTGTGAAACCTGAAGAGCAAAAACAGCCACTCTGTAAATACACAGATTTTACAATTTAAATAAATGGTTATTTTTTCCTTATAAAATCAAGTGTTACCTGATGCCTGAAAGTTTCAGATGGCATGAAAATTAGGCTTCAACTGCACAGAGAAAGGAACTACTTTGTGCTGGTAATGGCCAAACGCTGTAACGATTTGTAAATGAAACTGTGCTGTAATTGCTGCACAGAGGTTTTACAGTATGTGAGAGTAGGGCAATATCAGCCTGTAAAACAGGGTGACACGTTTTGCATCGGGCTACTTTCGAATTTGCAGCTGCTGCAAGACGAAGCACCTCGTTAGCAGCCCGAACTATAATTGGAGTTCTCCACAAGCTGCACACAGCTCTGATCAATTACCTTTCATCTGCACCAGCGTAAAGAAATTCAGAAACCATTAGCCAGGGGTCTGGAAAGGAGTTTGAGCTCCGTTGGTGAGAATCCCAGCAACTCCACACTCTTCAGACCTGCCTCCTCCTTCCCCATACAACAGGTGAGGTTCGAACTCTTTGGGAAGTTCCTCCGTTGGCAAGCCTGTAGGCTAGTAGGAAAATTTTTGTCATCTTGAGCTGCCCAACCTGGCCACTGAGACATCAGAAAACATTCAGCTCTGGAGTCTCCAACACAAGAAGGACATGGAGCTGCTGGAGCGGGTCCAGAGGAGGCCACGAAGATGATCCGAGGGCTGGAGCACCTCTGCTCTGGAGACAGGCTGAGAGAGTTGGGGCTGTTCAGCCTGGAGAAGAGAAGGCTCCGGGGTGATCTTATAGCAGCCTGCCAGTATCCAAAGGGCTACTAGAAAGCTGGAGAGGGAATTTTTACAAGGGCTTGTAGTGATAGGACAAGGGGTAATGGCTTTAAACTGAAGAGGGGAGATTTCCATTGGATCTAAGAAAGAAATTCTCCACTCTGAGGGTGGTGAGGCACTGGAACAGGTTGCCCAGAGAAGTTGTGGCTGCCCCATCCCTGGAAGTGTTCAAGGCCAGGTTGGATGAGGCTTTGGGCAGCCTGGTGTAGTGGAGGGTGTCCCTGCCCCTGGCAGGGGGGTTGGAACCAGGTGATCTTTGAGGTCCCTTCCAACCCAAACCATTCTGTGATTCTATGATTCACATGTCACATACCACTAATCTAATGATTTCATTGCAGCACTATAATCTCTTATGAAAGTAACTATGTCACACACAGTAGAAGTCAGAGCTGACCCGAAGTCATAGATGTAAAACTCCCAGTCTCTTAGAGGCTGACACTGCAGGATTTGGTATGCCAAATAAAGCCCTGGACTCTCTGTTGCCTATAGAATTTGACTTGCTAGAATATTATCATCAGATAAACATAAGCGTGTGGACATGGCTAAAGTCACACAAGAAAATGACCTCTTCTGCGGAAACACTTCTGAAAGTCACCCAACTGCCCACAAGGTCTGTGCCATCCACCCTACTTGATGTCCTTTCTGTTTTCATTGGATATAACGTTGAGTAAACCCTTCTCTTGGCTGAGCGCTGCTCCAACTGCCTCTGTCTTTTGTTAATCTGAATTTAGCACTGACATCTTCTGCTGGCTGGCAAGAGCTACTCCCTAGTCATGCACAATCCGATTCCAACCCTCTTCCCACTCAAAGCTCCACAGCCACCCGTGTGGCCACGTCAAAGCTCTCTTCCTCATGCTCCTCTCTTCAGACTATTGCGCGTGACCATCAGCATCTTCCTGCTCCTAAGTTCTTTCTTCCTTGGAAATCCATACTTTATAATTTTCTGATCCACTTCAGCTCTCGTTTCATGTTTTCTTTGTAGCAACGTACCAACACCACTGCATTCCACATTTCCATTCTGCTCATCTGCCAGCATTACTAAACTAACTTCTCATTCAGCAAGCTCTCAATCATCAGCATTTTTCTGAAAATAATACATGCCTCTCCCACATCTTACTCTTCTCCTGCTTCCAGTTCACCACTCGCAAGGGGATGGCTGAACTGGCAATTTTTCACACTCTTCATCTGCCTACACCTCCCCAGCGGAGGTGACATCCTCAGTGCCTTTTCTGCATTTCTTTATTCAGTCTGTCATGGCAGTCAGTCAGCTCTTCTTCACCACCTCCAAAGCCTACCTCTTCTTCGTTGTCATCGTTGTCAACTATTGGCATGCTCCCCACATCACCACAGCTTCCTCATTTCCCACCTCTCAGACTTTCACCTCCTCACCTCAGCCAAGGCGCCCTTGTTATAACTATCTCCATTCATAACTACAGGCTTCTGGTTCCTGCCCTTGTCCCTCCAATCTTTTGATTCTTTTGTTTTCCCTTTGAAATTTCTCCTAGTCAAGCTTATTGTGCACGCTCACCCAACTTCTCCATTCATCTTCCCTGCACAAGTCCCTTACCTGGACCTTTTGTTTTCTCTCCATTTTCACAATTCTGTGCCCATATGATCATCCTTTACATCTGGATCACCTTTCCTCCTCTCTTTCTACAGTGTCCTTGTTCCGATCCTGACACCATCAGCACTGCAAAACTGTGAACATGGAAAGGTTCTTACGACCTTGATTCCTCTGCCCTCCACTCCACGGTCCCCTCAACTTAGTTTGCTAACCGTTCTTTCTTGACTGTGCTAACATTCAGAAATTGAGTACAGACCAAACCTTTCCTTCTCAACAAAACCAAGCACTGGTATTGTAAACTTGGTAGTGTTAACTACATTGATTTTTATTCTGAGCATGTGGAAAAATTGCAAGTAAAATATAAAGAAAGGATATTAAAAATTAAGTTACATAAGGAATCGACCATTTAAGAAAAAACAGCTAGCCAGAAAATTATTTAGCTGGACATGGTCTCGAAAGCACTGCTACTATTTTGGAAAATTACAGAGTCAGAAGTTCTAATTTACTTAATGGAATACTTTTATTTAGCTTTACTTTATTAGAATAAGAACCGTGTAGTTGCCTGGGTTTATTCATGAAGCTATTCCAGCAGAGCTTATGAACTGTTTAGATTGTCTGGCCTAATCAATGATAAAGTCTGTAATTAACTCAGAATGCTGCCATTCAAACGTACTTAATTTGGAATATATTATAGATTTAAAAGCGTAAACAATGACAAGGAAATAGCGAGCTTAATACAGCAATTAGAGAAAGGGTTTCATTAAGGGTCACCCCAGCATATGGATTCCATTTCACAGCAACTATCTGCCAAAGCCACGCAGAAGCCACAAGGGTTATTCTGTTACCACGCACTACGAGCGCGTCTGGTCTTACAGGACTCCAGGAGAAGGAGCATGTGTAAATACTTGCTCTCTGATGTCCATGGAAAGCTGTCCACTGAAGCCACTGCGCAGCGGAGTAAGGGAAGGAGGCATTTCAAGAGGTAAAATTACTTCAGAAGTGGCAACAAATTCCTCCTGCTTATGGGAAGCAGGACTGTGCATCACCCGTCGCCTGGCTATGCAGCAGTAGCACCAGGAAGAAGAGCCAGTACCGTTTCTACAGTTTACCAGTTAAACCACATTTTTCCTTCACCTACATCACTGAGAAAGAACACACGCCGCTCTCGAGCCATATGCTGTCTGTAATGGCAAAATGTTGGGTTTTCTGCTGTTAGAAGGGAACTCGTGATAGTACCCACCCGAAATTTCTGATTTCTTTAAACGTAAAAAATCCATCAAGAAAATGAAAATTGGAGACATATTACACCCTACTGCAACGGTCCCTTTGGACCTCAAAAAATATGCGAGCCTATGAAATTTTCAAAATTCCCTTTTCGAAGGATTGCCCGCCTGTCTCCAGGCACAAGTTTTAACTTTTTCATTATTTAAATAAAAAAACGGGAGTAAGGAAGCTATAAACATTGTAACACGTGTGGCTTCTTTATATATCAACTAATACCTCTTTAGAAAAGGATGTAGATCCCCAAAATCAACTTTTCTACCCTGAAGCTACAACCTCTTCAGAATTTGCCTTGCTATAGTTACAGGCACCACTTCCTCCTGTTTTAACACAGAAGAATCAGTTTTAAAAAAAAAAAAAATAACAAAAAATCACATAGGTTCCTCTGGCATCTCCACACAAAGCAGTTCTAAAGCTGTTGTTATTCCATTAATTGCGAGATTCCCAACAAGTGCCTTCCAAGACCAAGCTTCTTGCCCCAGAAGAGCCCTCCAGCCCTGGGCAGATGGTGGCGCGGGGCAGCCCCGGTCCCTGCGGTGGGCACCAGGCAGGGAGCGCTCAGCTCCCACTCGTGTTAGAGCTGCTGGGAAACAGGAGGTCCATGAGGACCACCACTCCCAGGGCTACCTCAACCCTCGACAGCGGCTTGACAGGGGCAAGCGGAGGGTAGCACTCGTAGAGGAGACTCAGACACATCAAGCAAAATCTGATTTGACATTTGACACGTTCATGTCGCTTTTCCTTGAAAACAGGACCCTTTCCTCAAGGTTTCTAGACCAAAGTTCAGCATTTCATTCGAAAAAAGGCCCCAGAGTCGCTTCACACTAGACTACAGCATCAGTTCTGTATTTGGTCCCGCTCCCGAAAAAACGCTCCGTGCTCCAAGCACCCCGCACCGCTGGCACGCGCCGCAAACCAGGACCGTGCGCCCTGCTCAGCTCTCGAAACCCTCCGTGAACAGATCCCCTTGGGCCAGGAACCCCTCACTGCCCACACACGAGGAGCCTGACTGCTGAATTCTCTCCAAGCAGCACTAATATTGGTTTGGAAGAGCACTTCAAATGCGATGATACTAGTTCGTTACAGTTTGTGTTACCAGGATGTTTTGGGATTAGTGGTAAAAAAAAAAATTAAAAAAAAGTCTGAGAAACAAGCTGGAGCAACTGCTGTGTATTAAAACAGGATGGAAAAAGTTATTCTATTGATGCCAGCTCTGTTAGTCCACTAGCTAAATGATTAATGTTGATAATTCCTCTCCAGCAGACTCATTAAACCTGAACTTATTTTTCTTACAGGCCTCTGACATTTCCTACTTTCTTAATATCAGAGGTAATGACAGTGGCGTGATTATATACTTATTCCTTTCCACCTTCAAGCAGTTTTCTTTGGCAAGAGTTACTTTTTAAGCAGAAAACCTGCACACGAGTATTCATTCTTTCCCGAAAACTGTTACAGCTCCATTAGCAACCCTAAATGGCAGTGCCTTAGAGGAATGCACAACAACCCTTCCACAAATTAAACAGCCAAGGTATTCGGGGCAACAGCATGAGAAAGATATTTTCTACAGAACTGCAATTTATAATGGTAGGGGGGCTTCTGCCCCCTCCCACCACATTTCTTTTAGATCCTGTTGTCAAAAAATGTCCAAGTTAAACAAAGAAGAAATTACAGAATGAATCTGGAGCTTAGCCTTGAAGAATTAGGTTTCACTCTAATTGAGATCATACGCTGCATGTGCAGTTTGGCACATAAGCCATATTAATCAGAAAGTCTTTAATCGTGGATAATTTCTCCTGTGTGTGCCAGATTGGGCATTCTGCTGCTGGCCCAGCTTCTAAGTCTGTTTAAGAATCCACCTTTGACTCCATAAACACCCGCTTACAAAATTGGGGTCAACTTCCTCCTATGAAGGTATGCTACACTGGCGCTAAAAAAAAACTCCCTTAATGATTAAATTGCATCTCATATGGAAATCAAAATGTGCAGATTCCAAAGGAGTGACTGTTTCGAGTGATTACAATTTGTGCTGGAAGTCGCCCTCACTCATGCCCGTCTTTCTGTGAAGAACACAACAGACGAAAATCAGGGAAGATGATCCAATAGCCACAGCATGAAATTCGATGGCTGCACTAAGCATCGTTTAATCCACTGTCATTATCCTACCGCCGAGATCCAAGTCCAGAAAGAGTAAGCAGGACATGGAAATGCTTCTTGCATTCAATTCAAGATTGAATGGGGAGGGCAACTACTGACACGTCAGTATGAGCTGGATTTTCATCCCTTTGCAGTAGGGATGAGGAGGGAGCTACCGAAGCCAACAGTGAAACGCCCCACAGACGCGGATGAAACTCTGCCAAACTGGACTATGAATTTTGAGCCACTATGACTTCAGTGGAGTCCACGACATCATTCCAAAAGCCTTTACAGGAGATGAAAAGTAACGGCGCTCCTCCTACCGAAAAATATCATCACTCATGCCTTTTATTAGATGGTTCGTATATTTAAAACTTTAATATCCACAGTGCATACACAGATCCGTAAAACTGAGCTTAGATTTGTCATAACGCACAAGCAGCCTTTTATAATAAATGGATCTTTCTGTAAATTTCTGCACCTGTAGGTTCAAAATGAGCTTTTGTCCCCAGTTTTCCATTTGATAGTTAAGCTATTCGACAGTATGACACCCACGAAAGATGAAACTGCTCCTACACAATTACCCTTGCATGAATTTTAAAGCAATAAAGCAAAACCTGCTGCAGCACAACATAGAAACCTTTAAAAAAAGAAAAGAAAAAAAAAAAATTAAGGGAGCCCTCTTTACTCAAGCATACCACTTCCATGAAACATCACACACACACTGCGCTCAGCTCCGTAATTTCTTTTAGCGGTGACTGCCAGACTTTCCATGATGAAATTTCCAGCTTCAGACACCCCTCCTCATTTCTACAACTGGGCATTAACCAGCCCCAGCCTGCCTTACCCACCTCGTGTCTCTCTAGTCCCCCACTTCTCAAAAGCCAAATTTTCCTTCCTCTTTCTCTCTTTACACATTATTATCCACTTTCCTCTCTGCATTTCATGTGAGAAGGCTGCTCTAAATATTATCTCTTCACCTAATTAACTCGAGGAATTTTTCTAGTCTGCCAAAGTTTACGCTTCCCTCCTTTGCCCACAGAAATTGTAATTTGCCTGCTTTCCCCTCTCAAACTGGGTTTATTACAGCTGGGTTCTGTTTCTGAGGGATGAATTGAAGTTTTACACATTCTCCGTTGAAAAAACTCAGGCACTGCAAGCTACTCACACGAGGGTGGAAGAACTGAGAAAACCAAGAGCTTTAGCTCCCATAAAGTCTGGTTGGATGTTCTGGATGCTTTTCAGAAAAGGGATGGTTCTCTGACTTTTCTGGTTATTTTATTTCAATAATAAAATAATTTTCAGGTGAATTCCCCAAGCATCCAGCACAGGTATAATGCTGCTCCTTGCCAGGTTTACCATGCATTTCTGTAAGAGACATAGACCAATAGTATGTGTGCATAAAAAATACACTCTTCAGAGTAAACAATCAAACTCCTAGTGTGACAACTTATGAAAAGTCCAAACAGACTGTATTTTGTCTTACAAACATTTCCAGTTACCACATCTCTCTTCCAACAATTCATAGTACAAGCCTTTAAAAGAAATGGAGCAAAATTAAACCCTCATAAGCACCATGAGATACAAGGAGAATCAGAAGAAATCCTGCATATTAATGAGGTTAGGAAAAAAAAAAAAAAGCTCTTAAACATCTGGAAATATCACCATCTCCCAGTGGAAGACAGGCTGGGAAGCAGCTACCAAAGGCTTTTGTGGTCCTTGCTTGGAATGCAAGAAATTCTGAGGGAAGAGGATGGGTTTTCATGCTCTCCTAACGCTTTTCTTGATGGCAGGAGCCTCCAACTGGAATCAACAAGCAAGTTTGCTCTTCCAGACAGTCAGTTCAAATGTTTCCATAAGGACATGTGAAAGGAATGAGAAAGTAAAAAAGCCCCCTAAAGATGGTAGAGGAGGGAACCACAATAGATTCCCACCTGGAATACTGCGTTCAGCTCTGGAGTCCCCAGCACTAGAAGGACATGGAGCTGCTGGAGCGGGTCCAGAGGAGGCCACGGAGATGATCCGAGGGCTGGAGCACCTCTGCTATGGAAACAGGCTGAGAGAGTTGGGGCTGTTCAGCCTGGAGAAGAGAAGGCTCCGCGGTGATCTTATAGCAGCTTTCCAGTACCTAAAGGGGCTACAGGAAAGCTGGAGAGGGGCTTTTTGCAAGGGCGTGTAGTGACAGGACACGGGGCAATGGATTTAAACTGAAAGAGGGGGGATTTAGGTTAGAGATAAGAAAGAAATTCTGCACTCTGAGGGTGGTGAGGTACTGGCACAGGTTGCCCAGAGAAGTTGTGGCTGCCCCATCCCTGGAAGTGTTCCAGGCCAGGTTGGATGAGGCTTTGGGCAACCTGGTGTAGTGGAGGGTGTCCCTGCCCATGGCAGGGGGGTTGGAACTGGATGATCTTTGAGGTCCCTTCCCACCCAAACCATTCTATGATTATCCAGGCGATTTGCAAAGAGTGCCCTCACCTCCTGCGTACCTCAGACCCTGTTCCACCTACCAACAGCAAAGAGATGTCCCACGGGCGATGGCTGCCTGGTGGTGCCATGGCACACAGAGCACAGGTGATCCGTTAACACGTGTATTCAGTTACTCCTGGGAGCTAAGTCAGGACTGAAAATCAAACCCAAATTACCTCTGCTTGGTAAACTGTGGCTGTCAGTCGAGCCGTGGTGTCTGCCTACACGCAGTCTCTTGGCTTGCGGAAAAGGGAACGCAGCTAAACGCCAAATCTGAACCCAAGAGTTATCTGAATCGCATCGTGTTTTGCTACGGGCCAAGAAAGTGAAGATTGATTCTTAAGAAAATTTAATAAATATTAATAGAAATAAAATAATTGTATTTTGTTTTTTCCTAGAGCCAGGAAGGGAGACCCTCTCCACCTTTGACAGATGCTGAATTCAATTTTTAAGTCAGGCTATAGATCAGGTATGGCTTTAACCAGCACCGTTAATAAAACAGCCTCTAGCCCCCAGAGCTCAGTCCAAGTTAGTGCTTTAACGAAGTTCAGGCTTGATTAAAGTGGTTGGGAAGGGGTTAGAGAGACACCTGGTTAGGAACAGACAACTCTTACAACTGTTTGGAACTGCTTTACGGTACAAGCTGACATTCCGATGGTTGACATCTATTTTGCACATTTGCAAATTCAAAGTTTCTGTATTCTCCTTCACTTGCAAGCTTTATACCTCATTTATTCCACTGAATAGTTTTAGCATGACATTGCCCCTTATTAAAATCTAGCGTAAACATCACACTTTTTCCAAACTTTAAGAGAATCGCTGTGTAAACAACAACAAAACTCAGTCCATAACCCATTTCTTTTCCATTTTACAGGGAGAAGAGGGTCTTCTTGCATTGCATCAGCTAATGAAAAAGGGTGAAATCAACTGCCTTGCTATTTTTGAGCTGAGGAAATGGGAACCACACAGTAGGAAACTAAGGGGCTCCTCACGAGATACAATCCATGGAAAATCTGCTCTTGGTGTCCTCCTTCCAAATTAGCATTGCTTTCCTTATCTGTGTATCTACAGGAAAAAGTGTATAACATCACTGATTTATGGTAAAACCGACTGCGTGTCAGCACGAGTTATCTTACTATTTCTGTTAGTAACACTTAGCAAAAATGATAATGTAAACCTCCAAAGCAGAACGGCACGCTAAGGATTGGCCATCGAACCCCCGGGTCGTGTTTCAAAGCTCATCCTTCAGATTCAAAGAGGAACTGGCTGCAGGCAGCTGCGCTCCTTAGGGATTGCTCAACATTTAATACACCAGAAAGATAAAGGGTGAAATCTCTGACTCACTGAAGTTTCAGCAAGGCCAAGGTATCGCTGTCGGAATCAGGGAAGCCTTTGTCAGCAGACGTAAACGAGCAAAAATGTCTCCTCTGAAAGAATGTCAGCTTCCAACCCAGATAATGGCACCATTCACCAGCAAGAATGACATGTTTAATCTGATGGATTGAGCATCTTTTAATCCTTCCAGCTATCCATTAAACTGTTTATTCTCAACGTAAATTGTTCCAGCCATAAATTTACACCGGCTAAAGTGCCTATCATCCTGGTTTGTGCTCAGCCACAACCACAACTTTCCTATTTTCTGACACACATCTACAGATTTTCAAAGCTTGTGCTGTCTAAACTTAAAATCCTAAGGCAGGCCTAATTGAAGATGCATTTTCCAATAAGAGTATTCCAACATTTAGGAAACACAATCTGTATTTAAAAGGCATGCTGCTTAGATTGCACCCCAAACACTTGTGTCCTGTAGTCTCCAAATTGGAGGAATTTACCTAAAAATCTCTTTATAGTATCACTTTGGGCCCAAACTAATGTTCACTAGAGTTAGCACGGTCCTTGACCAGATTATCTGGAAAGGATCTGCAATGCAATCACCTTCATACTATCATCCACTATAAGGTGAGAGAAAAAGCAAAACGTGTTTCCTTGGCACAAACTACTGGACAGTTTTCTGGACTGCGAACGGTTTTCTTGGCTTCCTCCATCCAACATTCCTTAAGTCACAGTTAACCTTTTTCTCTCCAGTGTATAGAGATTTTTGAAGGCCCTGCAAAACATACACACTTTACGTGGGGGTGTGGGTACACTGGGCAAAGATGAGCTGCTCACAAACCTTCTGCCAGTCTGGTGCAACTGCAGAGAAAGCAAGAAGCAAATAACTACCTGGACTTTCTTCACCCGAGTTGGACAGAACAAGAAATGGTGATACTTCAGTAACTTTTAGTAAAGTATGGATTCATTAGTAATTTGATTCCCAGTCAGGGGAAAACAACTATATCCTAAGCTATCAATTCTGGTTCATACCGATCAACCAAGGGTATGATTATTCACAGAGGTGGCACAAGAAATTGAGACTTAAAATTATTTTTAAAAAAACGTTTTCCTTTTTTGTCCTTAAATTCTGACTAGCAATTGTCTTCAAAACGAGTAATTTAATATGAAATTATGTTTAACAGGTTATTGAAAGTGAGGTGGCAGTAAAAAGGCTGTATTTGCTGCAGCTCTACAGATGGAGACTTGGAGGAAGTTTCCAGGAGCTGTAGCTCAATGCAAAGTTCTCACAACAAGTTAGACATTGGAAAGTAAATTCAAGTGTACCCATGATCCCTTAATCCTCAGGTAAACCAACAATGAGGATTTGCATACAGTGAGGAAAAAAAAAAATAAAAAGCATTGAGACACGAGTTTGGAGCACCCTGGTTTCCTAAGAATCTCATTTGAGTATCATTCAATTGCTTATAAAAACATACCATATGTAAGATTGTATTAAGCTACAGTAAATAATTCCAGTAGTTACTTTAAATTTTACAGAATACGCTGAATAGAGTGCAGCTGGTTTCATAAAAACTTAACCAGTAGTGCCATACCACGTCACTCACGTTTATATTCACATGTATACCTCATTTTATAAAAACTCCCTGGACAAAAATTAAAGCCACTAACCTTGCTCACACAAGATGTTCAATTTGCCTACAAGAAAGATGGAGAGAGGCTGTTCAGGAGGGCCTGTTGTGATAGGACAAGGGGTAATGGTTTTAAATTAGAGGGAGGTAGGTTCAGGTTGGATATTAGGAAAAAATTTTTTACCATGAGAGTTGTAGAACACTGGAACAGGTTGCCCAGAGAGGTGGTGGATGCTCCATCCCTGGAGACGTTCAAGGCCAGGTTGGACGAGGCCCTGAGCAACCTGATCTAGTTGGAGATATCCCTGTTCCTTGCAGGGGGGTTGGACTAGATGACCTTTGAAGGTCCCTTCCAGCCCTAACCATTCTATGATTCTATGAATTCCAGAAGGAACAGTACGCCACGCACACGTAAATGCCAAAGAGCTTCCCACTGGTACCAAACATAAACAAGGTCCGAGGCAACCCATCAGTTATCTCATCAAGTAGCCATCATGCCTTTCAGTCGACATAGACCCACCTGGGGTGGGTGCTACATCTTAAATCTGCATGACTTGGGAAGAACACTAATTTACCACCAAAATTATTTCGGGGAAAATTATTCTTTGGCCCCTCATTTTGTCCTCTTTTAAAACACTCTTCCCTGCTTAACAACCCTTTTGTTTAATGGTTACTACTTACTACAAAGGTTCTTGTGTCCCAGTTTATATGATCTTTGCACTCACTGACACATTCATGATTCAAATTAGCTTCCTAAAGTTCGCTTCCTAATTTTATTAGGAAAATATTTCTCTCTGTTGAGACACTGAGTTACTGCTTTATCCTTGCACCATATTTCACTAGAAACTTGTTTCTTAACACAAAAAAAAATAAATGCCAGAGCAAGTAAAACAGAATTACCACTCATTTTTAATAAGTGTAATTTAATTAATTTGGATTTATTAAATACAATATGAAAACAAAGACTGGGCTCAGCTACTACCAATCAGTTCTCATTCATTTAAGAGCCAACAGAGGTGTCAGGGTAACGGTTTTACTTGTCCTTGGCTGGCCAGATTCCAACCTCCAAAGTCTAAAGCAATCATCTGATGCCACATGGTTTTAGAAAACCAGTTTTAGAAACTGGTGGGCCAGTGCTAACTGCTAGAAGCATGTAACATCTTTAAGGATATTAATCACACATCTGGTAACCAACCTCCTCCTTTAGCAAAGGCATCATCACATTTCTGCTGAATTTGTCGGGATACAAGAGATTTATTTCAACTTTGGTTTTAAGCAAGCCCTAGGAGGGCAGATGACATGTGATACCACTAAAATTTAAAGCTCCATGGGCAGGCCATACTTCATCTAGCGTAAACACCGCTGAGATGAAGACAACCTATCCAAAAAAAAAATTTAAATTTACTTGAACCAAAGAAATTTTATGCTGAATCAATGCTTGGTGTCATGTACAAGGAAACAGAAAGCCAGGTCTGTTATGAAACTCAACAACAGCTTCAGAGAACTGCTTCTTAGATATGTAGATCATGGACTTCAATTTTTTCACAGAAAGTAATAACCAAAGTCCAAACCAATACAAATTTAAATAGCAAAACCCCACCCCTACTGAAGTCGGGGCATTGGCTCTTCCAAACAACTGAAGATTTCAGCTCTGTTTTTCTGGTGGATGCAAAATAATGATTTTATAGCAAATTTCCTCACATCTTCTATCAAGGTCCTGACAAGGAATTTTGGTGTTTTGGTGACAAGAAGCAAACCAAACTGGAGTGTCAACAGCAAAGTACCTCAATCACCTTTTCTCTCAGCTGTAAACATAGAATCACAGAATGGTTTGAGTTGGAAGGAACCTCAAAGATCATCCAGTTCTAACCCCCCTGCCACGGGCAGGGACACCTTCCACTACACCAGCTTGCCCAAAGCCTCATCCAACCTGGCCTTGAACACTTCCAGGGATGGGACATGCACAGAAAGAGCAACGATGCACCCATTAATTGACTTCACATTTGAGGCCAGTCTCTGGTACCTCGAGTCCTCTCTCCCAGTTTGCTGAAGGGTCTAACATATCTTCTGAAGCATCAGATCCAAAATCAGAGCGGGTTTGCTGACCACCTGAAACACACCACCTACCAGTTAACGCACCACAACTCTTGCATGAGAACTCTACCACAACCAGTACAAACCAACGGCAGTTACCAGCTACGAGAGCAAACCCAGTTCAAATCACAGCTACAGACCGGACTCTTACGGCACAGATCCTGCTCCAGCTCCTGGCAGAGAATAACGACAGAGGCTCCATGCAAGCCCTGGCTGGTGGAAAGCTCACGCAACCTTTCGTGTTGATGGCAGTGAGGTTTCGCAGTCTTGACCATCTGAAAGACATGTTACGTAACGTGTTTGTTACGTTTAAAATCCAACTCTCATTCTGAGTTACGCGTGGAAATGAAGTTGTTACTTCATAAGCAGAACCACTTCGCTGGTTTTTGCGCACAGAGCTCTGATTTTCAGTCCAAGGTATCGCGTTTCCCATACTGACACAAAGGGAGGATTAGGAATTCAATTAGCAAGTTAATTGTGCTGCGTCACTTTAAAGCGTGTCATGGTTTCAGATTTTCTCCTTTTAATGAAACGGTTCAATGTTTGGGAATATGTTTTGATAGAGCATCAGAAATCACACCTTCCTTACTGCTATTTATCATTTCTACTAATTTGCAGTGTAGCGATCCAGTTAAGACCAATTTATTTTTCTACCACACTTCCCCTATTTGGTAAAGAAGTAACTTTTTGCTTAATAAAGACTTGATTATTTTCTACTGTTTTGGGACATGTCTTTTTAAAATATACTGGCACGTTATGCAAGGCTTTGGAAAGAAAACATTGCTCTGAGACACAATTTTATCAAAGCCTGTAATTTTCTATATCCCTTTTCCCTCGATTCTCTTTTAAAAAGCAGCACAGATGTTTACATTTAAATTTGATCTTCCTTTAGGATTTTTCCAACTCCACCTTTACTAACTGACTCCTAAAATTAGTACGTGAATATCTGTAAGATATCAAATAGGCCTTTTTGCAAGAGAATTGCAGAGTCAGGAAAGCACATTTGACCTCAAAATAGACATGTATGCATATATCATCTGTTTTCAAACAAACACCGGGAGGAACAAAATATGGCATGGCACCTCGAAGTTCTAATGGATACAAAGCATCACCTGCTGCTTAAAGTTCTGCTCCTGCAAGTGGACACGTGTGCACCTAACCACGACGCCGTTGCTGTTTTGAGGGACCACAAAAACTCTCAAACTCCAACTGACTTCAAAAGAGTCTACTCCAAGTCACCTTCATGATCAGAACTGATGATAGGAACGGCACATTAGCACTGCCTTACTTCAGTTTATGCATTTGAAACACGTGAAGACATTATTCCTTGCAGATCAAGGTATAATTTAAATACAACTAAGAACACCTCTGCAGAATGAGTGCTCATTTTTAGAAATAATCTCCTACTATTCTCATTTCCCACTATATTAAATAACCACAACTGCACTGTATCTTAGCATCTGAAAAAAACACAACACCTTAATCCTTATTTATTAAGTTATCTCATCATTGTGGCTCTCTGGCACGTTACCAAGCAGCACAGATATCCTGACTAATGCAGTGTATTTGCTTCTAACCAGCTGCAACTTTCATGTCAAAAAAAAAAAAAAGCTTCTAAAAACACTTGATTTAAATCAATTTGCAAAACCAACAGAAATTATACATCTTTTCTTAAACACCTCTTTTAAGTGGTAAATGCAGGACAGATTAAACTGGGGAATGAACATCTATTTAAAAACACAGTCTCCCAGTTTCTTGTTTATCACCAGCTAAACAAGAGTTCACCTGGAACACGTACAGCCATTCCGACATCCAACACTGACCTTGCAGGCTCTAGAGCAACCAAAAAAAAACCCAAAGAATATACAGTAAATTAGGAAATGCCTTCCCCATTTCTTTTTTTTTTTTTCCAGATACCACGTGGTTTTAATGTCAAATTTATCAGTTTCTTTTTCTGATCCTGACATGATTGCGTCAGTATGTAATAAATAACATAACGTATAGTGCAGGTATAGATAAAATATCGTGTGTATATGTATAGTAAGTACGTACGATTGTCGTGGTTCATCCCAGACGGCGGCTGAGCCGCCACGCGGTTTCTCGCTCACTCCGCCCCTCGGCGCGGGGAGAACCGCGCACCCAAAAGTGAGACAGGATGGGGGGGGCACCCGTGGGGGGGCACCCAAAGGTGAGACAGGACGCGGGGGGGACGGGGGGACCCAAAAGTGAGACAGGACGGGGGGGGGGACGACGACACAAAAGTGACACAGGACGTGGGGGGGGACCCAGAAGTGAGACAGGACGGGGGGGGGGGGGACCCAAAAGTGAGACAGGACGGGGGGGGGGGGGACCCAAAAGTGAGACAGGACGGGGGGGGGGGGACCCAAAAGTGAGACAGGACGGGGGGGGGGGGGACGGGGGACCCAAAAGTGAGACAGGACGGGGGGGGGGCACCCAAAGGTGAGACAGGACGGGGGGGGAACCCACCCACCGACCGTGCCGCGGGCAGAACAGGCTCGGCCCGGGGGCAAACCAGTTCAATTTAACAGTTACTGGAGAGGGTAACAGGGAGCAAAGCCTTAAAACCAACACACACCACCCACCCCCCCGCCTTCTTCCCGCCTCTCCCTCCTCCCCGCGGCGCAGGGAGGGCGATGGGGGCTGCGGGGCAGCTCATCGCACGCTGCCTCTGCCGCCCCCCTCCCGGAGGGGGAGGGCTCCCCACTCTTCCCTGCTCCAGTGGCTCCCCCCTCCCGGGACAGCCCACAGACTCCGCCGCGAGCCCTTCCCGCAGGATGCGATCCCGACCCACCGGCTCGCTCCGGCGCGGCTGTCACCGCGGTCCCGGATCCTCAGGGAGCCGCCGCGCGCCCCGGCGGGTTCTTCCCACGGACTTGAGACGCTCCGCCGTGCGCCCCGTCCCCTGCGCCCCCCCCCCCGGGCTCAGCATCCCCGCTCCGGCGCGGGCTCTCCCCGGGCTGCGGCGGGGCTGTGCCCCGCAGCCACCCGCCGCCCCTCACCGCGGGCTCAGGGCGATCCCCGCCCCCCGCGGGGCCGTTTCTCCCCGGATCCCTCGGCCCGGCGGCACCGGCACGCGCCGCTCCCGCCGCGGCCATCCCGGCCGGTGGGGCCGGTCCGGCGCGGGCAGCACCGCCGGGGAAGGGGAAGGGGAAGGGGAAGGGGAAGGGGAAGGGGAAGGGGAAGGGGAAGGGGAAGGGGAAGGGGAAGGGGAAGGGGGAAGGGGAAGGGGAAGGGGAAGGGGAAGGGGAAGGGGAAGGGGAAGGGGAAGGGGAAGGGGAAGGGGAAGGGGAAGGGGAAGCCCCGCCGCCCCCCGCCTCACTGCGGGCCCGAAGCACCTTTCGGCTCCTTCGTCCCGCCTTAAACGGGCCGCTGGCGGAGGCGCCGATGGGGCCGGAGGGGATGGGGGTCCCACCGGGCCAGAGCCCGCTCCCACCGCTGCGGGAGCCCGGGAAGGGACACGGGGTGAAGCCCCTCTCCCGCTACCAGAACCCCTTCACATAAACCCACAACTACGTGTAGTAATTCTACAGTAAAATTGCCAATGAATTTCCGTGACAAGCTGTGGTTTTTATCTGAAGAACTTTAAAGACGCAAATTAGGAGAAACATCAGGCTTGAGGATGACTCATGCATAATTAGAGATAAAGGTGGCTACAGCTGCTAAAATCCCCAAGAAAGACTACTCTACATATGAAAACAGGATGCTGGAAGAGAACCCTGTTACTGGATCTACTTGCTCTCTTATTTACTAATTTTATATACATCCTGCTGACTAGGTTGCGGTGACCCAGCCAACGACGTGGGCAGAAGCATATAGACATGTTTCAGAGCACTGCCCTCGTGTTGGCACCCGTGGGGTTCTGCCTTTTAGGAAACTCAGAAAAGTGACTTGTAGTCAGACTTTGTCCAATTTGAGTACAAAAAAGATGACAAATCTGGAACTGTCAGGTCTTTTTCCCTCCACAATGTGAAATCCAAAACACTAAGTATGTTCTCTGAAACCTGCTGCCTCAATTGACAAGAAGTTTGAGCGTTTTGCTGGACTCCCATTCGGTGTCAGGTGCATGTCCACACCAGTTTTTGGCACAGTCATTCTGAAAAGGACCATCAGAAACGTTACCATGGTGAAACGAGACCTTCCCACTGTAGTACAACCTTAACAGGCCTGGGCAGACTTCCAAGGCATTGGAGTATTGGCTTGGTTGGGAAATGCTTCCAAAAATCAGAAGTTGATCTGAAACTCTTCCAGGTGACGGTATGACCGGGCCAGAAACATTCTCTTCTGGGCTACAGCTCCACCACGACGTCAGCACAAGGCAGCTCACCACAAGCTACATAGCATCTGTGACTTACCCTCTCTGCAAAGTGTTTTCCATGAGGCTGGTCCGTGCACTCCGTGCACATGGTGCTGGACCCCTGTACACTGCAACAGAAGTAGGGTGGGGAGCTCATACTAGCGTGACTTAACATAGTGGACACTTGAAGGATTCAGAGGTGGATTCAGAGGTGTTTCCTTGTTCAGATGACAGCGTTATTCTATATAGTGACAGAAATACAATACTTACGTAAATGATACATCAACATTGACGGATGCAAATGTCGACTGAGAGCAAGAACCTCTGTAAAAGGTTCCAGGCTGCAAACTCAAAATGTTCTGTGGTGGTTTGGTTTCACATCTCTGCCTCTCCATTTCCCTCTGGGTACACGATACCCCTTGCACAGTGCCAGTCCTGTTGAATTCCCAGCCACCCGCCTCTGGGAGCACAGAAGAAGCAGAGCCACTGATCAGGGATGACATCAGAAGTTAAACAACACAGGACATCCCAAGGGGGATTGTAGCACACAGACCGAAAGATGAGAACACCACAATATTTACTACAGCAGTGAAGCTCACATCCAAAATATGAACAAACTTTTCACCTGAATAGTTCAGTAGATGGTCCTGCAAACACCCTAGAAAGTCCTGCAAACAGATCTTTTTTGTGAATTTGTTCACTCTTCCCTCTGCCTAACACCTGAGATAAGTCTGCATACCAAGCTAAAGTAGAAATGGGCCCAGAATAAATCTGTGTATTGTCAATGTTGGAAACAATCAGCTCCTGACAAGGACTGCCAAAGCATCCAGGAGCTCCACTAAGTAGTTCTTGCCTTTCATAGAAATGTTACTGGCCTTCCATAGGAATCATTTTGAGGCATTCAGTTGTAATTAGACTCACATATGCTATTAAGTTTTCAGAAACGAATTTGAAACCAGGCATTGTGTCTGGTTTCGTGGCTCTCAAACGGCAAATTACTCTGTATTGTTCTCCATCTGACAGCTGAGAGCAAACACTTAGGCCTGAAAACTTCTTTTAGCTGCACCAGACCCCATTTAAGATGCAAGTGCCACCTCACTGCTGTGGCACTCTGGCCCACAAGTAGTTGCAAACTCTGGTAATATTAGATAACATGAGAAATACTACTCCCTGCCTCTTTCCCTCACCTTTATGGAACGTCCTTCGGGTCACTGTGTTGTTGCAGTTCCAGTTTCCCTCTCCCATTTTCCACCAGCCCTGACTAAGACTTCTCTGAGTCACTTTTTCTCCCCACTTCAGCCAGCTTCCTTGAAGTTAACCTTAAAGACAAGCCCTCCCTCTCCAGAAGTAATGCCTCTGTCCTCCATCTGTCCTCTAAAGTCTCCTTCTCACCCTTCCCTGAAATCAATATTCTACACTTTTCCACCTCCCTCTTATTTCAAGATGTTAAAGTTGATGGGTTTTGTACCATTCACCATCTCAGCACAGTGTTCACAGCTAGGAAATCCTACTCCAATTAGCTGAATTCAGAGTTGCACAATTATGCTGGTAGACAGCTTTTCCTGCAATGGGACGTGCTGACGTACCCATTCACCAAATTAAATTCTAAAGCAACACAGACTCCATTGAGCAAAACTATTTCTATCTTCGAATTTCAAGAAAGCCGTGTCCCACAGCAAAAACAATACCTCATCATGCACACAGCAATTGGGCAGAGAGTATCGTTGTGCACCAAGTAATGCTACACAAAAAAAAATACTGTGAATATTTCATTAACTGTTAATCCTACTAGTTTGGTGTTACCATGCTGATACAAAAACCTGAGCCCTCCTGACTTTTGTTGGGGTTTTTTGCTGTGGTTTTGAGGGGTGGATGTGTGCGTAAGAGCTACCTGCATTTACTCAGACACGGAATCTAGACCAGTTACTGTGCTGCCTTCAGTAATCTCCACTGAAATTTTTTTATTTATTCCTGCTGAAGATTCTGTCATCCTTACGCAATTAATAAAAAAAATGTATTGGATGAACTGCACATTTCATGCTCTGCTCTTTCTGAGCAGACAAACAGTTGTTCTGTAAGTAGGACATGTTCTCTGTGACCTCTAGTTTCACAAGACAAATTTTCATACTTCATCTGATATTTGATTAGACAAGTCATATTTATTCTTAAAACAAGCCTGAATAACGTTCATAATCACCTGTTAAGTTGCTGACTTATTCCAAGAAGCAAGTTCCTCCAGGATCTTTAAAATAAACATGTAGAGATTTTTTTCCCCCCCACCTCTGAAAATTTGCATTCTTAATATTATTAGATCATGTAGAAACTCAGATAATTTACAGAGCAACAACTGAAAGATAACGTTAGATAACGTTAGATAACAGTTGGGACTGTTTAGTCTGGAGAAGAGGAGGCTCGGGGGGGACCTTCTCGCTCTCTACAATTACCTGAAAGGAAGTTGTAGATGGGGGTCGGTCTCTTCTCCCACGTTAGGAATGACAGGACGAGAGGGAATGGCCTCAAGTTACGCCAGGGGAAATTTAGGTCAGATATCAGGAAAAATTTCTTTCCAGAGAGGGTTGTGAACTATTGGAACAGGCTGCCCAGGGAGGTGGTGGAGTCCCCATCTCTGGAGGTGTTTAAGAACCGTGTGGATTTGGTGTTGAGGAACATGGTTTAGGGACCCTGACAGTGTAGGGTGAATGGTTGGACTTGATGATCTTGAAGGTCTCTTCCAACCAGATGATTCTATGATTCTGTGATTCTATAGCAGACATGTGCCAGGGAGCAGAAGGTCTCCCAGACCCACCTCTGCCGCGGGAGAAGGTTACAACTCACCGTCGCTTGGCTGGAACACAAACGACCGAAGCGAATGAAAGCCTCTGCGTATGCACGGGGAACATAAACGGGATATTAATTATTAATTCTGACAAGTCTGAATGCCTTAATAATGTATTATTTTAAGCTGCAAGCTTTTTAAAAAGCCGTTGAGGCTGAAAGGAGCCGCCTTTGCGGCTTGGACTCTCATTCCTCAGCATAGAGCAAAATGCACTGCGACAACAAAATGGGCTGTGACAGACTTTGGCGAGTGCGGTCTTGTTTTGTGTATTTAGTAAAGGGCTGATAAATACAATGTTTAAAGTGGAAGGGTTGGAATAAATCAGCCAGAAAACACTATGTGTTAACCAACCTTACAAGAAAGAACCAAGACAGAAAAGACGCTTTAAATTAATACTTGCACAAACTGACCCGTAAGCTGGTTCCCTCCCACTTTACTACTCTTTAGTAGCATGATTCAGGTGCAGGGAACATTATTTCTTTAATGAAAACAGATTATTTTTGCAGCAAAACGTACCATGAACTAATCCCACTCGATTCCGCAAACTTGTTGGGATGGGAATGATGACAGATTTCTGCCATGTGTTTAAGAGTAACAGACTGGGCAATTTATGATAAGAATTTCAGAAGTACTCAAGGAAGCTTTATTTTTGACACCACCTGCAACACCAAAACAAAGCACCACTTTAAAGCACACCATAAACCTTTAAAGTGCTTCCTACCTATAAGTCCCAGAGCATTTTACACCTGTTAATCAGAGAAAACATTGTAATATTCCCACAATTTACATATTACTATCTTTATTAAGCAGATTTCAGAAAAGAAGGATTGATTAGCCTGGACACAAAAGAATTCTCTAAGGCTCTCTCTTGGCACAAATAGAACTATAGGCTGTATCTGAAACTGGCAGATGAAAATGAAAGTCAAAAATTAAATATAGCACCGGAGTAATAATGGCCATATTATAAAAGTGAAATCAAGTTGTGTTTTTTTCCTGTCATCCTATACAACTATGGAAAGTTTTTCAACTTTGATTAATCACTCTTTTTCGTCGTCTAATTTCTAATATGACCACAGATGAACCAGCAAGCTCTCTTATTTCCAAGGACTGTCACAATATTGCCTGTTACCTTTCACCTTGAGTCTCATGATAATTAGGTTGGAGGTTTTTTCAGTTAGCTATGTAAAAAATGAAGTTGAGGCTTTAAGTTTCTAACCCTCGGTGGGACAGAGTGAATAGTAAGAGAAGCTTTAAAAAATGCAGCCCAAACAACTTAAAAATCACAAGCGAAATAATTACTGGTTTATTAAGCTTTGCGATTCTTTTCAAGACAGTTTCATGATTCCTGGAGGCTTGACTCCTGATTTTGAGCTGGGATTGACAGTTTTACAAGCAACGGGAAATACAATCGGGTACTGTATACCAAGTCATGCCGTTCAGAAATTCAATCCCTGGCACATAAAGATGTTTTCTTGAACGTGATATCTAACTAGAAATGGAGAGATATACTGGAGGTTTGATGAAACAGGAGGGAAAACAAATTCTACCATACACACTCTCTGAAAAGCCCTCAAGTTGGTCAACAACCTAATGAAGTCTGGTTTCCTGTGTGTCTTGTTTTCTCAGAAAACAGGGCGAAAGATCAGAAATCAGCAATTCTCCTTGCAGCAAATAGAGATTTTGTAGGAAACTCAAACTTTTGGCAAATTGCTTGTTGCCATATCTCAAAACCAGTCCTGCTTACAGACTGAACAACACCCTCAAAGACAGGTGCCCCATACTTTCACTTGCTAAGTCTTTGTTTTTGGAGTGGTTGCCCTTAAAATATTAACAGCAACATAAAATATTATTAAGAAGATAAAGGTCCATTTCTTCTGCATAAACACGAAGCTTGAATGAAAGGATGCATCCAAATTCCACATCCTTTTTGTTCCAGCTAGCAAACAAGAGAGACCTTGCCATACCCAGGTCCCTGATGTAGCTGCTTGTGCTTCGCTCAGTCGATGCAGCTCCATGGATTTTACCTTCAGGTCCACTATTTCCCTGGTTCATTTCCAAAAATTTTATCTTGGTAATGAAAACAGTTCAGAGTTGGTCCAACATTTCGATAAGTCTCTAAAATACCCAGAAGCACCGTTCACACAACCATCTCTAACAAGCTTCCTAACCCATCTTTATAGAAGACAGCAAAGCTCCTTGACTACTAGAAGCAACCTATCCACAGCGGCAGCGTTCTGCACCATTGAGTATTTAATCCTTTAACTTCTTAAATCAGTCCACTCTGGAGCTAGACAAAACCTTGTTTAAGTCTACCTCCCACAATTCCACATGATCCTTCAGCCTACGCTGCCAATTAACCTTAAATTTAGCTGAAACTCAGCTAAGCCATGTTTAGATGTAAGCACACTTCCCTAACCGATGCCAACGCCGCTCTTTTCCTGCTACATAAAAACTAAGAATCCTGCTCATCAAAAAAAACAGCACAAACACCACTGTATTTTTGAGGAGCTGCAGTTAATGGGTGTCAACTTATGCATAACAAAAGACTGAAGGAAAAGGGAAAAAAAAAATACCTAGCAATATCAGAAGATCAACACAATAATTGTGCCCAAAAAAGTCCTATTTAAATTCGCCAGATTTCGGTAGCAGACAGACCCATCATTTTTAAATTATGCAAATCATTCACCATTCTCTCCAATTTTGCAAATAATCTGGTTTAGGGGAAAAATATATGGAGTTCTGCCAGTCTAATTCCCAGAAGCCACAGTCAGATGTCTAGGTAATAATAATACATCCATTAACCTGCGTGCACATGTATATCTCATTTTCTGTACCTGTTGCCTAGTCCTACCAAATACAGATAGTTTGAAATGAAAAGAACAGTTGAAACTCAAGCTGTTAAGGCATGCAAATACCATTTCTTAAAGAAAATAGATGTAACTTCCCCAGTAGTTACAATAAAGATTAACTCTCGAATTATCTGAAACAATAAGAAGAGCATCCAGTTAGGTACAATTATCAAAATCTTCCATATGGCAGTTTTCACGTTACCCAACAGTTCTTTAATAAAGCAGAGCCAGCCCTAAATCTCATCCTAAATCCTGTAAAGGCAAAAAACTCGATCGTTTTCTGCCAGCCACTGATGGCCTCGGTTCTGTAAAAACCATTCTTAAAACTTACTCAGCCAAGCCCTTAAGCACGTGCATAATCCTTAGCCCTGCTGAAGGCCCAGAACTTTAGAATGTGCTTTTTAAATGGGATTTTTGCCAAAGTAAAGACTGAGATTTAACAGGAACAAAGCAACCTAAAATTTAAGCAAATGCCTAAAAATAGCTGTTTTTTTTTTCTGTGAGGAACAGTATTGTTGGCTTCTTCCTGTGTGTTCAATTAATCAAAAAAAAATCCTTTTAAGCAAGGATTAAATTGCAGTTGCTATCAAGAATCCCTAGCAACATACGCTGTTCAAACAGATTTTTGGACTGAATAAACTCTTGCCTCTGTTTTTATGCCCAATTATGAACACAAGAATGTATTTCCCAGTCTCATCTGAAAGATGCATTGTAAGTGAAATAAATGTACGTTTGCCTTTCCCTCTATGATGCAGCATTCTTCTGATGTTTTGAACCATGCTTCAAATGCTGAGGGGAAACTCCTCGCTGCGTAAAGTAAGAGTGCTGCTAAAAAAGAGGGAGGATTTTATATATATATAAATATATTAATGAAAAATATTATTTAATATATTAATTAAAAAAAAAATCTAAATCACAAGAGTCTGTGGTAGACATTTAACACCTCACATATTAGACTGATGTCCCATAGAATCATAGAATCATAGAATGGTTCGGGCTGGAAGGGACCTTCAAAGGTCATCTAGTCCAACCCCCCTGCAACAAACAGGGATATCTCCAACTAGATCAGGTTGCTCAGGGCCTCATCCAACCTGGCCTTGAATGTCTCCAGGGATGGAGCATCCACCACCTCTCTGGGCAACCTGTTCCAGTGTTCTACAGCTCTCATGGTAAAAAATTTTTTCCTAATATCCAATCTGAATCTACCTCCCTCTATTTTAAAACCATTACCCCTTGTCCTATCGCAACTGGCCCTCCTGAACAGCCTCTCCCCATCTTTCTTGTAGGCCCCCTTGAGGTACTGGAAGACCGCTATAAGGTCACCCCGGAGCCTTCTCTTCTCCAGGCTGAACAGCCCCAACTCTTTCAGCCTGTCCTCATAGGAAAGGTGCTCCAGCCCTCTTATCATCTTCGTGGCCCTCCTCTGGACCCTCTCCAACTGATCCATGTCCTTCTTATGTTGGGGGCTCCAGAACTGGACGCAATACTCCAGGTGAGGTCTCACGAGGGCAGAGTAGAGGGGCAGAATCACCTCCCTCGACCTGCTGGCCACGCTCCTCTTGATGCAGCCCAGGACGCGGTTGGCCTTCTGGGCTGCAAGAGCACATTGCCGGCTCATATTGAGCTTCTCGTCCACCAGTACTCCCAAGTCCTTCTCCTCAGGGCTGCTCTCAATCCATTCTCTGCCCAGTCTGTATTTGTGCCTGGGATTGCCACGACCCAGATGTAGGACCTTGCATTTGGCCTGGTTGAACTTCATGCACGAGGTGAAGTTACTCCAACTCACTCATAGCTCCCAGGACTCTGAGTATTTGCTCAGGTGGCAGGGAAACGCGGTGTCCACGACCACACTATACATGTTTGCACACACGGAGTCACAGAGGCAAAACTGGTGCAACCCCCATGCCAAGCCCGCGGAACACTCGAGATGCCACCTCGCTGATTTCTACGCACCAGCGTTCAACTGGATGGCCTTCACCATAGCTGCTCGCGAGCTGTTCCCAGATATCACCAGCCAGTTCCCTCTGGCTCCATGATATTCCAGTCAACGAGCAGGAGAAAGAGGAAGCTCCTCTATTTATGGAGAAATATATTCAGAGTGGTTAAAGCTAAGTGGCTTCTTTTTGGATAATTACAATTTGGTTCAATTACAAACCTGTATCTTGGTCTTCACCTCTCTACCTGATGGCGAGTGAGCTGATGCTCGCTCTAAGACGTTGTATTCCCAAACTCATCCCAAATAAAGCAATTAACAGGTGGGATGCAGATGGCTCAGCAGCGGCGCACACGTAGCTAGCAGCACATCTCTCCCACACAGGTGTTTCATTTTCCATTTGTCAGCTAGCCAGCATAAAATCCTCATCTTCTGGGAGCAGAGGTCTGCACTCGTTCTCGGAGGGCAAGAGGGGTTTATTCACACTCTTCGTTTCTCTCTCCTTAGTAGGAAAGGCTACAACTTCATTAAATAAAGCAAAATTAAACAGTGAACTCTGAAACATAACATACAGCAGATAAGTCAATAATGTAGGGAAGTTCAATGTCCGTGTGGATGGAGGAGTAATCCATGCACCAAACACCACAACAAAACGTAGAAGAGATGAAGATGTAGGAGAGACCAAAGTCCGCTACTTCCTGATGAAATACAGGCAGCTGACACCTCACAGTCAAGGTGCCTTAACCAAGTGTTCAATTCCCAGCTGCAGTTGACAGAGCAGCTTCCACCCTCACCCTTTCCGAGAGAGGTGCTAGCACGTTTCCAGCTAGACCCACATGGACTTTCATTAGAGGTGTGAATTAGGACACTTATGTAGTGAACGCTCGTTTTGCAAGAATTTTCAATTCATAATCCATGCCAGAATGACACTGGTGGTCTGGAAGCACCTTTTTACCAAATTCTTACACCATCTCCTCTATGATTTTCTACCAATACGTTTTAAATTTTGAAGAACCTTGTTGTTGACATGCGACAAAGGCCAAACTTCACTGTGAAACCACTACCTCATCCTTGAAAATCCTGTTCTTTTGCAGCTCTTCCTGCTTCATATACTAAAATATGGCCCCAGAAGTAGAGGGTGAATATGCCAAGAATCTTTAAGATAACAAAACTCTTCAAGTTTTCAACTCTTAAGGGCCAACGGCTTTATACTCAAAGAGGGGAGATTTCAATTAGATATAAGGAAGAAATTTTTCACTCGGAGGGTGGTGAGGCACTGGCACAGGTTGCCCAGAGAAGCTGTGGCTGCCCCATCCCTGGAAGTGTTCAAGGCCAGGTTGGATGGGGCTTTGAGCAACCTGATCTAGTGGAAGGTGTCCCTGCCCATGGCAGGGGGGTTGGAACTAGATGATCTTTGAGGTCCCTTCCAACCCAAACCATTCTATGATTCTATGAAGTATTGTCAGAAGTGAAATCACAGTAGTAAATTTCTTCTGTCTAGATGGGTTGAGGATACATCAAACTACCTAATTAATATTTATTTATTCACCTTTTCTGAAACACCTTGTTACGTTATTTAAAAACAAAACACCGTTTAAATTAATTTCTGGGAGCTATGAATCTTTTGCAAACAGATAAAACAAATCTGAGAAGCTAAATTAATAAAGACAACAGTCTCAGCAAGTAACTTCTTCCTAAACTCAGAAGAAGGACCTCCAATTATTACCCCCTGAAAATTCACTTGCTTAACAGAGACATTTGAATGAGCAGGTGGAAAATCCCATCGAAACAGGCAAGAAACCAATAAAGCACCAAAGCTAATGACTGTCAACAGAAATCCCTTAAGAATTTACATTTATATGTAATATATATAAACATTTACATGTTCATAGCCCTTGAAATATTTGAAACACTTTTCAATAAATATTCACTAAAGTATGATACTGTTCCATATTAGACATAAATAACGGCACATATTAGACACAAATAATGGCACATATTAGACACAAATAAATCAAAATTAACAGCTGTACTGGAAAATAGACAATTATCATCCATCTTAGGTAAAAAATACCTCTTTAAAGATGGCAAGTGCTAAGTAATAACAACACAAAAGAGAAAGCTAAGTGTCAGATTTGATGTTATCCTTGGGAATAAGGACAGCAGTGACAGTCCTGGTAAGGAATAACTGATTCCCTTAAAAGTGCTGCTTCGGTTGGGCAGTCAGGAAAGAGAATATGGATAACACGGACATCGGAACGACACGGTCAGAGGTGAAGCACGTTGGCCAGGGCCCATGAGGAAGTTCAAGCCACCACGGCCTTGATGTTCTTGTTCCGTAGCCAAGCAGACAATTTCCACCTCCAAGGCTGCAAATCCCATATTTTTCATAAGGACTGGATTCAATTACGAAAACCAAAACTTAACTATTAAAAGACAGGTTTCAGTTAAATGTTAACTAGTTGCATCACTAGTAATAAAGCTCACTGTGGCTCCCGCTGCCAGGATTTCCAAATAAACTAAGCAAACTTGCTTATAATAGCAGGAAGAAATCGGATCTTTCCAAATGCTGAGGCTCAGCCAAATGCATCCCAGAGTCCTGTGTTGCCATGAACCAGCCAACCGTCATCTGAACTGAGGCTGGAGCTGGTTTCCACATTGCTTTGTTTATATTGACTGCATTTATGATGCCTCAGAAGTTGCCAGTAAAATATTTATTTAGCAGTTAAAACGTTCCGCAAATGATTTTGCTGTCCCAAAAGATAAATATTTCTCAGCATGCTGAAATGATACATGGATGTTTTTGTTAAGGAAATTGCATGTTGATAAAATTTTCTCAGATTACACTTGGTCGTTCCTTTGTATTTGAAGTGGCCACATTAATTTTTCGTGATATTTATTGTAATTGTAAATTGCTCCGAGATTAGAAACGTTGAACTTACCATAAAATGAAACACATTTCAAGTATGTCCGAGTCATCTATTTGAGGGCTTGAGGACACTTTTGATCCTTCAGGTGGACCAGAGTGCTCTAAGCTCGCAGGACAAGGATCCAACACAAACCAGAATCCCACTTTAAACTCTCAGGGAGCCATTTTCTTCTCCTCTGCTTTTCTTTTTTTCTTTTTCCTTCTTTTCTAATATGCTAATGTCCAGCACCACTTTGAGGTGTCCCTGCACTGTAACGTTTCGATCTGTATGTGAGATTTACAGCAGATTAGACATTTATGCAGGCCATTAAACAAAAATAGGCACCACACTGTCATCTTCACTCCTTCCTCCCGCTTCCTTTAACCCCAAACAACGTTCACATCCACGGTTTTGGTTGAGCTTACTGGCTTAGAGGCAACAGTATTATTTCTCTAGATGTGATAGTTGGATGGGGGGGGTGTTCTGGTGGCAGGGGAGGGGATTTGTTCCCTGTGCCACCAGATCTGAGTCCCATCCCCCCGGGGGGGTTGAGCCAAATCGGCGCCTCTGCGAATGGCCCTATTTAAGTTGGGACAAAGGGGCGGGAAAGGGGCTTTTGCCCAGGAACGAGGAAAGGGGAGGGGGGCGCTGCCCTCACTCCTGGCTCCCGGCGGAGCCACATGGGGAACTTGGGGAGCACCCCGCTCCCGGGATGCTCGCCAGGCCGAGTTCACCCAGACACCAGGTCAGTGAGGATGGAGCGGGAGGAGGTGCTGGAGCTGAGGTTTCCCTTGCAGCCGGTGGTGAGCTGGCAGGCAGCCCCGCTGCAACCAAGATAGACTCGGCGGAGCAGAGACCCACTCGTGGCCCGTGGAGAAACCCACGTCGGGGAAGAGATGCCTGAGCCCAGGAGAGGTCGTGGAGCAGGGGATGCACGACGAGGTGCTGTTAATAATGGGCAGGGGATGCACGACGAGGTCGTGGAGGCATCTGGAGTCCGTGGGACGACCCACGCCGACGCGAGTGGCAGCAGCTCCCTAAGGGGCCGAGACTGGTAAAGCCCGAACTGGTGCATCCATGGGGAAGGATGGCAATCCTGCGGGCAGGACTTACGCTGGAAAAGTTTGGGGATTTTTTCCTCCTGAGTAGGGGATCCACTGAATCAAGGGAAAATGGTGTAAGGACTCCTCCTCCTTTGAGAAAGGAGCGGCAGTAACAACATGGATGAACTGACCTGCACTCCCCATTCCCTGTCCCCCTGCGCCGCCGGGGGGGAGGTAGAGCCAGGAACAAAAGGAAAGGGGGGTGGGGATGTGTTGTTTTAAGATCTGGCCTTGTTTTCTCTTTCTCCTCTCAAGTAACCGGTTTCGTACCCTTGTGCCTCTTGTCAAGTAACTGTTAATAAATTGTTTTGTTTTAAGGAAAAAGCCTGAGTCATGTTTTGCCCAGGACCGTGGTTGGTGGGTGCTCCCTCTCGGTTCTTGTCTCGACCCTCAGTCCAAAAACCACGACACTAGACAGGACCAGACACTTGCAAACAAGTGAAGGCTGTTGATACTCCAGATCATCAAAATTAAGCCATCCATTAAACGCTGTGGCCTTTGTGCTTGTTCCCAGGAACGTGGGGCATCCAAAATCCATGGCACTGCTGTGAAAAAAATTCCCTATAGCGTGCAAAGAGTGCAACAGCATGGCTTCTAAATACAGCTTCTGCCTCTGGTTCTCTGTTGAGCAGCCTCAGCCTTGGTGGCCAACGTCCCAAACCCAGCCCTCCCCGTGGGAAACCTCTGCAAGGTTCGATGCCAGTCTGTGCTCCGAGACACGTGGCTGCAAACCCGCTGCAGGTAAGGTCTTCGTGTATAGATTGCCAACAGACACTGCAGAACAAGCTCATGCTTCTGCCACCTTCTATGGTGGCGTTACCTGGCCCTGTCTCACATTTCAGCCTCCACATCAGTTTGTACTATCAAAATTTCCCCCTGCAATTACAGGGTAAGCGGCGTCCGCCTCAGCCTGCGCCACGGGCCGCTGGGTGATCCTATTGCACGTGGTTAAAAAGCAGCTGTACTTCCACCCAGAGGTGACCCCAGATTGAAATCTTCAGGTGCAACCCTGGAACTGTTCTGGGTTCAGCATCTGCATTAATCAAGTCAACTTTGATTTTTGGCCGCTCCTCTATTAGGCATTAATAAAACAAGACGTGACGAGTAATAGAAAACCAGATGTCTTTCCTCTTTCTAACTTGAAGGAAGCTACTTTTGGCTTTTCCAAGGATCTGCCGAGGTAGCGTGGCTTACCAAAGACAGGAGGCATGCGTGTTTGAACAGGCTCGATGCCTCACCTGCTCCAGAAATAGTCTCCAAGAAGCTTCATATCTGGCAAGTAAAGTTTTACCAGCAGAATAAGACATCTCAGGTAATGTATAAATATGCAGAGATCCATAGATGGACTGCCAAAAAAGTCTCACACTACACAAAAACAGGCAGAAGCATGTTCTTATCAAGTACAAATAAATATCCACATATTGCTAAATAGAATCATAGAATCACAGAATGGTTTGGGTTGGAAGGGACCTCAAAGATCATCCAGTTCCAACCCCCCTGCCATGGGCAGGGACACCCTCCACTACACCAGGCTGCCCAAAGCCTCATCCAACCTGGCCTTGAACACTGCCAGGGATGGGGCAGCCACAGCTTCTCTGGGCAACCTGTGCCAGTGCCTCACCACCCTCAGAGTGGAGAATTTCTTTCTTATATCCAATTGAAATCTGCCCTCTTTCAGTTTAAATCCATTGCCCCTTGTCCTATCACTACAAGCCCTTGTAAAAAGCCCCTCTCCAGCTTTCCTGTAGCCCCTTTAGGTACTGGAAAGCTGCTATAAGATCACCCCGGAGCCTTCTCTTCTCCAGGCTGAACAGCCCCAACTCTCTCAGCCTGTTTGCCTCTCAGATTGCTGGGGCAACTCCACTGTTTCAACCTGGATTTTAACTTCTAATAAATACTCTTAAAAAAGAATTTAGGAATTAAATTAGTTTTCGGTGTACTCGGTTGTCACTGTTGCATTACGTCTGCTGCTTTGTTTCATGCGTGTGTGCATGAGTGTACGTGGAGGGTGCAGGGAAACTTATAGGAAAAGCATGCATGATATACAAGCAAAGAAAAATAAAACTGTCCGTATATATTGGTTCGTCACTTCTCATTCCCAAGAATTTTGTTTGTCTTCATACTTTGAAGAGAAACTATGTTTATTCTGGATAAGGGCTAAGATTTTTGTGTTAAGATCGGGTAGGTAAAATCTTAGCCTCACTAAATCCCATGACAAAACTGAAACTAACTGCAAGGATGCTAGTACACTGCCTGATAAAAAATTCCATGTCATCGGTCTTCAAGGGTTGTTTTTGTTACAGAAAAGTGCTTGGGTTTCATAAATGCATGTGACATCATCTTCATTTCGTAAGCTCAAAAATTTGGTTAAGGTTTTGCTACTAGTATTTCAGGATTTTCTTCTTTATTTGCTTTTACATAGGTGGATTCTTTTTTTGTTGTTGTTGTTATTTTCAAACATTCAGCTGTATTACCTGCAGTTTACTCCTCAACACAAGAAATCTATCTTCAGCCCTACCAGAGTTTTAGTCCTTAAACTCTGATCCTCAGTTATACGTTCTGAGAAAAATCAACATGAAAATATTACCTGAATGCAGTCAGAATATATTTGTGGGGAGCACAGGATACCACCAGATCCCAGAAGTCTATTTCCACTCAAAACAGTGCCGGACTAAGCAGTCAACACAAAAAATATTCTGCTTTGCTAAAATTTCCCATCTTCCTCACCAGTCTTTTAATGCACCACATTGCCTAGGTTTAAAATAAAACCATTTTTCCAGCTTTTGGAGGGAGAGTGTTTCATATTTGCCTATGCGAGAAACTTTCTTTTCCCCCCCCCTCTTTTCTCCCTTTTGGTTGATTTTGGTGGGATTTTTTGACTTTAGAGAACATCTCCGAATTCATTGCGAATCTGCAGGGACAGGACGAAACCTTAGACACATAGGGAAAAGTGCCCATTCTAGCTGCTTTCAGTCCAATTTTTCAAAGAGTCAACGCAAACTTTTCAATAATGAACCTTGACATCAATGAATTCCAGCTCTTAAAATGTACAGCTAATTAAAAGAAATCAAAACCAGCTTTACAAACGAACAGGGTTGCAACCACGACTTCTGAAGAGGCTTCCACTTTTTCCTCTGTAAAGTCCAACTCCATCTCCCAACTGGCACCTGAACCATGGCCTTGCAGAGTAAAATGTTTATGCCTCTTCCACAGGAATCAAAGTAAAAATTCCTCCGGTCATCCGCAAGCCTGAGAGCGCTCGGAATCAAAGCTAACCATTAGAGGGCAACCTGATTACACGAGCAGGGATTATTCTAGCACAAGGACTGAGCTTCACTCCAAAAACACTGATATAGGGGATTTAAGATACCACTGGTGGACGTGGATTTACAGCCAGAACTCTGAAAAAGCTCTTGGTAAAATATATGGAGGATCACAAGCCAGAACGGTCCATGCTACCAGTTCTTGCTTTAAGAAGCACTGTACATAGATTCATAGATTTCTAGGTTGGAAAAGACTTTAGAGATCATCGAGTCCAACCATCCCTAATCCCCATTAGACCTATCGATAGGACAAGGGGTAATGGTTTTAAAATAGAGGGAGGTAGATTCAGATTGGATATTAGGAAAAGGTTTTTTACCATGAGAGTTGTAGAACACTGGAACAGGTTGCCCAGAGAGGTGGTGGATGCTCCATCCCTGGAGACGTTCAAGGCCAGGTTGGACGAGGCCCTGAGCAACCTGATCTAGTTGGAGATATCCCTGTTCCTTGCAGGGGGGTTGGACTAGATGACCTTTGAAGGTCCCTTCCAGCCCTAACCATTCTATGATTCTATGATTCTATGATCCCTAAGTAGATCATCCACCCTATTCTTAAACACATCCAGGGATGGGGACTCCATGCCTACATAGTCACTGGTGCTCTTCAGTTAGAAATTAAACCCACCACATCACAGAGCAAAGAGTGTATTGAACCCCAGTACAACCCAACAGGTATGAGTGAGGTGCAGGGAAGGCAGAAAAAGGCTGAGGGAAATGACGACGGAGCAGCTCCATAAAACAAAGATTTGCACGGGGAAAAAGAAAAAACAGGCTGTTATCTTGGTGAAAACATACTCCCTAAGTTTATCACATGAAATTATCAGGTGGCAAGTTAAAAAAGCAAACAACGGGACGTAGTTGGTCATGCACTGTGCAGATAACAGAACTTGTTGCCTGACAACCTGGCATATACCAAGGACAAATTGGCTGGAAATGACAAATAAATGTGAAATGCCTACTAGAAGCTAATATACACATCCACTTGTGCCTCGGGAAATCCTTGAGCAGCAAATGACTGCAAAGTGCAACTGCAAGACAGAGGAGCATCACTGCTCACCTCTTTTGACACCTCTTTCTAGGCATACTGCCGATGGTATCCAACGTAGGGCATGGTTAAAGCTGAACCAGTACTGCAGTCCTCATAGTCTTAGGAAATTCAGCTTTCTGACTGCCACCCTTCTCTCTGGGTAAATATTGCACTTGACAGAGACATGGCGAAGGTAGGGGCACCAAAATTTGGTTGCTTCAGCACACCCTGACATCATTAAGGATTGAAGTGAAGGAGGGAGAGTGTAACTCAGAGGTAAATTCCCTGGAGTTATCTCATTGTTCATCTTCTAAGTGCTAAAGTGGTTCTTCATCACATGTCAGTTCTGAAGGATTAAGATTTCTGTTGCAGCGCAACAGAAACTAGAAGGATTTGAATATAACAAATAAGATTTTGCCAGGCCCAGATCAGGAATTTGGGCAGTGTAGGGAAAAATACTTTGATTAGAAATGAACTGGACAAAACCTGTATTCGTGCCATTCTAGACCAATCAATATTTCCAACCCTCTTGTTTCTTTATAAAATCAGTGCATATAAGGATCTGGGATTAAACCTGCAGTTCTTTCCTGGGAAGAGAAGCTGCATCTCCCAGGTACAGCAGCTCTATTTATAAAATCCTTGACCCTGGAAATTATGCTTTGCCTTGCAGCTTTCATCTGCATTGAATGCAGTAACAGAATGTATGTTGGACAGAATTCGTGGACGCTCAAGGACGCATTTACCACGAATACACCAATAAAAAGATCATCAGGGAAAATGTACCCGGAAAATATGAGATATGTAAACGTAAGGTCAAAGAAGAGGATTCTTGTAGAGTGCATATGTCCAAGCCTAAGGAAACACAGTGGGGTTTTTCATTTTAATAGGGCAGAGAACACAAATATGTTCCACAGTCTTTGACCCAGTTTTGGGTACCGCCAAGTATGGGCTCTCTGGTTATAAAGGCAGCATTTTCTTATCCAAACCAAACATAACTATTCCAAATTCACATAGGGGTAGCATCTCCTTTGAAGTTTGTCTCATCTAAGAGAAGACACTGTGAGGAACTGTACAGAATGAAAGACTTTAGTTACGAAGAAATACCTTTTCTTCCTAAATAATTTTTTTCGCATCCAACCAACAGATCACATCACAGTACGGTTACAAAAATTTTTGACAGGATGTCAGTTGCTTTTATAAATCCCTTCATAAAAAATAAGGATTGCAACACAAGAAAGAGAACACAACAGCATGACCATACCCATCTGACGCTGCAACACTGAGAAACGTGGATGCCAGTCTACGACTGGAACTCTTAAGTGCTAAAATAGTATAAATATACCCTAAAAATACGCTAGGACTGCTTTAGTAACGAGAGTTCAAGACAATACAGAGGCTTTTTTTGTCCCCCTGTAGATGTTTCTGAGCAGCGTTTCCACGTGCATCCCTGTTAAGCACAACCCAATGGGTTGCACGGGTTTATAGACTGGAAACCACAAGAGGCTCACAGCAAACAAAGTCATTCTGAAAAGCACCCTCTTCTGAAGTAAGAATTAAGCATCTTTTCAAAACCTAAAAAATGTGTCATCCAACACAGTAAAAAGGGCTCGGCTGGACGAATAAAGATCAATGGGTAGAAGGAATGCACAGGAATTTCAAAACTAGGTATGTACAAAACTCTGCTTGCATAACCGTGCAAAGCAGGGGAACAAGCAAATACCTTTAATGTGTTTAGAGGCCTGGAAAACAGAAAACATCTCCCTTTTTTGAGGAGAGGAATTTGTGAGTCTGTAGAGGAGACAGTAGGTACGAGCTTCTGACCGCGCGAATGCCACAAACACGTTTGCCAGCACTACAGCTTTTGGCGGCGGACCTGCACTCTTACACTTCATCTACAGCTTCTTTGGCCATAAGTCCAGCGTTTCTGGACACCCAAAAGCTCGGTGGAAGCGCACAAGACCACTCGTGCAACGCACACTGGGTCACTTACCTCCCAGACCCCTTGGGCTACGTTTGCCCTATAGACACGGTGAAAGCACAAGGCGGTTCTGGAAATTCAGAGCAGGAATTACAGCAAGCAGCTCTTTTATTGGATTTTAAGCATCAGGAATACGGGCGTGGGATCCTCGTAGAGACTCGTGAAGGTTTTGCCATCCAGATATTTCCTCTTCCAATGGGGGTAAGAGAGCAGCAAAACTAACTGGAATTTATCTGTATCAAGGTGGCTGAAAGATGGCTGATGGATGCTACGAGCTGTCTCTGGAGTCCATCACCCAACAGCTCTTGCCTTACCCAGCTTTCTAAATCTTAACAAACTGCACCCCTTTGAAACTGAGTACTCTTTCCTGAGTCCTGCTCGCACTGAAAACACAAAATTCAGCTAAAATGGCGTTTTTGTGAAAACCATTGCAAATTCCTTCACTTGCACCCAGAGAATGAGTTCTTTGGAACCAGGGGGAGACATCTTGACTTGCAGAACTCATCCCTGAGCGGCGGATCCTGGGCGACACACTTCTTCAACCTTTGGGTACTGCTTGTGCTTGCTGGAAACGAAAGAGTTAAACTAGACACGACTTTCTTTTCACCCACAAGCCAGTGAAGGCTACAGACCACTAATTTATGTGTTTATCTAAAGCTTCTGATGTTCTATGTATTTTTTTTGAAGGGTTTCGGTTTTGTTTTTTTTCAAACGAGGCTGTATTTTTCCCTTTAAACTAAGGATATAAAAGTTAAATCCGGTGGGCTTAGCTGCAATTTACACACTGGGAAGTGTAAAGCGCTGGCATTTACAGGCCTTCTGTCCCATACACACAGACGTTACAGCTCAGCCAAAAATCTGCAAATATTCATTAAAATTCAGAAGCAAATTCGGCCATGTTTACAGCTGCTTCGCGTTTGCTTTCTGCAAATATTTGAGCACTTGTGCTTTACTAGTACAAACACTAGTGAATAATGAATTTTCGTTTCAAATAACCGCTGAGCTTAGCGTGGTGCGCTCAGCTATTACGTGCGTGGTCCATACGCTCACGCTTACCCAGGGAGAAATGCCATTCGGCCAGGAAACAAGCACTACTCTGTGACTTCTACAATTAACAGTACAAAATCCGAATATGAAATATTTCCACACTCATTAACGTGGAAATTTCACGGCGCACCACAGAATTCAAAAAACCTTTCAGTGCCCTTTAAACCTTACCTACGGCGGTAAGGAGCCTCCAAGAGCCAGAACGAGGGGAGGCTCTGAACATCTGCAAGGACTGGCACAAAAATCCAGCGTTTGGCATTGACTGAACAGGCCCTGTGAGAATTTCTGTTTAAAAAACAGGAATATTCAGCAACGCAGCTCTCTTCCCCTTTTTTACAGGAAGGGGAAGAGGACAAGATGCTCAAATGAGTCTTTTTTTTTTTAAAAAAAAACGCCTCTTGAAAGCTGTTTTAATTTAAACAAGATGTTATTCGCGTCCATATTTCAGCAAATGATATAACTAAGAGAGAACACGGTTTGAAATTACTTGGGGTTTACGTTAAATTCTTAAATACTTGTGTTTAATCTTTAGTAAACACCTCGGAGAAGTGTGCCTAGCAGCATTACTCAGGTGGAACCCCTCTAACACCTTGTAGTCAGTCAAGCAGCAGAGAAAGAAAAAGCCTGTTAGCTCAAACCAAACAGCTGGCTTCTCCCTCACAGACCTAATCGTGGTGAAAAAAAAAAATTGTATTTTGGGAGAGCCTTCCTTGCCAGCCAAAGTCAGACGTGCATTTTGCCGAGATCTACTGCCGTATGTAGATTTTCACCCAGAATACTTCCCTGGCACCAGATTCATACTCGGTGAAGTGCAAGGTTGGGAGCTGGAGAAGTATTGAGCTGTAATTCATGGAAAAATGACCCAGTGTGGTGTTTGGGGGTCTCTTCTCCCAGTTGTTGTAATCCTGTGTCTTCAGAAAGACGTCAGAGCTCGTAGGACACGCGGTTTTCCGTGTGCGAATGACTACCGCACGCCTGCCTATTCTCTTCCGGGCTCTGTTTACCCTTTATTTTCTTCATCCGCCCGGAATGTCACTGTCTAGGGATCCTGCACAAGCAAGTTTCCAGGCTAGCAGTTATGAAATATCAGGCTGGGAACAGTTGTCATAAATTAATGGGTTTTGCCTAATTTTGCACTGCAAGTCACGCCTGAGTAGCTTTTGAGTATGAGTGAAAAAGGACATCGCTCTTTAAGCGTATGTGTACTTGAACTCAGCAGGCGATCTCTTTAACACTAACTCAAGAGTTTCCTCCCTGAATAGTACCCTCCATGTAAATATAATCCATTAAATTCCATATCTGTTCAGAGAGCGAATGTACGCTGCCCAACGCTCTTTAAAGTAACTATCTGGGGGAAAAAAAATGCGTCGAAAAAATTGGATCTTTTCATTCCAGCTAATACTCGAACTTTAGATAGAAATCAATCTTCTTTTATTCATTTGCCTTTATATGCCATTCCAATTTTGGAAAGTTTCCACATTCCCATCCTGAAAAAAAAAATATGGTTTAGAAACGCTACAAGCTCATTTTGCGGTTTGTTAATATAGGTGCAACATAAACAACGGATTTGAGGATCTTGCAGAGGAAGAACCCTTTTTATACATAATCATGTTTTAATGGACTCTGTTTGTAAACTGGCGGACCCATACAAGACTGGGACTGGGACTTTTTCCATCAACACAGAGCTGCATGGATAAGAGCGTATTTTTAAAGGACGCTACGAAAACCGCTGCCTAGTGACGCAATGGTCATCACCAATTTCATTAAAGGTAGCTCCATCCGTATCCCAGAGCCTTGATTCTGGCAAATTTCCTGGAGATTTCACGGAGACGTTTAGCCAAGCAGAGACGATAGCATCAAGAGCCGTGCTAGCATGTTTAATGCAAACTTGCCCTGAACATCATTTACATATTACTCGGCCAAATTTCACAGAATAAGGCACTCAGCATTCGGGTTTTATCTACCATCCAAATCAGCTGAAACAACCAAATTTATAATGACCTCAATCCAACATTTTGGGTTAAGACAAATGTCTAATAACTGTACTTCATATGCTGGTTAATGATTTTTAAAGAATTTGACTGGTCTCAATAGGTCATATTGAGCCCTTCATTGTGTCTTTATCCAAAACGGTGATAAAAATTCCCAGATAGATGTTAACTTTTTTCTACCTAAGTCCAAGAAGGCCTAACCAGCCCCAGCTCCAGCTCTGCACGCACAAATGGTGCAAGGTGGTGTATTTTACCAGTACCCAAGTGGTGCAGGCTGCAGCTGCCTGTGGCATCCCCCTCCAGCCTCCCACCCTCCTACACACCCCACTGCATCCACTCCTCCGTCCTCCCCTATCCCTCCATATTCCCCCATCCACTCCGCATTCCCCCGCATGCACCTTTGCATCCTCCCACATCCCCTTCCATTCTCCCTGTGTCCCATTAAAATCTCCCTGAATCCCCCCCGAGGCCATATCCCTCAATATTCCCCCCATCCACCTCACATCTTCCCACATACCCCCTTACATCCTCCCACATCCTCCTCCATCCTCCCTGTGTCCCTTCCCGTGTCGCCTTCATTCCACCCCACCCATTTCTCCAGCCTCCCTGCCCATCATCACTCACACCCCCCTCCATCCCCACTTCACAACCCTCTGCATCCCTCGATATTCCCCCATATCCCCACCACATACCCTTGCCTCCTCACATCCCCATGGCAACCCCCTGCACCCCCCACCATCCTCCCCGCATCCCTCCCTACTCCCCACACACCCCCCTGCATCATCCCATGTCCCCCTCCATCCTCCCATCACAACTCTCCACATCCCTCCATACTCCCCCATCCACCCCGCACCCTCCCATATCCCCCTCCGTCCTCTCCGCAGCTCTCCCCCGAAGGCACCGGAGGGGAAAGGGCAGCATTAAGACTATATTTTTGAAATGTTTTTGGTGGAGATCATCCACGATGCATTGCTCTAGGACCAGTTTTTGCTTTCAGAAGGGCACAGCAGATCTCCGCTTGCCTCGCAGGTGCGGAGCAGGGTAAGGTCGCTGCCCCCCGGCAGTGGGGCACCCCCTCACAACACCGGCACGGTGTCCGGTCCACTCCCACTGGAGCGAGCACTCCTGTGCTTTTACCTCCCTATAAACCCCACGTCATTAATCTTAAAATCCTCTGGCTCCGTGGAGCTATTTTTAAATTGACGTTGATGAAAAAGCAGAACCTTTCTCAGGTTTCCCTGAGATGCTTCATAAAAAGTGAATTGAGGATGTTTGAATTGGAAACTCACCTAAATGGATTTCTGTTAGGAAAACTGTCATTTGCCAATTAACTGTGACCCAATTAGCATTCAAACATGGGGGGGACCCACTTTCGATGCTGCTTTTCCAGCCTTGACTCTACGCCCTTCTACTTTGTTTACAGAGAAAATATATGCTGGTTTACCTATACTGGTGTAATTAAAATGGTAGAGCTCCCCAGCATGGGTGCATTTCTGCCAGAATAAACGTGTTGTACCAATTCAGCTTATCTATACACCGAAAACAGAACATACATCAGGTGTGTTAGCTACACGTATACTTTGCTGGCCCCAGAATACAGCAGTGGCAAGTGATCCCCCCGGGTCAGCTTTTCTGGTGGCTGTGCTTTGGGGTGCTGCAGAGAGAGATCATTCCCGTGGGGAACGGGGCTCCGAGGAGAAATTCCAGCACTGAGCAAAATCATCCACATCTTCCCCAGGGCTCCTGTCTCACATCTCTGAGCACCTGGGCTGGCACAGCCCTACTGCTGGAGTGTGCTGGACCCGGGTATCGCCCGTCGCAGCCTAACAGCATCTGCACTGGTTCGTTATAGCCATAAAAGGTAATCAGAAAACGAAACAATTATGTCGCACTAACAAAAATTATCCATCCAATTAATTTTCCAATAGCCAAACCCGTGCACTGGTGAGGCCTGTTGTAATTTCCTCGTGGTCGCTCACTGGCCAGCGAAGGTTATCGCTGCTGGTTGAGGTGAGCCCTGAAGCCGTGTTCGTAAACGCGCTCGGATATCATCAAAAGGCATTTGGAAGGGTCGTCACCGATAGCTGGTGGCACTGCCCTCGGATATCATCAAAAGGCATTTGGAAGGGTCGTCACCGATAGCTGGTGGCACTGCCCGCTGCTTTCCAAACAGAAGGTGGCACCTTACTGGGACCCCTCTGCCCCTGGGTCCGAGCGGCGGCCAGGGAGGCGCAGTGCCACGCCAGCCAGCCCTGTGGCGTGGGAAATTAAACTTTAACGGAAAATAATGCAGAAACTCATTAAAAGAGAAAATAACTCACAAAAAAAAAAAAAGAAAAAAAGAAAAAGGTATTTTACAAGAAAATAACCAAACCACACTAATTAGGTGTATTGTCAGTTACTCCTAACAGATTTCTGCTGTGATTGAGAGGGTTTGGGGTTTTATTAGCACCAGTGACAAGGCGGGAAGGGCCACCCCGTGCCCCAAACAGCTCCTTCCAAAGCAAAAGTTTGTCATTAAAGTCCTTACTACCAAAAAAAACCCGTTTCTAGGCGAGTGGCTCCGAGCACGGAATCTGGAGGTCAGGGTACGCTGCTGGGGGCACCGTGTTTTCACCCACAGCGTGTTTACACGCCCAAAACCACTCTTTGCCCTTTGCTCCCAAGCCCCGTGCGCGCCCCCCGCGCCGGCCCGGCCGCGTACCGCGGGGGGAGCGCGGTGCCCTGCGCCCGCGCGGAGCCCGGCCTCCCGCCCCCGCGGAGCCACCGTCGTCTCTCACCTGGATTTATTCTGCTGGAGGAAGAGGCGGAGTGGCAGGCGGCAGGAACGGGGCTGGAGAGCCCGGGGGGACTCCGCGGGCAGCCGCTGTCGAGCGGGGCAAGGCTCCCCCGAGCGCCCGTCGGAGCTTTTCATGCCGCGGGTCGGCAGACAAAAAAAAAAAAAAAAAAAAAAAAAATTTTTTCTCTGGATCCTGCGGAGAAGAGCGAAGCGGAAGATGCGCAGCCCCAGCAGGGCCGCCCCTGCGCGGGTGCGCAGCCTGGCCCCGCGGCCGGAGCGCAACCCGCGCTGCCCTGAGCGCCCGCCGCTGCCGGGAACCGGGGCGATCCGCGGCGAGGGGCGGTGGGCGAGGGGAGGCGGCCCGGGGCTGCGCTCCGCGTTCAGCCCGGCGAGCCGCGGGGACCCCCAGGATCGGGACCGCGGGCGAGGCCGCTTCTCGCTGCTCGGCCCCGGCTCAGCGGAAAACGGGCTCCCCTAAGCCGCCCCCCCGCTTTTCTCTCTCACTGTCTAGGAGAAAAAAATACAATAAAATAGTTTTCCTCATTTAATGCCTTTATGGCCTGCGAAAAATACTCACTTTGTGGCCTGCGAGAAATAATCACTTGTGCGCCACTTAACTCGAATGTGAAAAGAAAAATATTGTTACATCGTCAGCGCGACGGTCCTAACTGGAGCGTCGCGCTTTCCCAGTCTCTGGTTAACTGATCGGTGATGGGCACAGCTGGTCATTCCGTTAATTTAGGTTAACGCGGCGGCGAATCTACCTTTTAATTAAAAACGGCTGCCGTGTTCACGTGCCCTGGAGCCGTTAGCCTGTAACGGACCCAGAAACAATAGCCCCGAGATGAAATAAAAGTGACGAAGCCAAACACCCACCGTGCCCAGCCCGCGCCGAGGGACCCCGCAGCCCAGCCGGGCTCTGCCCGGCCCCTCCGCCGCTTTCCCCCTTTCCAACGTTAATCCTTATCCCCAGGTTAAATAAAACATTTCAAACCAATTGTTTGTTTAAATATATAAGTCATTTTCGTGTAAGAATATGAGCTTGCTTCCTGTTTACTCGGCAATGGCCGCATCCTGTGCTTAGACACACTCCATCGCTCATCCCGGGAGTTTATTTAACCTGGGATAGAGGAAGCCACCCCCGGGCATCGCCCGAGCCGGGCCAGGGCAGGGGGTACCCGCCGGCCCTCCGCTCCCCTCCTCACCCCGGCGCCTCGGGGCAGCGAGTCCGGACCCCCGGGAGCGCGGCGAAAAGGGCGAACGAGGAAAACTGGGAACAACCGTCCGAGGAACGGGGGGACTTCAGCGCAGGTTCACCGAAAGCCAAGGCGGGGGGCTGCGCCGGGTTAGAGACGGACCCGCTCCCCAGCCGCCCCCGAGACGGGGGTCCCGGCACCGCCGTCGCCACCGGCCTTTCGGGCATCCCCGGGAGCCGCCGGGGGAGCGACCCCGGCGGGGCGGGAGGCACCGACAAGCCCCCGAGCCCGCTAATTAACACTTGTAATTAGGAGGCCCGCATAATTAGCGGCCCCGCAGCAGGAGCTCAGCCCAGGCCCCCGGCCCTGCTCAGGGTCACCCCCGCCGCGCAGCACCGCGCATGCAACGCGCCCGCGCTGCCTCCGGCCCCGCTCCCTTCCCTTCGCTCGCTGCATCTCGCCGCTTCTTGCGGTGCTTCTGGGGTTTTTTGGCAGGATGGCGGTAATTGCACGTCTCGGCAGATGCTCTATAATTTGGTATTTCGATGGAAAAAAAAAAAAAATACAGCAGGGACCCGGGGAAAACAAGAAAAAAAATACGGAAAAAAAGCAAAGCGCCACGATTTCGCGCTGCCCCGCAGCAGTTCACAAAGAGCCGCTGGGAGAGCAGCGGAGACCCGAGCGGCGGCCGGAGCAATTTACGTATCTTTAAAAGGCGAAAGCGTCCAGATTTGCCCGAGCAAAAGCTGCGGATCTTGCCTCTCCCGGCCACGGGCAGGCCGAGCCGTCAGGGAAAACGGGCGGAGAATCCGCCCCGGTACCGGGCGGGACAGCACCGCGCTTTGTCCTGTCTCTGTAGATGTGCCTGCGAACGTGGGTTTGAATCTCTGACCTGCATCCGCGGAAAGAAAAATATATATTTATTTAACTCGAAAGCATTATTTACTCAGAGCAATAGTTCATAAAATACTTTATTGAAATAAAGTAAATATCTTCGCATTAATAAAACCGACCATAAAATGCAGTTTTCGAATAACTAGGGGCACCACAGGGTTTTAGACAGCGAGTAGATGTGAAAGTTGGGATCCAGTGTCCTCCCGGCCCCTCCGGGCCGTCGCACAACACAAGCGTCCGTGGCGCAGCGCTCCGCGGGCGCGGAGAGGAGCGGCGGGAGAAACGGGGACGCGACCGCCCAAAACGCCCAATTCACCAGAGTCCGAAGGCGACCGTAGGCACTACCCGTGCCGTCCCCCATCCTCTTCCTCCCGGGCCGCCGCGGGAGGCGCGGGGCCGGCGGCGGGCTCGGCGGGCAGCGCCCGGCCGGGGCGGGCGATGGGGGGGCCGGGCGGTCGCCCTCACTCCTCCTGGCTGACCGCGGCTGGCGAGCCCAGGCTCTCGGGCGGCTTCTCGGCGTCCCGGGCTCGCTCCTGCTCCGAGAGCTGCTCGCTGCTGGGGATGGAGTTCTTCTTGGGGCGGCCCTTGGGCTTGGTGGGGGACTCCAGGCCGCCCCCCTGCAACACCTGCGAGGCGGGGAGGGGGCAGAGGAGGGGGGCAACGCGGTAAAACCGTGCTGCCACCAGCCCGGGGCGGGAGGAATCTCCCTGTCCCCGGACCTCGGCACCGCGCCCGGGCCGCAGCCAGGGGAGCAGCCGCCGGTGCGGCTCCTCTCGACCGGCGCCCATCGCCCTCCGCACCCCCGGGGCTGAGCTGCAAAGCCGGGTGGGCTCGGACCGGGGAGATGAGTGGTCCGGCGGGGGCCCAGGCGATGCTGGCCTTAAAGACCGGGGACATTACATATATATTTTTTTTTTCCTTTTTTTGCCCAGGGCCGGCATGCGGAAGGACAAGCCCGCGGGGCAGGACTCGGGCACTTACTATTTTCTTCCATTTCATGCGCCTGTTCTGGTACCAGGTTTTCACCTGGAGCTGGCTGAGCCCCAGCGATTCGGCCAGGTCTATTCTGCGGGCGAGAGAGAGAGGCGGTCAGGCCCGGCAGCTCCCGTCTCGGCTGGCAGCTTCCCTCCTTTTTGAGGAAAAAAATGAGCCCCCGCTCTGTCCCGTCCCGTACCCGGTCCGGAGGGCCCGGCATCGCCTACCTGTCGGGCGTGGAGAGGTATTTCTGCTTCTCGAAGCGCTTCTCCAGCCCCATGAGCTGCAACTCGGTGAAGACGGTGCGGCTGCGGCGCCCCTTCTTGGCCTTGCCCGGCTCCGGGGGGCCCGGCTCCAGCTTGCCGCGGAGGTGCAGCTCCAGCGGGAGATGGGGCGAGGCGGAGCCGCCCTGCAGCCCCGAGCCGGCGGCCAGCAGCGCCGAGCCCAGCCCCGAGCAGCCCAAGGGAGCCAGCGGGAACTTGAACACGGCGGCCGGCTCCGCCTTCAGCACCGCTGCGGGAGAGAGGGGCCGTCAGCACCGGGAAGCCCCCGGCCCGGCCCCCGGGGACCCCCGGGGCTGCAGGGTGCCTCGGTTTTCCCGGGGATCAGACCCCGCAAGGGACCCCGGGCCCTTCTCCTCCGTTCCCGACAAGGACGCAGCCAGGCGGAGCGGAGCTCCCCGGGGCCGGCGGGGTGCGGGACCACCGGAGACAGGGTCGGGTACTACCGGCTCCGCCGTACAGGATCACATTTTACCCTTCGGTCGGCAGTTGCTAATTACGGAATAACTTGGGGGGGCTACAAATGGAAACGGCTTAAATCAACCAAAAAGCGTTCCCCTCCAGTGCCACCCAACAGCAGCCGGGCCCGCTGCAGCCGGCCGAGGCCCGGCGGGCGGCTGGGGTGCGGGCACGATCCCGGGTTTCCCTCCCGAGCAGTTTTCAGGACATTTTCGACAGAGAAATCATTTATATCCGTCCCCGTGAAACAGAGCCCCACGAGTTCCCCTACGAAGACGCTCCCGGAGACAGGACAGGGAGAGATTCCGAAGGGAGCGAGCCCATCCCCGAGGATGCTGCTGCAGACACTTTCCGGCCGCTCTCGGCCCAAGCCCCGACCGCGCAGCCACCCGGCTCGACGGCGGGCTGGGGCCGCTGCCCGCCCCGCCTGGGCTCGGTTTCCCCCGGCCCGGCCCGGCCGCCGCTTCCCGGCGCCCCGCTCCGCGCCCCGCGGCCGCCCCGGCCTGGTCCCGCCAGCCCGGCGGTGCCCGGTGCTCTGCTCCTCCCGTGCGGGCCGAGAGGGGCTCCGGTCCCGCCGGCACTGCCCTCCCCGCCGGCGCACACGGGAGCGAGCCCCGGGGCACGAAAAGGGCTTTTAGAGGGGCCTGATCCTGCTCCCGCTGGACCCGGCGGGAGCTGCGCCGTGAGGGCTATGAAGAGCCTTTTATCTGGTCCACTGTTACAAATAGCTCTGCCCATCTTGAAAAAAAATACTAATTTCCAGATATTCTGATATGTGTTGCGCTCTCGCTATGGGGCTGGACGCTTTCCTCTTTCTCTTTTAAAAGGAAAACAAGAAATTGGGATTTTCCTGTTCCGTTCGTTTCTACTGATGAATTAGAGCGACGTCTCGGCAGACTAAGGTGGCTTGGGAAATGCAAAGTTTCGCAACCACACATTAAATACTGGCGTTTAAAATATATTAACTGCTGACGTTTATTAAAAAAAAAAAAACACAAAACCAAACTATGTCGTTCATACACTCCGTTTGCCCTAGATCCTGTATCAGACTGGATAGAGCACGCTGGCTCTCCCTTTCTATAAATATATATATATAAATTATATATAAAAATATTATTTATAAAAAATGATGTATATAATATATCTACGTCGGGTTTCCAGCTAAACACATGTCCGCAGAGCACTGTGCCGCTTCTCGCAGCCGTGCAGATATATACCCCACTGCGTAGGCTCCAGCAATTCACCCCTCATCCAAAAAGACGGAAAAAAAAAAAAAAAAAGGGAAAAAAAAAAATCAACAACAACGGTCTCCGCGTGAAATTCAATGGCCGGTCTGTGCAAGCGGCGTTGGAGCCGAAAAGCCGCTTTCTTCATTTTAGGCCCAAAATATTCGCCAGCCTCCGGGCCGGGACGCTCCCCCGGCACGACGAGGGGATGAGCACGGCCGGCAAAGCCCGGCAGCTATTTTTTTTTTAAGCAAAATTCACGAGATTTTCTTCAAGGAGACCGGCTCTACCCCAGCGGGAGATGCCTCCCCGCCTCGCCGCCCCGCTCCCGCAGTCCCGCAGCCCCCGGCCCGCTCCCCCGCAGCCGCGGGAGCCCCTCGGGGCTCGGGGCGGGCGCGGGGACCCCCCCCTCCCGCCCCCTTCCCCCTCGGGGACGTACCGAGGTGGTTGTGGTAGGGCCGGGCGGAGAGCAGCGCCTGCACCCCGAACTTGAGCAGTTCCCCGGCCGGCGCGGCCCCCTTGGCGTCCGGGGGGTCGGTGAGGATCTCCTCGATCATGAAGCTGCGGTAGCGGTGCGAGCGGTGGTCGGGGAAAGCTTCGGCAGGAAAATAGTGCGCGGCCCCCAGCTCCAGCGGGTGCTGCATCCTTGCCGCCCCCCGGGTGGGGGGGGGGGGGGAAGCCCCGGCCGCCGGGGCCGCCGGGCCGCCCTAGCGCAATCCTCCGGCCGGCGCTGCTGGCAGCCGGGCAGCGGGGCGCCCCGCGGGGGCTCTGCCCATCGCCCCGCCGCCCCCTACCCTGCCCCTGCCCCTGCGGGCCGGGCCCGGCGCGGCCCCCCCAGCGCGAGCGGCCCGGGACCGCCCCGAGCAGCGCGGCGGGACGGAGCCGGGGACGGAGCCGGAGCCGGAGCCGTTACCGCCGCATGCACACGGGGCGCGGCACCGGGGAGCGTCTCTCCGCCCCGGGACGGCGGGCAGCGGCCTATTATACCGCCGGCCCCGGCGGGGCTGTCAGCTCCGCGGGGGAGGGCGCGGGAGGGGCTGCGGAGGAAGGAAGGGGCCGGGGCGGGCGAGTACCTGGAAGCGAGAGGTTACAGCAGAGCATTTGATCCTCCGCCATATAAAGCAAATTAGCCTTTCTGCCCGCCGAGGGAGAGCAGACAGACACCCAAACAAACACTGGCCCCTTCGGAGGGCAGCCCGTCCCCATCCCCGTCCCCGTCCCCATTCCCATCCTCGTCCCCGTCCCCGTCCCCATCCCATCCCATCCCATCCCATCCCGTCCCCGTCCCCATCCCATCCCATCCCATCCCCATCCCAGTCCCCATCCCCGTCCCAGTCCCCATCCCATCCCATCCCATCCCATCCCATCCCATCCCATCCCATCCCATCCCATCCCCATCCCAGTCCCCATCCCCGTCCCCGTTCCCGTCCCCATCCCATCCCATCCCATCCCATCCCATCCCATCCCATCCCATCCCATCCCATCCCCGTCCCCGTCCCAGTCCCCGTCCCAGTCCCCGTCCCCGTCCCCATCCCCATTCCCATTCCCATTCCCATCCACATCCCCGTCCCCACCCCATCCCAGTCCCCATCCCCGGTGCTGGCAGGCGAGCCGCAGCTCCGGGGAGAGCCCTGCCGGAACGGGGGGGACACGGAGCCACCCCCGGGGACCGCCCCGCCACCTGCCCGGGCCGCCCACCCCAGGGCCTCGGGGTACCGGCTCCGCCGCCCCGGCCGGGGACCCGCGGGTCCCCCCCGGCGGGGAAGGGCCGCCGCCCCGCGGCACCGGCTGGGAGCCCTCGGGGCAGCCCCGGCGCGGTGGTCGGGGGTGGCCACGGCCCGGAGGAGCCGGCGAAGCCCGAGGGCAGGCGGGGGCCGCGCTGCCCGTCTGGGCTCAGGGCTGCCCGTCGAGGGGGCCCGGCCCGACGCCCGCAGCTCCGGGCTCCCTGCGGGCCTCGGCCAAATCTCTGTAAACCGCCTCGAAAGGAGCAGGTCAGGAAACGGACCAAAACACAGCACGAAGCGGACCGTTTCCCTTGACTTTTACAGTCTTTTCACGAATATTTCGCTCGGTACGACGGGATTCGTTTGATTCTCCTGTAGCCCGTGCCACGCAAGACAACAGATAATTAATAAGCGATCCCTACTCATTACTGACGTACTTCATGCAAGATTTACGGGCGAGATTCCCAACGCTCACAGTCCCCAGCAGAAAATGTCGGCACCAGCGGATTAAAGGGGGGATGACTCCGGCGAAGCCCCGGCAGGCACCGTGCCCGGGGCAGGGAGAGCTGACAGCGGCCGTGGGGTGGTTTTTGGCTGGGCTCGGCCCCTTCCCCACGGTGGGAGCGGCGCCGGACACGCGGGACCGCGCGTGGGTGATTTATCCCACGGGCTCCGCGCAACCGCTGCCTCCGCGGCGGAGCTGCCCCACGCAGAGGGACGGGCGTCGGGCTCAGCCCGGGGGGAAGGGGAGCTCAGCCTCTCCCTTGGTTTCGGCACGTTTTCTCGCGGCTTTCGAGGGGTCTGCGGAGGGTGCAAGATTCCGCCGGCGGGATCTTGCCCGGTCCCGCTCCGCCGAGCTGCGAGCAGCGAGGCGGGACGGGACCGCCGCGGGGGTCACCCGTGGATGCCGTCCCTGAGCGCAGCCCACGGCGGGACGTGTCCCCGTGTCCACGTCGCGCTCCGCGGCCGTCGGGGGCCGGGGGGGCGGTCGGCTCCCCCCGCTCCCCCGGCCCCGGGCTCCCCCCGCGCCCTCCCGGCTCCGGCGCTTCTGGCGGGGCTCCGCGCCGCGATCCCCGCCGGGCAACACGCGTGGAGGGACCCGCAGCCAGCGGGCAACTCCGAGCTGCTCCGGTCGTGGCTGCGGGGACCCTCGGAGGATCGGGACACTCGGGCCGGTATTTTTTTGTTAAATCGTGACGAAAGAGATACGTGGAGGCGTTTTGAGGAACTATCGCGGACACGAGGCCGAGCCGCTCGCTCTTGTCAGCGTTATTTAAACCCTGTCTTTTCACCGTACTACTCAGCCATCGCATCCGACAAACCCGAGGTGTTTCTTGAATTAATTTATACTCTATACTTCCCCTGCCTTCCCGTATAACCCGTTCCATATGTTTACTGCCACTTGTACGGAGCAATTCCGCCCGGATTTGTCTCTTTTCTCCACGTTCCTTCGGTTTAAAATTATGCCCCTTGCTCCGCGAAACAGCGACGAGCTGAAAAACTTCCCATTACCCCCCCGCGGCCCCCCCCGCTGCCCTTACTTTTGACAGAGGGTCCTCATTTATTCAGACACCACCCTTAGTGTTCGGGCGGCCAACGAATTAGTGAAACACGACGGAGCCCTGGCCGTACTGGGGTGTCGGGGGGTCCCCTCCCGGTCTCTGCGGCCCCGGGACCGGGCGCTTCCATCCCTGCCCCGGCCTCCCGTTCCCTCCGGGAAACCTTTCGGGCAGCAGCGTCCCTTATGCACACCTGCCCAGAGCTCCGGGGAGCCCCAGCCGAGGTTAATGAGGCCCCCAAAATCAGAACAAAAACCCTCCCAGTTTCCCGACGTGGCTTTTTGACCGCCCATCTTTTGTCCGTCTTCTCTATTTTTTGGATCAACAAGGTATTTTCGTGCTAAGGTACTGATTTCTAACGGTCGAGGCGAAAGAGGCCTTTGGAGCTATTGTAATAAATAATAAGGAGAATAATTATGAGGGAAGTGAGAAGAATTTGGGCCGCATTCAAGCGAGCAGACGAATCCACATCGGATTATTTAAACAAGCTCACCTCCGAGACTAGCACATTCATAAATAAATAGGACGCATACAATAAATTAAAAAATCCCCCTCGAATCACACACCTTGATTTCTTTCTTTTTTTTTCTTTGAAATAAACAAAAACTCATTAATAATTATAAATACTGACCCCCATCTCTGAGCAGGTCAGGTTCAGCGCAGTACAAACGGGCATCATTTCCCAGCATTCGCAATTAACCTTTGATAATTAAGGTTTTTATATACCTTGTGAAACATCTGCCCCGGGGCCGCTTATGTGAGCAGCCGCAGCCAAGGCGGAGGCACGGCCGGCATGAGCATCGCACATCAGAAACTCGTTCTGGGAGCAGACCTCCAGCCCCCAAATTCATTAAAAATAAATATTAACGTTTATGGAAAACGCTCCTATTGTAAGATTTTGACACTGCACTGTAAGAAAGGATGAACTTCACCATCCGGCTGCACTCACAGTCAATAATTCAAAATCATTGTAAATCAAATCCTACAGCTAAAAAAGTGCATCAGCCGATATTTTTAAAATTGTGACTCTTACAGTGCCTGAAATTGTCGAATTTCGCGCCTAAACGTGCACTCTCACTTCGCATCAGTCTGTCCGGTAGATATAGTCCCGACCAACTCACGCAACCGCTTTTTGTATAAAGAGCATCGTTTCAGACTGGAAATTCTGCAAAATACCTGGGGCTTTAGGGAGGAACTGGACGAACAAGCCGCAGGCCCCAAATTTGATACGCTTTTTTTTTTTTTTTCCCCCAGCTACTAGCAGGCAATCACCTTTCTCTGCAAAAATGCTCCTCATTTAATGAGTGGGTATTTTTTTTTGTTTGTTTGTTTGGGATTTTTTTTTTTGCTTGTATTAGGGACAGATTTTATTTAACTGTTAGAAACACAGACTATTTCTCGAGATCCCTATTTAAAATAATCTCACACAAATGCATATAACTAGTTTCAGAAACTATCAATACAACCATCCCGTTTGGAGGCTTTTCTAATCTAAATTTTTACGTAAGAGTGGAACGCATTTTTAAAGCCTTCCTTTGCTTATTTTTACACTTCGGATATTGTGACAGACGTCCCTATTTTGGCTGGGCAGGTCAGAAAAGGATGACAGTTCTAGTAGCACAAAATTTGCTATGAAGAAGAAAACAAGTTCACGAAGTGATTAAAAATTCTTCCCTGGGGTAGGGGTACTTTCGCTTGGCTGATTAATTACCGTTTTGACGGGAAAAAAAGTTTTGCCGAATTTGGCACGTTACCGGCCCCTCAGTTGAAGTTCTCGTCGCTTTCCCCTAACTGGAACAACCGTAACGCGAAAAAATAATGAAACTGAAACTCTTCGCCTCCTGGATCCCTCAGGAAACGTCCCGATCGGGAAAATATTTTCCGTAAAAAGGGCAGCAAACGAAGCCGACGCCCGCCAGCCTCGCCGGTGCGGTCGGAGGGGTGCGGGAGCATTTGTATGCAAATGAAACTCAAACTCTTTGTTTTTCCAACATCACCTTTTTTAAAAAAAATCTAATTAAATGACCCCCCTTACCCCCCCGTGCCCACAGCCGAAGCTCAGTGCGGCCGCGGGTAGCGGCAGCCGGAGGGACCCGGTCCCCGGAGCCCGCCCCGGCCGGGGGGTACCGGGAGCCGGGGGGACCCTCGGGCCACTGCGGGAACATCGTCCCCGCAGCCCCTGCCCCTCCCGCGGCCGCCGGGTGTCCGAGGAGGGGCCCCAGTCCCTTCTCGTGGCACTTAATATTCAGGAAATCCACAAAGTGGTGCGGAGAGAGTGGAAAACGTGACGTCACAGGCTAATTGGGAAGGAGCATTAGGGCTGAGGGAACAGCTCGGTCCCGAGTAACACATGACGTTTAACGGCGGGTAAAGCGTCATCACCGTTTAAACGCGGATCCCGCTCCCAGCGATTTTCTGCAAACACCTGGCCTCATCAGGCGTTTGACTATTTAATTATCTCTGAAAGTCGCGTTTAGAGGACGCAATTAGGTTTGAGCCAGGGCTGCTCCCTGACAGATGAAGAACATCGCCCGTCCTCCCTGCGACACACGCTCCAACAGCTCTCACAAACTGGGTGTCCTCTCCATTTCTTCCAGAGCTCTACAAGCATGAGGAAACTCTCCCTAAAACTGCTATTGTCTGAGTAATTTTCAACTGATACCCAGCAGAATGGCCCACACGCTCAGAAGCTCTCCACACCCACCATCTCCCTCCCCACCACCAGCACTGGGAACAAGACACCCCGAGCGTTACACTCCTCCTTGGTCGTGTGCGACCACGTACCCATCCATGGCCTGGGACACCTTTTCCCTGGCACCCTTTTGTTTTATAGAACACCAAAAGAACACGAACAGCGAGTAAGACACACACTGTGAAAGATGGTAAGCCTCTCTCTCTCTTTTTTTTTTTTACATGCAGGATTTTAAACTTGCATTTATTAATTAGTTTTCATTTTTCCCTAGTTCACAGACAAGGGATGCAAGGGTTGGTAATACAAACTAGTAACTAGCCACCAACGTGATGAGATTTCATGCTGGGCAGTGTTTCTTGCCATAGCCTCTCCTCTGTGAACTGATTTCTAGCTCTGCAGAGATCTGTAGGTTCAGAGGTTCCTTCACCAGCTCTGCCGAATGCACGGGGGCTGCAGCCCCTAAAACTGGTGTCACTTTCCCTCATTGACAGAGTATAAAACCATCTTTCTCCACCCAGAGCTGCCTTCAGAAAGCGGTGCGATGGCATGCACAGGCCTCAGATTCCAGGCAGTGGTCCGTGCACATCCCCCAGTCCAGGGTTTCGCATCAGATCTGATGCTGCACAGCACGATCCGTAACCGGAGTGACGGATGCGCAGCTGCACTTGCGGAAACTGCAGGTAACAAATCTGTTTTGCACATGACACTTAGGAGATATACAAAAGGGTGAGTTAAACGTAGGTTTGGTAAATAATTACACCCAATCTGGCACAGCACCTATGGCTGCACTGTCCATTTTTAGATACTAAACGATTTTTTCAGGCAGAAGACAATGAATTGTCCTCATCCCTCACATATGAGTTGAAATTCAAGCAAGTCCTGCATCTGTTGCAAAATTAAGGATGCCCTTAACGACATCACATTAGCCCTCGTGCTGTAAACACTTAAACGTGTGCTTAGGTTATTCACTGGGTGCAGAGTCCACTGACTGAAATGGGGCTGTTTATAGTTCATAAAATTAAGTTAATGACTACATCTGTGCGGAGCTGGGGCCTTCAGTTTTTAAAAGCGAAGCGAAGAAACAGAATAAAAATCCCTTCGTTCTCCAGTTTCACGGTCAGCCTCCAGTCACTTTTGGTTCCCAGTTCTCCAGTACTACGTCAGATCTGGATGGTTTGGGTTTATAGATCAGCGGGGAGATGTTTAAGTCATTTAACACAATAACGGTTAATTGAAACAGTTTATTTAAAAAATAACAAGATGTTTTATACATATTAAAATCATATTAAAGCTGACTTCCCAGTCTCTCTCAAGCACCGTAACAGCTAGTTAAACCCCCTAAGTCAGAGCACCAATTACATAAAATCGCTGTCGTTAAATGCCAAACAATGTAAAACAATTAAGTGATGAAGAGCTCCTTCCTGTTGGTTCATTTCTTAAACAGCTTTTTATTTGTATGTGCACCTTGTTTTAAAATACAGGTACAAAACCACTAAAGTGACCCTACAGTAGAGATTAGGAACAGAATCTCTTCTCATTCTCCTAGAAATTAAAGGCCCTGGCACAGGAGAAGGGTCTGCAGCCTGGGCTCACCGAAAAGAAAATCACACTAATCAAAAATACTTCAGAAAAATGTTCTAAAAATGACCAACCAGGTGCCTGAAATCTCCTAAATGGCTCCTGTGTTTAGCAGGTCCCCTTTGCAACTGCTGCAGATGTTCCATCTGACTGGCCAGCTGAAACCTGCCATCACGGAAACGTCAGCTCCGACGGACTGGGGCACACCAGGGAAGTGTTACCTGCTGCTAGGGACATCAATAACAGAAGGCAATTAAAGACACATGTGCTCCCAGACATGAGATGCTCAGAAACTCAGTATGATTCTAGCCTCAGGCTAGAATAACTTTTTTTGGAACAAAAATGTGCTGCGTGGATTAGGATTTCTGTATGCTGTTTGCGTTCCAAGAGTTTTTATCTGTTTTAATCTCCAAAGTTTGGCTGAGATTCAATGGATCCTTTAAAAAGTAACTTGTTGTAGGAGCCTAGCTCATAAATCAGTAGACAAGGTTAAAATATTTAACAGAGGTACCTGTGCTCAGGCCGCACACGGGAGGGATGCAGGCGACGGGGGAGGAGCTCGCTCTCCTCATCTTCATCTGAGCGAGGAGCCTTGGCCCGTGATGAAACCCGGGTGCCTCATGCTGATGTGCTCAATTTAACCAAAATTGAAAAAAAAACCAAACCCAAAAAACCCAACTGAAAACAAGGTTTGGCTCTGAACCAGCTGACGCTGGTGGTGGTTGTGTCCTCGGTTCAATGGAAGCGGGGTCTGGATTTAGGGGAACCTGGTTTTCACGAGAGATGGCAGGAAGCTGGTGGCACTGGTTCCCAGGTGTATGTACATGGGCTCATGGAGTATTTTTCATGCTGTTTCCCATTGCAGGGAGCTCCTTAATTTCCCAGAGTACAAGTGTTCTGGCCAAAGTCACCCCTGGATGCTGTAAGCCAATCTGCGTGAAGATGCTGCGCGTCCTCCGTATGACTCCTCACAACCACGTTCTTCCTACCGTTCACCCCAGGACTTTGCCCAGTGCCTCCTGCTCTGAAACCAGCCCAGGTCACAGGGGTTGCAAGTCAAATCAAGCCTGATTTTCTCTCTGCTAACTTCAGAGGGGGACTCAGGCAGGTGGGGTTTAGGTGCTCGTCCCCTCAGCTCTGCCCACTCCAGCTCAGATCCTGCAGCCTGTAGCCACCCTCCCTGGCTTGTGTTGGTGATGCTTTTTGGACACTAATGAACCCACTACGTTGTGATATCTATGGAAAACCCATCCCATAGATTCACTTGGGTTGGGACGGAAGAAGAAAAGGGTAAATTTTTCTACAGTTGTCAACTTCTTCCTCCTGTACCCCACTTCAGCATGTTTTTTCTTGCCCCCGTCCACGGACCAGTCTAATTGAGAATGAAATAGGGAATTAGGAAGGTTGTATTTTAGTGAAATACTTCAAAAGAAGGAATGTTAATAGAGATCAATCTATACACAGAAAATTCCCCTTGAAGGTGTGAGATTTTGAGAGATTAATTCCTTTATCATTCATACAAAGGGAATTAGCTGTATGAAGAAATTAATTGCTCTCAGGGTATGCCCTGGGCCCATACACAGGCTTTACTATCAACCTAGTTACAATGAAGCTACAGCCTTGTAGGAACAGATTTCCTTTTCCTTCCTAAGAGATTATTAACGAGTGTTATAGGGCTTTCTGTACTCAGCCTTAAGAAAGACCAATATTCTTACAATGTTCAAGAAAGTGCAGTGGTTTCTGATTTCCAGTCTGACCCTACGGGTCTTTCTCAGGCAAAACCTGGACCGTGTTTTAGGTCTTTCCTTCTCCTTGCACAAGTGGATTGGGATTCCTGGAAGGACTTAAGGTCTCTGGTGATGCAGCAGATAATGTGAATTCTGTCTGCTTGGGAAAACCTCGATCACTCTGAAGTCACCAGGAGGAGACGTGTTATCTGCTTCAGCTGGAATGAGAACGGATTTTTACACTGCCTACACTGCAATTCTTATATCTGATACAGCAAAATTCTATTTACTATGGCCAGAACAGAATTTCAAACCCATATACGGCCACGACTGCTTAAGAAGTTTAAACAATTTTGCTTTCTGTACATATAGTATGACACTTGCAAATTTTTGGACTCAAATACGCAAATTCCGAGAACCCACGGATAGTTATCTGTCTGAAGCACAGACGGATTGATGTAACATGGCTCCGTACCCTTCCTGCCTCACTCAGCAGTTTCGATTAGATATAAGGAAAAATTTTTCCCTCTGAGGCTGGTGAGGCAGTGGAACAGGTTGCCCAGAGGAGTTGTGGCTGCCCCATCCCTGGAAGTGTTCAAGGCCAGGTTGGATGAGGTGTTGAGCAACCTGGTGTAGTGGAGGGTGTCCCTGCCCATGGCAGGGGGGTTGGAACTAGATTGTAGAATCATGGAATGGTTTGAGTTGGAAGGGACTTTGAAGATCATATAGAACCATAGAATGGTCTGGGTTGGAAGGGATCAAAGATGATCTTGGAGGTCTCTTCCAACCCAGACCATTCTCTGATTCTCCGCAACCTGCGCAGGGCAGCGCAGGTGCCCGCGGTCCGCTGGGCGGCAGCCCGGGGCGCGGGCACCCTCTGCCGGCAGCGGGGGCGAACCGGCCGCTCCCGGGGACCGCCGCCCCCCCCCCACCGCCGGGGCACGAATCCTGGAGCGCAACGTGCGGCAGGTCCCTGCTCCCACCGCGTCCTCACCCCGACAGCCACCGAATCGCGGAGCTGGAAAGGGCGGAGGTGTGGGGGGGTGTGTGTGTGGGATTTCGGGGCACCGCTTTGTTATTTTTCGTGTTAAAGACAAGTTCAGAACAATTACTTGCAATTAAAATGTCAAAAAAAAAAAAAAAAGGAAACTGTAGAATAGAAAGAATATCAGTAGAGAGGAAAAGAGAAAGAGGGAACAGCTCCGCCTTCAAGTACGAAACTAAGCCCAAGCACCAGTACAGGCTGGGCGGAGAATGGATGGAGAGCAGCCCTGAGGAAAAGGACTTGGGATGCTGGTGGATGAGAAGCTCAACATGAGCTGGCACTGTGCACTGGCAGCCCAGAAAGCCAACCGTGCCCTGGGCTGCATCCAAAGCAGCGTGGGCAGCAGGTCGAGGGAGGGGATTCTGCCCCTCTGCTCTGCTCTCCTGAGACCCCCTGCAGTGCTGCCTTCAGCTCTGGGGTCCCCAACACAAGAAGGACATGGAGCTGCTGGAGCGGGTCCAGAGGAGGCCACGAAGATGATCTGAGGGCTGGAGCACCTCTGCTCTGGAGACAGGCTGAGAGAGTTGGGGCTGTTCAGTCTGGAGAAGAGAAGGCTCCAGGGTGATCTTATTGCTGCCTTCCAGTATCTGAAGGGGCTACAGGAAAGCTGGAGAGGGGCTTTTTACAAGGGCATGTAGTGACAGGACATGGGGCAATGGCTTTACACTGAAAGAGTGGAGAATTCGATTAGCTACAAGGAAGAAATTCTTCCCTCTGAGGGTGGTGAGGCAGTGGCACAGGTTGCCCAGAGAAGCTGTGGCTGCCCCATCCCTGGCAGTGTTCCAGGCCAGGTTGGATGAGGCTTTGGGCAACCTGGTGTAGTGGAAGGTGTCCCTGCCCATGGCAGGGGGGTTGGAACTGGATGATCTTTGAGGTCCCTTCCAACCCAAACCATTCTGTGATTCTGTGTGTAACGGGGAGCAAACTTCAAGCAACACCACGTTGCGAGTAAGGCAAGCGCAGAAATGCCAGCAGGCAACGGTTGGGCCCCAAAGCCACGCACCAGCGCGGTGGTAGGTGGGGACTGACCTTCTTGTCTCTCTTTCTACAGCTGTTTTTCCAGATTTGGTACACTTCTCCCTGAGATCCAGCCCAGGCTAAAGCCTCCCAAGCGCCTGGTGCCTGTACAATAGTGTTGAACACCAAAGCAAACAGGAAAAAAGTGCGAACACTTTCACATTTAAGACAGATTCAGCAGTACAACTCTAATAACGCACATTTTTACGCTAGTTTTAAAAAAGGAATTAGTCCTTTAGCTTATTAGCTTACTGCGGATCATGCTTATTCCCTTCCCATCCCAAATAAAGTTCTAGCAAAAGGCTTTTTTTTTAAAGTTGTTAATATCACAAGATTTTGGTTCAAAAGGGGAAAGCTCTACTTAACATATTTCAATGAAAGGCAACGTGAGCACACAAAAGCTGCGATTTTAGCAATGTCAGCAAATAATAAGAATCATTTTTTCTGAGAAGTTTTTTGTACGCAACCGGCAATAGCAACACATCTGCATGTCCAGCAGCTCAGACGTCGGCTCTTGCAGGTCATGGACAGCCTTTGCAAAACAGTGTGTATGTACCTGCACCCCCTCCAGCTGAACCTCCTGCCTGGCTCCACAGACCTCGGTCTGCCCTGGGACTGGGAGCTGCTGGTTCAGCCGTGCGGAAAACAGGATGCAGAGGAGTACATGGGAGCATCTCCTCAAACCCACGCCAGAGCCTGCTTCTGCTCCCTCTTTCTCACATAAAACTGCACTCACCTCATCAACTACTGCTTGGTGAAGTTCTGGATAGCGTTACGACGGCGCTCCCTTTCCAATTCCTCCCCCTCATCAACCATGACAAGTAATTTTGCTCCTCCTAACTCGTACTGAAATCTTCTCCCTCGGAAGGCTCTTTGAGATCCCTGTACAACAGGCATTCCCAGGGAGATTGTATTTTGAACTGAGATAGTTTCCCAAGGCTTTTGTTATTTTGAAGCTCCTACATGAACGAACTTTCTCCTAAATCCATGCCATACGCTCCAGCTACGCTGGCTGCTGACGGTTTCTTTGATTACAAGGGAGGAAGCTGGTGGGTCACCCTGGGATTGTACCCAACGACTTTGAAAGCTCTCCCATCTCATCCTGTGATTGAGCATCGTCTTCCGGCACATACTTAGAGCTGCAGATAAATGGCAGGGACTTAAGACAACCCTCTGCCTTGGAACGATTTCTCATTTGCGACCCTTCCAGCCCGCCTAGGGAAGAGCATCAGGCAGAAAAATTCACTTTTCAACACTTGGTGGCAACAGACCATTGCTTGAGTATCAGCTGCACCGTACTCGGAGCTGCCTCAGACTGAGCTTCTAAGCACAAACCACACACGAGAGCGATCAAGAGCTACGTGCTGTAGAAACGAATCATCCTACAGCCCTTTTCAGATCTTTTTAGCTACTTCCAAATTTCTCTGGTCTCCCTTCAGCATGCTTGCTGCTGATGTGCTGCTGAGGGATCAGAGTAGTAACTCACGAGTGGAAACTCAGGATTACCTTTTCTCTCTGGAGGACTTCTTGAATGACTGGCTTTTGAGTCCTAAATGATGGCAATCCTCTAACAAGCTATGGAAGAGCCTTTGAGTTTGACATCTTTATAAACATCAACCTTTTTATCCCCAATGTTTGTTGTTTAAGGAAATCCCTTCTAGTTCTTACGCATGTATAACACATAAAACAATTGAATTAATACCATATGAGGGTAGAGGGGCGAAAAATCACGTTTATAGCCAAAACAGTCCAGGAAAACTGTACAGCTGAGGTTTAAGATTGCCTATAGTGACTTTGTATTTTGTTTAGACATCGGTGTTAATACTTCATATAGATTATGTGCAGTACAGATTACAACAGTATGTGCTGTGTGTTGTATAATTTATGAACTATTAAACTTAATTCTTATGTTTTGGGGTTGTGAGTTATAGCTAAACAGAACCTAAACTACCAGCAAAGGAAGATTTTTTTTTTTGACTTGTTCTTTTTTTGTGGATGAAACTGTTTTGTGGGATGGAGGGGAGACAGACCCAAAGCCAAATACTTGCACACTCACCCTCAGCAAGTTGAGAGCTCAAGCTTTATTAATTTAAATATCTTTTATGCTCTGCACGTGCATAAGCCATACTGGTGGAGTTCCAAAACAGGGATCATACGACTGGTTTTGTGCTGCACGTGAGAGGAAGACCACGGCAACTGAGGAAGGCAGTGGGGAAACGCTTCTGCTTCCTCAGAACTACAGGGATGCCAGAGGAAGGGCTAACGGTTGTACGACAGTAACGTCAGTCCATAAAATCCGCAGGTCGCCCAGTAGCGTTGACTACAAGTCCCAGCTGCCCTCAAAAACGGAGCTGCAGCTTGATTGGGTTTTTAATAACCTAGCTCAATTAGACACCCAGGTGCTCATGACGGCATGGAGCTCAGGGCAGGCCTGGGTGTAACGCTCGCCCCGCTCCTCTCCTGGATTTGCATTCCCTCTGAACTCCGTGCCGTTGGAGGCAACTACAGCTGCTGCTACTGCACCGGAGCTGCGGGTTCAAAGGCACTTTGCTGTGTCCGTGCTGGCAGCGGGCAGCGTGTGAGTGAACATGAGCAGAGGCAACTGGGAAGAATATAAGGAAACAACTGCAAGTAATTAAGAGAGGGAAGAAGGGCTGTATTAACAGAGGTCAACCTCCTAACGACGGTTTTCTTTGGTTCCCTGTGTAGTCAATGGAGACTCTCATGTTGTGCAGCCCGTAGCTCAGATAAACTGTCCTCCTATAACTCAAACACTGTCTTTTGTGAGCCCTGTGCTATCTCTCTCCCGTAGTGGTGACAGCCTTTTGCGATGAGCAGGTCCCAGTCAGAGATGCTATTGGTTTAGAAACAGGCTTTTTTTTACTTGCTTCCTCAGGCAGTGCAAAACCGAAGAGCAGTATTCACCAGTGAAAAGGCCTTGTGGTTCCCTCATCTCATACGGGGATGTGCTTAGAAGCTCAGTCTGAAATCCATATTTTTCATACGGAAATACTACCTGATGCTGCACTGCCCCAGACAAAGTTTTGCAAGGAAACGCCTGCGACTATTTTAGTTGATGGCCAGCAGAACCAGAACGTCGCTGTCGGTCACCACTTTGCAACACAGAGCACCAGGAACAGCTGGCCAAGGGTCCCCACTGCAGCTGGCCGAGAGTCCCCACAGAAGATGTTCAGATGATACTGGAAAACTGCGTTCTTTTACTTGGGCTCTCAAGAAAGAGTGATGCTTCTCGCTCCCATGCCTGGAGTTTACACAGCAGAATTTAAACAAACAGCTTTACGAGGGAGGAAGGAGGAACCCAAATAGAGTGGACCTGGAAATCCTGGAGAGCTAACAGAAGGTGAGACTACTGCCCTCCGGGTATGTTGGCAATGGTGGTGAACACACTCCTGCTCCGGCTGTAGGCAGCTGCTGAAGGAGCCAGCCACTGCCTTCTCCCTCTCGTCTGTCGTCAGGGCGCAGAAAAAAACCAAGCCTTGGCCAGACGAGTCTCTTACTCCTCACGGATCCTCCGCATCTGGGGCTCTATCCAGCAGCTGATTCACCATAAGGACTTCTGCAAATGACGCTTTTCAATAAATTCTATTGCACTTCGACACGTTTTATTGTTTACAAGGTTCGCTTGGGAGATGAAACAAAAGCTAATTACATCGACTGGTACGTCAAGAAAATGGATTGATTTGATATCCCCTCCAGATGGGCTTCCTTTACGTGGCAGCATGCATACCACATCTTAAAGAAAGGAGACAGAATACGTTAGGAAGGCACATTTGAGCCATCAAGCCTGACACTTCTTTATTACAGTGTATTTATTTTTTATCATGTGCTTTGACAGAAGTCTCATAAAGTGTTATGCTCCTTCTGTAGGGTCAAAGTCTTGTGACCTTCCATGATTTTAGAGAGAAGGAACATAATTTTAGAGGGCATGTTTATTATTTCTGTAAACAGTCTGTTTTTCATGCCAAGAGAACGGTTTTTCTGTATGTACTTAGATGACAGCTCAACTTTACTGGCTCACTTTCCTGACTAAGCCTTGCCTGCCAAATGTTTTTGATCACAGTTTGGCAAACAAGACAATATTAATAGTAGAGCTGAGCAAATAATCTCCAGAAAACTGCTGATTTTTTTTAACCTCTTTTTATTGCTTCCATAACATCCCTGAATCAAACGCAGTTTCCTTGCGTACAATTACAATTTTAAAGCAGCCTATTTTTCATTAAAACCAAAATACCCCAACTCCATGGAATCAGAAAAGCTGCTTGCTGAACAGCTAGTTGTGACAAAGCAGGTCCATCACGTTGTGCCACTTAGGTCCCCAAAGAAACAAGTGTCTGTGTCACTCAGCGGGAACACACATGCTTGTCAATTTAAACTCCAGACAGCCAGCTTCCAAATCTGTTTTTACTGGCACAAAAGTCCATGGATGGTAGACAAGACCACAGCCAAAACAAACTTGTCTTAAAATCCGAATAGTCCACTTTCGCACTATGTACTGATTTCTGACAAACGCGCTTACTTTCCCTTCAAATGGTAAAGATATATTTCAGATATACCTTTCTGAAGGTCCTGCATTCATGCATGACCTGATGCTCCGTTAATTTGGTTATCATACAACGCACGATCCTAGTCTTTGACCTCTGATGGTCCATAAAAGCTCTCGCAGCACCCTGCAGACGCTACGAGCTTGAAGCAAACTGACTCCTTACCTAAAGGTCTTTTTGTTGTTGTTTTTTTTTTTTTTTTTCTGAGTGCCACAGAGGTCATAAAATCCCTCCGTGTTGTCCCACTATTATGTCAAAAAAGGCAGAATTATGGTATATATCTGTAGAACGGCCTTCTGGAAACCAGCGGAGCTGAAGACAAGACAAGCTTTAGGATCTGATGACAGTACTGATGGCGCTGAGCTAGACCACGTCACATTTTACTCCCGTTCCTGCGCAGTGAACAACGTAAGAGGGATGAAGAATCTGGCTCACCAACCCCTCCACAAACATTCCATTTCCTCTTCTAGGGATGGATTTATTCGGGAACTTGGATGGGACTCAGTGAAAATCCTAACTAAACATACCATGCAAATTACCAGGCAGAATTAGCTGAAACAACCCTGCTTCTTAGACAGCTTGTGACGCAGCTCTGCAGCAATATTTCCATACGTACTGAGAGCTGCTCCCTTCCCTCTGGACACCCAATAAATCCATACAAATACCTGTGATTCTCTTTGTCGAAGTTGAACTTGTCCTGAGGTCTCTCTGGGTTTCGTTCAGTGCCTTAACGGTCAGAAACCACAAGACTTTGCTTCAGCAGCTCAGTCTTCCTCATGGACATTGTCTGCCTTCTTCCTACAGCAATCTTGTGGCAGGTTGTTCTGTTTTGGCAACCAAAAGATTCACACTGACTCATTGCCTGACTCTGCTCCATGGTCATTGCAGATGTTTTGTTAAAAAGTGAATCATAATTCTTTGTCCTCCTTCTTTCTTTCCCAAACGAAAAAAAAAAGCCCGAAAACCCAAACTCACTGCTTCAATCCCTCCTCTTTCAGCATCTCCCTCAGGAAGCAGTCATTCCATTCTGCCTCGTTTGATGGAACTATTATTTACTGAATAATTGTTTCTAATCTGAGACAGAGATAATACCCACTCTGGCAGGAAATTAGCCGCTTTAATGCACACAGCGGGCCTTAGCAGCTGTTGATTTTAAGAAACTGATCAAATTTTATACAGATACGATTCTGAATTTTCACTGAGCATCACAGGGGATCTGGCATTTATTACCTGTTGGTCAAAAATACCAATCCAACACAATGCAGGAGTCACTGAAAATCCCCTTCAGCTGAAGACTTACGATGTGGGAAAAAAAAAAAAAAAAAGCTGTAGACCGATAAGCTTTAACCATTAAAAAAATTACCACTGGAATTCCAACCAGAATGAACTACATCTCACTTAAGGTATTTCTTACTAATGCTCAAGACAGACTGGTAAAAGTGTGTGGTTTAAATTAGCTCCTTGCAAACTTAACAGCTGCTATGTTATCCTATTAAAATTTACTTTCCTCCATTGTGGCTCATATTAATTTGCAGCTGTAGAGTTGCATGTAACGTCAACCATTACAGGGTTTATAAAATGAAAAATACAAAAGCATTTGTTTTAGAAAGTAAAATGGTCACACACAGATGAATGCTGAAAGCAGATGACTGAAATAAATGCAGCAGGTTCCACTTTCACTACTGCAACTTTATTTCTTTAACTCTGGAAGGAGAACATATACCACACGCAGAGGGGAGAGGAGGGTCTCAAAGTTCCTGTGTTCCCTGATCTGGGAAAGAATTCACCATAGTCAAAGCTGCAGACTCTGGCTATCAGATTTCTTAATAATTATTTTAAACTATAGCCACTCAGAGCCCAAGACACTCAGACCTTTCCCCGTTAGCTTACCTGTGCTGTTGTAAAATGGGGGGTGATTATTACCTCTCTGCTGAGGTACAGTTATTATGAAAAAAAAAATCTTTTAATGAAAGGTGTGGGTTAGGTAAACTAGAGAAACATTTACCCTTTTGTGGCAACAAACTTACTTTGAACAACTTCTCACTTGACTTCTCAGGCTATCAGAACTATAAGGGCCCAAGCATAGTTTTAAGATCTTGAAGCTAATAGATGTGAAGCTGAAAAAAAAAGAAAAGATGAGCAGAAGGAAATTAAATACAAAATCCCATTAAAAAAGCCAATTGACGAAGAAAAAAAAGACCAGTGAGAATAAGAAGCCTCTATAGAATAGGGAGAAGGCTGGTAACACGGCAGAGAAACGCATCTTTTTAGAAGTAGGAACCAAATCCACATGGAACCAAACGAAAGGACAAGAAATGGGCCCGACAGGAAGCAAAATTGCATCTGCTGCACTTGTCCTGCTCTGAAACTAAACCCAATTCGCAGTGAGGGGTTTCCATCCTCACACTGCTTATGCCAGAGGACAGGAGGGATGAGTCAGAGGTGTCACCGACACAGTGCCCAGGCAGAACGTCTTGGAGCACCTATGGCAGTGGGCACCACTCATCTTTTCCAGGAAAAGGTGGGAGGCTGAAAAGGTGAACGATTCCAGCAAAATACTCAGTATCTAGAAGACCCACTGGCTCCAGTGAATCTGCGTACAAACTCGCTCGTGCTTAGGATCCACTCTCCAAACTCACAAGGGCACAACCACATTCCACTGAGGACTTTTCCAACCCCAGAGGCAGCCGCTCCAGCTGTTGGCATTGTTTCATGACATCTGCTGATTATCCCTCATAGTCTTTTGCCCATTTCCCATCACGCCCATGCCCCTCACAAACAAGTCAGAGACTGTAAAACGCGTGACGTGCCTGCACGAACGGCGCAAACGGAAGGCTCGTAGTGAAAACCTAAATCATCTGTGTAAAGGCCGCATTTGTACTGGAAAAGAGCACTGCTATCCCCAGCGAGCAAGTGGGATGTCAGGAATAAAGCGTTTAAGTAAGGATGAGGAACAATTTGGATGCAGAAGGAAAGGTAAAAGGTTAAAGGCGAACGGTCTGTACTCTTTGCAATGCCTTACTTTACGGATTAACCCCATAGGGTTATTTTTCAGCTAGCTGCTAGCTCTGAATCAGGAAGCGCTCGGAACACCTTGCTGAAAAGCAGGCTTTACGTTGGCCTAACACCCCGGTGCAAAATACCACCCCGTGGAATAGGTGGGATTTCCCAGCTACGCAGGAACTACCGAGGTGAAGTGCAGGAACTTCAGAGATGAAACCCATCTTGCCCCCATAGCAATCCAAGGAATATAAAAAAGGCAGAACCTTAATAAAGAGAAAAGTGGTTCACAGAGCTGGAAGCAGAACAGCTGCATCATGTCAATTTGCCACAAGGTGGCATGGGCGGATCTAAAATAAGTTCCAGTCAGGTAACATAATTTTAAGGTCTAACCAGCAAAACTCAGAGCTGGGGTAGGGAGGTTCAGCTTCACTGGCGTTATTTCATTTGTGTCAGGTTTGAGCTCGGCCCTACAGTTTTAGAAAATTTCATTATGTTCCTGGGATTCTCACTCCTTCCTGGCAAAGAAAAATGTTTCCTTTTCCCCATTTCACCCCTTGTGTTCTATCGAGTCGCTCTGACTAAGCAAAAATAACCTTCTCCTGGCCGTACCTGGGAGCCTGTAGCTCATGTTGAATCTCAGTGAGTTTTCTGCTGGTTCTGGTTCATTCTCTGAACCAAAAACCCCGTATCTTTAAAAATACGATATTTCTGAGCGTCCCTGCAAAATGGATTTCTTTGTGCCACAGTCGTGCGGGGCACAGGGACAGAGGCTGAGCTGCCCCCTCCGCTCTGCACCCCCCTCCGCACCTCTGCACCGGCACAAGGAGCCAGACCAAGGACATAACGTGGTGAAAACCTAAACTTTTTCTTCAGACAGAAAGGAGCAAAGCCAGCGTTTATTTTCACAAGGTGCAGTATGCCTCTGTGGTTGTATCTTCACAAGAAAACAAAGAAAACGTTATGCTTTCTTCTGTGAATTTTATGAACTTTGTAAATTCTTTCTGAAGCACGCAAGGAGTTTGTTTATTCATGTAATTATGTAACGATAAACACAAATTTTGGGAAGAGATACCACATGCCATGCTCGGAGTCGTGCTCAGCATTCCAGCCCTGAGCCAGCAAAACCCTAAACACACGAGACTTATAATTGATGGCAAAGACACAAATCACACTCAGCAGGATCGAACACTAAATGTGCGTCCTGTAGTTAACTGGAAACACAAAACTTGTAAACTTGAGGAACAGTTTCTGACAAGAAGACAGTGGAAGGGAAACCACATTCCAGCCTTTTAGAGGCAGACAGAGGTAAGAGCCACGCGGCCATTTTTTTGCTTGTTTAGAAATGACAGTTATTGTAGGAAATGCGGTGTGCTAATGCTGTAAAAAAAAAAGACATCTTTAAGGCACTTGGGTACATTCAGTGCACTCAGGACTGATATGTGTGAAGAAGCAAGCCCTGTCTCTCCTACACTGACAGCTCCTCCAGCTTTGTAAAAAGAAATCTCTTCAGCATCTCAGACAGAGATCTCTTCAGCATCTCATACTAAGTTCCCGAATCTATTTTTATACTTAAAAACGTAAGGTACAAATGACGCACTAGAGACACTAATTCTGTGCGCTGATGTACTAACGTGGCTAATGACAGACACGTAGCACTGCCAAAAATCTGCAAGTATTTTGAAAACCACAACTTAACTTCGCAAGTGAAGCACTGGCACAGGTTGCCCAGAGAAGCTGTGGCTGCCCCATCCCTGGCAGTGTTCAAGGCCAGGCTGGATGAGGCTTTGGGCAACCTGGTGTAGTGGAGGGTTTCCCTGCCCATGGCAGGGGGGTTGGAACTGGATGATCTTTGAGGTCCCTTCCAACCCAAACCGTTCCACGGTTCTGTGGTTCTGAGCGCGTTACAGGGATACTTGCTCCAGAAACACCCGCGTTACGGGTATTCCGCCTGGCGCCCTGACGCGCCGCGCGGATTTATCACTCCTTTATTTCACAGCTCCTGCGACTCCTCCGCTCAGGAACTGCGTATTCAGCTCCGGTACCGAACTAAACCATCACCAACCTCTTCCGCTCCGCGTCCGAGACCCACGCACCTTTCGCGCCCCTTAAAGACGCCGAAAAACATCTCCCCGCACCCGCGCTGGCGCCGCGCATGCGCGCCCCGCCGGTCCCTCCGTCGGGCGGCCGAGCGGCGGCGCGGCGCGAGCCAGGTGGGTCCCGCGCCCCCCTCCTCCCCTAATCCCCCCCGACGCTGCCCGCGGGGCCCGGCACGGCCGCCCCGTTCGCGCTGTCCCCCGGCGCCTGTCGCCACAGCAGCGCCACACGGGCGGCGGCCATTTCCCTCCTCTCCCGGGGCGGGCGCGGCGGCTCGGGCCGCGCTGGGGGAGGAGGGGAGGAGGGGGCGAGCGGCGGCCCGGGCCGCGGGCCCGCCTCTTCCCGCCTCCCGGCTGAGGTGAGCGGCGGCGCTGCGGGCCGGGGAAGCCTGCAGACACATCCCGTTAGCTGGTGGCGCCAGGCTTCTCCAGCCGCTCCGCGTCCGCTGCCCCGCTGGCGCCCAGAGCACAGCTCGGGGCCTCCGTTACGACCCGCGCGGGCGGGAGCGGCCCCGCTCCCCCGGGGCCGGGCCGGGTCACGCTCCGCGCGGTGATCCGCCGGTGAGGCGTGTGTGTGTGCGTCAGGGGCCGGGAGCACCGGGAGTGGGAGCAGAGCCGTGTCCCCGCGTTTTGGGGCGCTTACACCCCACCGCCGAGCTCCCGAAAAACGCCCATCGGTCCGTCCCCTTCCGAGCTGGAAAGGCGGACGTGCCTCCGGCAAATCCCTCGCTCCGAACGCAGGATCGGACGGAGCTTTTAGATGCGGCTGTTGGCGCTTTTGCCAACGGGCTGTAACTGTGCGTTTCAGCGGATTAGCACGAAGAGGAAGGGTGACCTGATACATGAGTAATCGAGACCTGAGTGTTTTTTCCCTTTGCACAGCTCCCTTGCTTTGCTTTCCTTGGAAAGAACCATGTTTTCAGGACTCCTGCACCTCAATTAGTAAAACTGAGCACCGCATCTGTGCGGTAATTAATCCCAAAAGAATACGCACCAAATAAGTTCTAAGTATTTGCAATACGTATTGCTTGAAAGCATTTTTCCATCTCTTGCCTTCCTCAGTAGCTTACGTGAAACATCCGTGGAGCCACACGTGTAGGACAAGAAGTAAGTTATGGAGACAGTCTTCAGGGCCAGATGCTGTGAGAGTGTCACCTCAGAGATCTAATTAGCAATGTAATCCCCTCTCGTTACGTGATTGCTTGGCTGGCAGCATAAACCGGTCTGAACAGTGTTTCTTCCACGTATTTGAGTAAATATTTTACTTCGGCGTAAATCCCGTTATACTCTTAGGAGTATTTTTTTATGATAGTAAAATTACAAATGAGTCATGAGTAGAGATTGTGAAATCCGACATGGATGAAGCTAGTTGCTGGGGAGGAATGTGCTACAAATACTGATAAAAAATGGATTACAAGTGCTCAGGTAAGGTACAAAATTGCTTGTATGTCTTAGTACTGGCTGGCAAATAGATACCCAGTCTCTGGCAATATATTCCCACTTTTCTGAATGGAGAATATGGTTTGCTGGCTGGCTTTGATTTTCCTTCCTGCTAGTATATCACTCAGAATTAAAGATGTACTTGTTCAAAGAGACTCAGTACAACTAGGCAAGGTGAGTTTCTCATTTTCCTCGCCAGGTGACCCAGAGAAGTCCCCGGTGGGTATTTTACTGCCGTGCTGCAGGAGCTGCTCAGCGAAGGGCTCCAGAGCTGGATGGCTGCTGCTGACTGCTGGCCTCGGAGTGCTCAGCCAGTTCACCTCTACAGGGTAATTAATACCTGTAACTCCTTCAAACAAGTACAAATTCTTCACTCAGAGGGTGGCGAGGCACTGGACCAGGTTGCCCAGAGAAGCTGTGGCTGCCCCATCCCTGGAAGTGTTCAAGGCCAGGTTGGATGAGGCTTTGGGCAACCTGGTGTAGTGGAGGGTGTCCCTGCCCACGGCAGGGGGGTTGGAACTAGATGATCTCTAAGGTCCCTTCCAACCCAAACCATTCTGTGATTCTATTTCAAAACAAAATCCTTTCCTGTTACTGCCACGGACACGTAAAGACTGCCAGCCTTGTTTGAAGCAGTTCATGGAATTTCCCTCCACCCGAGGGAACCCCACGCACCTCCAAGCTGGAGCTGGCCGTGAGGCACCGTGCCCACGGGACCTCGTCCTCCACAGTGACACGGTGACTCCCTGCGCCTTTCTTAGACATGTTTCCTGGGCACAGATTTTCTGTTTCTTTCCGAAACAAGGTTCAGACTCCAGAACTGCTTAAGCAAATATACAACAAAAAAACAAATTACTTCCTACCTTGTGTTCTGTGGTTATTTAAAAAAAAAAAAAAACAACTCAGAAATCCGTAAACATTTTTACTTCTGATTTTGAGTAGCTCGTTAATGTTGTAAATTAGAAAAATACCTATTTCCTTTCTTTTTTTTTCGCTCTGGAGTATTTCCTGGACTTAATCCTATCACAGGAATGTGAGGGAGTTACAGCCACCTGCAACTCTTGATCTCTTGCCACTTATATTAAATTCCTTCAACTCTTTGGCTCTTTGCTCAAACTGTTCCCTGTGTTACAGAGCTTGACCGTTTTGTTCCCTAGCAAAAAGTACCATGATGAAATGCCTGGAAGGACTGGCTACCTTAGAGCTGCTTAATTTTTTTAATGTTTCATCTTTTCCTTTACCTACTCTGCCATTTTTGAACAGCTGAGTTTTATTACGCGTAAACTTGAGAACTGCTCTGTGTCCCCAGAGCAGGTCCAATGCTTCTTAGAAATCCCGTGTACGTTAAACAGTACTTTTGCAAAGGTCATCACAAATTGGCTTAATGTATGGTAGCTCCTCAGAAGTGATAAAATTTAGGAAAGAAGGATTTCTTCCTTATTTCTCTGTTTTCCAACAACTTGACATTCGCCAGCTATTTCAAAGACAGAGCTACTAACACCAAGTACGCCGTTACTGGATGAGGGCTTCGCAGCCACATGGACACTGCAGTGTCATATATTTAGGAAATGATCTATCTCACAAAACAGAGCTAGAGAGGGTTGCTATACTTCTGTGACATATCTTCTTTCATTTTTATAGCTGTATCTAGTTTAAGTTGATTTTTCTTAAATTTTAGAGCCTGTGGCTAAAAAGAGGTTCTAGATTTTCCTACCTTGTAGTCACCTGCTGTGTTGCAAGTGCAGTGAATGGCCTGTCAGTAATACTTGATACAATTGTTCAGTTTTAGAACTCTCTTTGGAATTGAAATCTTCAGGTTACTACGCTGCCTTTACCTAACACTTCACACGTTATCATTTATTGCAATTTTAGCTAACAGTGGAGCAAACAGGAAAAGAGAGACTGTCAGACGTACAGATGATGAAAAGGAGGACAGGGATCACAGGTGGGCTGCTGCTCTGGGATCTCATTAAGCAGCTAAACATGTATATTTATCTCACAACTGTAACACTGCTGGTGTAGTCAAAGTCTACCCAAGATAGGCTTTGGCTCTGCTTTTATGATTGCTTTGCAGTGGTACTGCATTATGCTTAAAGGACAGAAGTCTATATTAAAAGAAAAAATCTAAAAGCAAAACTTAAAGTCTTTAATAGCATTTCATATAGTTTTAAAATTACACAAACCCAAAGCATTCTCTGGAGTGTTTCAATACAAGCCGAAAATAAAGCAACATTAATTGATTTTTATTATCCAAACTAGGAGAAGAGCAAAAAGCAAAAGGTGAAGGTGGAAATGTCCAAAGCCAGCTAGGAATCTAAACACATAGTTTGTATTAAATTAAAATTAACCTTAAAGTAAATAAGGTTTTAGTAAATTCTTAAGCCTTAGGATAATTTGATGTTTTGCTTCTGTCTATGTACCAATGAAAACAGTGCAGTCTGAGAAATTGTCAAGCATTTTAATTGCATCCAGCTCCTTATGAGACAATTTCTCCAGTTTTCTACCTGCCTAATCTGATAAATCAGTATCTGAGGTCACGGGACAGGTGGATTTGCTAAGTCTGCTGTAAAGTAGCCATGAGGCAGCCCATGCAGTGGAAGATGAATAAGCTGCCAGAAGCCCAGTGATCCTGTTCTACTTACCTAAAAAACTCGTTACTGTCTTTAAATGGCAATCATAGTTCAATAGAATTTTCCAGAGGATTTTATGTTCTTCATTTTGTTTAAACAGGAAAATGCCAAGCCTAGAGAGAGAAAGATTATTAGTTTAGTCACTAACATCCCACCTACACTGTTTGTTCGTTCCTTGGAAATGGCAAATTATTTCAACCTAATGGTTAACTCCCCCAAAAAGTCATCCTCGGTTAGCACAAAGCCTTGTCTTGACAAAAATACAATGACATAGCCTGTTTGAACAAGCATGTTTGGCACCGATTCCTGGAACTAGCCAAACTTTGCAGATGACTGGGAAAAATTTAGTTCTTCAGCTGAATAAACTGGCATTAACACGGAAGAGTACAAGTGTAGGAACAGATATGAGGGGCAGCCCAGCAAACCTCTTAACACCTACAGATCGATGCAGCAAAGCAGCGGGCTGTTGCACAGAGAATCCAAACCATCCAAGAATTAATCCCTCCTCCGGAATCAAATAGGTAAATGGGGTTATTATATTATCCATACAAAAATAATCACCGAGTACGTCAGCGACAGCTTCTCCAATGTGAACGTTTAGAACCTTCCCCAAAAGAGTATGCTTTTATTAAGGATTTAATTGAATTAGTATTTTGTAATTATCCAAAGCTTCTCTTTGTTCTTCAGTCACCTAACAAAAATGCTAGTAATGTCCCTCATTTCCTCCTACAGAGCCTTTTACCAGATGCTCCATTTAACACATTTTTGTTCTGTGCTGACACTTGAAAAATATGTGTCCCTTGACTTGTAATTCTGAGACTTGTCGTTTCTAAAGCCGCTTCTGTAACGACAGTGAGCGACGTGTGATGAAGCGATGCTGCTGTGGGGGGTGTGACTTGTGCAGGGCTCTTCCCATAGGGAATCTGGCAGTTCTTGGTCTGACTTGGGAGTCGGCCCTGCCTTGAGCAGGATGCTGGACTAGCTGACCTCCAGTTCTTTCTGCCCTCAGTCTTCCGTGATGCTAAATACAGGTTCCTGCCAAAGGTCTGGAATTCCCAGGAACTCAGCAGCGGGTTCTGCTGGACCTCTAAAGCAGTGATATGCTTTGGGTGCTGCTTGGGGTCTGACTCTTGTGGTCTGTGTGCTCAGAGCCTGGCACTGAGCAGGGCTACTGGAGGTGCTGGGGCTGTTCACCAGTTCTTGTCGCACAGGGACCCACAAGGACCAGTGTTTCAGAGGGTTTGAGCCCTCCAGTTCCACCTGCAGGCTGGGAAAGCTGCGGGCGCTTGGCACCTTTGCAACTGGAACTTCTGCCAACGTATTGAAGGAAAATGTGCAACGTAGGATTTTGGGCTCCACAATCTCTTCAGGTTTTTAAGTACCTAAGATACCTTAGTGTGGTTTCCAAAATCGTCTACAAATCTTTTGCAGTCCCATTTTTATTTAAGTTTTTTCCTTTTTTTTTTTTCCCCAGAAATATCCATACATGTATACATAAATTATGTTTGTTGTTTCCTAAAATGACTGGATGCAGTTTAGTTCATGCATGTGAATATTTTTTTTTGTCCCTGCAAGATTAGTAAGAAACTAGATGTGTAATTTTGAGGTCTGCTTTGTTAATTGTCTCTGTTCTTAGTCAACAGACTTTTCTGTAGAAAAGTGGTTGGATTCTTCTTCATTCTGATTTTTATTAGCAGTTTATTAGCAAATATATCTATTTTCATTAGATTTTTATTAGCAAAAAAACCCCAGTGAAGTCTGACTACAAAATTATTTCTGAAAATGACCAAAACAATTTAGTCCTGTTTTATGCTTCATCTCTCTTTATTTGCCAAATTAAGGCAGATGTTTAGCTGAGACGATGTTTTTGGAATTAATAAGGTTGTTGGCATCAGCCTTGAGTTGGCTCCTGCAGCTTGCTCTTCTTGCTTGTTTAAATAATACACACATCCTATCCACAGAAGCTTTCACAAATATTTTGTTTCTAAATAATTGGGAGGCATTTTTGATGATGAGCAGTGAGTAGCACTTAATTAACGCTGGGAATTTTTTAATAAGACGTGCAGGGAAGTGACGGAAATAGATGAAAGCCTTTTCTTGTCAGCTAATATTTCGTAGCTGAGATTGATTTAGTAAGATAGAATGAGATACTGTGTCCTGTTTTATTTAGCTTGTTGTATTACTTTATTTATCTAGTATTTAGTTAAATCAACAAAGTCTTTGCTTTGGTTTTTGGTAGATTTACATTCAGATGAACTTATTTTTGTTATGGCTTTGAGATATTACTTTTAATGCAGTTAATTTGTACTCAATGTAAATACTTCAATGATATTCTATGCTTTACTGGGTGAGAGAAAAAAATGTTTTGCTCAGGGTGTAACCACAGATAACAATGAAACATTTATCTCTGACTTTCTTTTCATGGCGTTTCAAAATTAATCTATCAGTTTAGCTGTGATTAATGTAACTTCACAAAATGATCTCTGTAGTTGTGTGCTCAGTTGTCTGATGCATGTAGACACGCATGTTTACTCGTGGCTGATAATAGGGCAATGAAGTGAGCAGAAAAAAAGGGATGGAAGATGCAGTTATTAAAACATCAGGTTGGTGTGGCCTGTTTGCCTCAATCCCTTTGCAATCTAGGCAGACACAGAAAGCAGTTTACAGGATGATTATCTGCAGAGTCCATAAGGCACTCCTCAGCAGTCTTAAGTTAAGAAAAGATAGTTACTGGCTCCTCCTAGGATACCATCACAAATCCAATTAACTGCAGGAAATACCGTGGCAACATCATTCAGCTTCTCTTCTGTAAGATGTGAATTCCCTACAACGTGTTTCTGGTGCTTGATACTGCAACAATGAAGGGCTCAACAATCACTCATTCATTTTGCAGGGTAACAGGTAAGGTGTTACATTGAAATTACTGAAACTCTATTAAAACTCATGTAAATTTACTATGGTTTTGACTTACAGAGTTCATTTTTAAGCTTTTCCACTTCTGGATGCTGTTAGCAAGCATCACTGACAATATTTCATTCTTCTGTATGCAGTCAGGCTTTCAAGTCTGATAGTCTCTTAGTAAACATGATACTCATGATCAAGAGTATCTGAGTCACCAGTTTTGTTTGTAGAACCGTTAATATCTTCATTTTACACCATCTCCTGTGTAATTCTCAATAGTAATTACTGTCTGCCAGCCTGTTCAGGGTAGTTTAAAATAACTTCTGTTAACTATTGCCTTAACACTACCACAGAAAGCTGATGTCACCTAAATAACATGAATCGAGTCAATTGCCAGAGCTGCCCATCACAGTAGCTTGCAGTTTCTTGCTATTTATGTCAAAAATCTATGAATAGGAAAAAGTGAATCACCAGGCAAACACCTACATAATCTTCTAATGAATTATATTCTTTTGTCTCTTTTGTACCTGAAAGCAGTTATAGTCCTTTGTAAATATCAAACTTAATGATTAAATGACATTCACCTTTTACTAAAATTTACCTTTATGGTGACTATTTTTTTCCCAAAGGGGAAAAAAACACAGATAGAAATAACAAATCAGTTCTCATTGTGGTCCCAGTGAAAGCACTGGAGTTTTACAACAGCTATAATATTGTTCTGCTGTGTAAATTACATATAAATAAACGATACGAAAAATTGTTTAAACTATTACCATATCTTTTTGTTGTCTTATATCTAAGTATTTATTTTCTTTTTCCCATTTTTTGATGTTCACTCATCGATAAACATTTCAAATTTCAATAAGCCTAGAGAATCCAAGTGTGTGCCTACTGAAATTTGTGCGCTCTGTGCTAAAACTGCCCTCAAGCCTTTTGTTAATTGTAGCTTAAGTATTTGTGAAATACCTACTATCAGCAAGCTTTTAAACTTAGATATACATTAGAACAACAAGCTTTGCATTTTGTTTCATTATTCATGATGATCGAGTTTAACAAAAACCAGTTATTTACAATTTTTACCAAACTTTAGAAATAAATACTTTGCCATTCCTGGCAATGTTAAAATTAGAGAGACTGTTGTAATTTAAAACGTGATTTCATTTACCACTGCTTCCTGTAGAAGTGACTATGTCTCAGCAAATTTAGAAGATTTTTCTGTTAGAAACTCTTAATGATCTGCCTATCTTAAAACATCAGATTTAAAAGCTGAATTTAGAGACCAGGTTATAATTTAGTAGCTCTTAAACACTTCATTAAATATAAACAGTCCTCCTTACACTGTCATGTTCTTGCTTAGTCTTAGCTATCTTTAATTATCTGTCTAATCCAGCTTAATTAGTGCAGTTTGCAGCACTTTGCATTTTGGCAATGAAACTTTTGGTATAAAGTATGGTGTGTGATCTTATGTTTAGACAAATACCCTGTTGACTTCTGTGAGGCTGCTCACAACAGCAAAGCTGCTCAGGAAGATAAGTACCTGTAGAATCAGGCCATGGAGTAAATTTTAGAGGTGTTACTCCAGTGCTTAGGCACTAAGCTAATATGGCTTCTATCTGCATCTGTACTCAACTGTGTTCCTTTAAAAATTGGGCTGCTGGGTAGTTACTTCCATGTGACTGCAACAGGGAGAGAACAAAATCACTTTAGAAGACGGTAAAAATAGTAAAATTAACCTCAAAATGTTATGTGGCAGGCATAACCATCAGCGTTTGCTTATCTTGTACAAATATATTTGAGGTTTAAAATAGCTTTTCTTATACACTGATATTTAAAATGGAGAGCTTATCCAAGATTTTTTCATATTAATACATGAACGGAATCTTTTGAAATGTGTGGTCTGCCGTTGTGGTCTCGGTTACCAAATCCACACGGATCTGGAGAGATGGGACCTCAGTACTGGTAGATAGTGCCACAGAAATGGATTGGGGAGCTTTACAATGGGATTCCTGTTCGTGCCGGCAGCTGAACTGCCCCAGCTGGAATTATTCCAGTCTGGAATTGCAAGCTCTTCTCTCAGTTTTGAAAACGTGTTCTGAAGTAGAAGATAGTAACTGCATCTATTAAATAAGCATCTTAACTGTATTGTAGAGCGAGCCCAGCATCTTCTTGTCTCATCACTTTTTGGCTATATAATTGCTTTCTGGCTGCTAGAACATTAGACATTGTTCCTTTCTCTCATTTAATTCTGGAGCAAAAATTCAGCCCAGTGACTGGGAGCCACTGATTTCCAGATCCTGAAATACTAAAAAGGAATCTTCTTTGTCACAGGGCAGAGTGACACCTAAGCCAGTTGCTAATTTGCTCACCCCACTGCCAGTTTGCTGTGTCCATCCTGCAGCCTGGTTCTGCGAACCAGTAAGGTGTGCCTCCTTTAGGCTCTTCCTAAATATTCCTACATCTTCCCGGGGTGGTCTGCCCAGCAGTTAGTTGCAGAATCTGCTTTGTTGTGGATCCCTCATCTCCCAGTTGTCCTGCTTGCTGCATGGAACTTTGCTACTCAACCTGTAACTTTACACAGAGAAGTGCTTTTGTTCCAGAGGAAATGGACGTGGACAAGAGGCTGCTTCGCTCCTTCAAGGAGAGCGGAAACACGGAGCGATGTCACCCGTGGCAGCCACCTCTGTGCGTGTGCGAAGCAGTGAGCAGGACTCGACAGCTGCCTTGTTACCAGTGTAACCAACAGGAAACCAAAAATGTGATAGCCTTTCTGTTGGGCATGGTTCTGCTCAAAAATGGAAAAAAAACCCTCAAAAATACATCCAGACATCAAAACAAGTACAAAATCCACAACTGGAGGGGACCTCCTGAAATATCCCTCGTCGTGCTTGACATCTGATGGTGTATCATGGTTTCAAGAGACCCGTGTTTCCTTGGGCAGTGGTGGAACTGCTGTTCAGCCAGCACAAGCAACACAGGGTTTATTTTCACTATGTTTTGGGTTTGTTAGTGGTGTTGTTTATCCACACTGGATGGCGTTGCTTGCTGTGATGTAAAGAGGTGGAACATCACCTGAGACACTACTCCCTTTCTTGAATCGGGAAACGGGGCTTAAAGGCCCAGCTGCTTTGCTGCCATGGCAGTGAAGTGCCTGGCACGGATAACGGGGCGGATCTGATTAAGGTGCTGTGGTGGTGGCCACGAGGCACGTCGCCCAGGTCCCTCTGACAGCTAATGAGGACCATGACCTGGAATAACACGCCAGGCTTGTCGTTTTCTCCAGCATCTATCAAGTGCTCGTGTGATGAACAAAATGCTGAAGAGGACCTTTTAAAAATTAAGAATATATGGTACACAGAAGATTCAGGAGAAAGTCCTTTCCTTTACCCAAGCACTGGTTTTACTTTTAACGCTCTCTTTATCCGTGCGGGAATGTAATACCCCTCTCTAGTAACATCACCACTGACATAGTACTTCCTGTCCCAAATTACAACATTTTACATCTGTTCAAGGCAGTGCAAGATAGCTCTGTGAAGTGATTTGTCACAGTCTTACTTAACTTTTTTCAGAAATAAATAGAAGGGAGTTGCTCACGTTGGTCACACTGTGCAATTGAAAACACCCCTTGGGAAGTAAATTTAGCTGACAGGCACATAGACAAAAAAAAAAAAAAAGTGAGTTGGAACAGCCTGGTTATACAGAACAGGAAATAAGGATTTGGTGTATCTTCTGAAATAAAACTGAGAGAGTTCTAATTTGCTACACAGCAAATAAACACAGTTTACTGCAGTTTAGAACAATCTTGCTGTTTTGTAATACTGTAGGTATATTATCTTCTGCATTAGTCTCTATCTCTTCCCTTTCCAGTTGAGAGTCCTTGTTGGCCTGAATTCTGGTTTAAAAAAAAAAAAAAAAGGAAAACAGTTTTAGATGATAGAAATATTGCTGATATTTAATCTCATTTTTTTGTAACACTTAAGTACAAGGAAATAGGAAAACTAACTAGTCACACTGATGGTGATTCTGCTGCCCATCTGGTGAGGCATGTCTTTTTCAAACGCCTGTATGTTGTCAGGACAAGCTATTGACATTTTTTAAAAGAACTTTCTGAGAAATAGAAACCAACAGCTTTTGTTAATTCAACTCTGTTAACTCTTACAAGAATTTCTGGGGATAAAATGAAGTTATTTCTTTAGCTACCCAGTTTCCTCTGATGGTGAAAGCCATCCGTTACTGATTTCAAAGTCCACTGGAAAAAAAAACAGAAAGGTTTTGGAGCTTCTCCAAATAGAATGCAATTATATGCAAGTATTCCTGCCTATTTATTAAAGGATTGACTGGTAAAAGTGCACAGTCAGTGATCAAGTAGCTGAGTAGAAAATGCTCCAGATACTCTTTAATCTTGATTAAGATTCATCTTCGTTTATATTCTTATTCCTATATTTACATTAGAAATGCATTTCTGAGCAGCACTGAAGTTTCAAAAGGCCTTTTGCCTTTCGCAAACAAATGTAATTCCCATCTTTTTGAGGTGACTGATACAGCAGCATTAGAGGGTTATTAACGTGTGTGTGTGTTCTGTTCTCACCTTTAAGCATCTTGAAAAGGACAGGGCTGCGAAAGGTGACTTTGTGGAATAAATTCCACTAGCCCTGTTGGAAGAATCATTTATTCAAGTACGTGGTTGGCAATGTAATATCTGAATGAATGGAATTCTATTTGAATCTATTTAAATATTTACTTGAAAAATAATTATTCAGACTTACGGATAAAAGGTGGACAATGAACAGCAGGCAGGTAACACCACACTTCAACACAGCACAGGACTGTTATACCACCTACTCCCACAAGACTTTTTTTTAAATTATTATTATTTTTTTTAGCAAATCTGTCTTTTAAAACACTTTAAACTGCTGAATCCTAGTACTGGTTTTGCAGAATTTGTGACCTCAGGTTTGTCTATTTAGTAAAGTTTCTATAGTTATACATACAGCAGAGATGTTTGGTATGAAAAAAATGCTTTTTTGTTACAGTTGCAACTATTTTCCTGTAGAGATAAGAGAAACAGAGTGATAATCTTATACTGAGTAAGAATTTCCACTCAAGATCAATGCAAATGGTTTATTTAAACATCACAGTGACTGATGAATATGTTCACATCTACAGCTTTCCTTTAGCTTTCTTCTTGTCAGATAGAAGGTCTTCAGAGCAGGACTTACCTTGTATTAGAAATCATATTAAAGCATGAGAAAAAAGATTTCTGCTTCAACAGACTCTTGTGTTCACTTTTCTTGTTAGAGGAGAGTTGTCACATGTGTGACTTCAAACTTGCCAACAGACTGAAAACGAGTGGAGGGAAGAGGGCAGAGAAGGCAAATAGCTTGTGGACAGTCTGTTTGGCAAGTATCAACTAAAATTTAAATGGTGTCATCTAGAAATTCTGCTGCTATTATGATATTATTAGCGTTGCTGAAACGCTCCTTGCAAGATTTCCATGTGGGATCTCTGGTTGTGTGTTTGTTTTGAAGAATTTGAGAAAATCAAGATGGCATTACATGAAATGGTTTAGTTGAGTGATTCCTGTCCATATAAAACACACAGTTATACAGTACATAATCAGCCAAACTCCAGAGCCTGAAACACACCATCAACTCAACTTTTAATTGCTAGGCAATTAAAATTAAGTGAATTTGTTAAGTGTTAATTTGTTTGAATTTGTTAATTCACTTCAGTTAAGTGAAGCTGTTGAATTTTAAGATGACTGCACATCAAAAAGAAAGTACAGTCCATATCTGACTGCCCAAATCTTAAGCCTTGGAGAACTCTCTAACCAGGTGCCAGGTACTCAGCTTGATCTTGCATTTTGGATCTTCTGTTGTAGGTGTCCAGTGACCATGTTACTGTTCCAACAGGTACTGCAATGGCTGCAGGAGTTCTGCTGCAAAATGAACGGCCGTATTCTTCGTTGCTAGAGAGCAGTCTGTATCTTGCAAATATGAGTTCAGGTAATCATTTTTCTCTGATATGCCATTCATAAAAAGTGCTTAGAGAAATTCTGAAAAAAAAAAATATTTTCCACAGAAAATGAAAAACCCCAGAAATATTATCCCCAATTATAGACGTAAAATGTCTATAGAGATAGACAAACTGCATTACTTCATCATCACCACCATGTGTCAATGTGCTGAGCTTTTCTCCAACTTTTGTACTGTCAGAACTCTCAGTTGAAGAAACTGTGTGATTTTTGTGTTCAGAAGCTGCCTAGCGCTCTGAAAATACAAACACGCCTTCAACAAAACTTCCCTTTCTAATAAATTATTTAAACTCTTACGTGATGTAATTCTTTCTTACGATTTTGGGTGAGTACTTGCAAATCCTGCTAGATTCAGTACGAGAATAATGATGTGCAGCGTTTTATTTTGCTCATTTCTGGCTCCATCATTTGATATATAGTGAAGAAAAGTTTCTGGGAAGAGAAAAAGAATTAACTATAAGAAAGCAATATAATTAATTAGAAAACATTTTTCATGTCTCTTGGATATCGGTAGCACTTGAAATAGCCTTTTCCATCTCCTTTCTCTTCCACCTAAGCCCCAAAATAAAAGCATATTTAAATATTTCATCACCTTTTGATGTCAGCTTTATTGTTGAATTAGAATAGTCAAAGAGTTTTGAGACAACAGCAAACGGAGTCAGCTTTAACATTTTCCTTTCCTGATGCGACATCACTCGTGACGTTTCAGGATGGTGCTTCTACAGCAAACCTTACCACGTCTCCTTGAGAGCTGGGGCGCAGAACTCAAAATTCAGTCGCTCAATTCCTTCCCCAGTAGAAGGAACAGTAGATTTTTGCCTGATGAAGCTTTTTCAGAAGAGAGCTCTCTCTTACGCAGATTCCTCTGGTTTCGTTGTATAAAGTGAAACACAGACTGAAGATAGTGTGTAGCTTTAGGCAAATGCAATGAGATTAATTTGCTCATGGAACAAAGTTACGGTGAGTTTTCTTCTCTCAGAGCCTTTCTCTGTCCAATGCACAGACAGTGGGATGACAAAGTTTTTTTAGCATTGCTGTAATCTGTTCTCCACATAGCTGCATGAGGAATTTGTGCTTTTGAGGGTGTTGCAGTCTTTCTGGCCAGCTCATTCTCCGTCTTGGCACACTGGAAGCAAAGTGGGAGGCAATTTGCCACCTAATATCTACCTTGAGAAGCCTAAAGCACTCAACTGATGCAGCTTCTCCTCCCCATAATCTGCTTTATCTCAGTCTGTAGGGCTAACAGCTTTGCTTAATAAAAAAGCTGTGCCCTGAAAAAAAAAAAGCCTTTTGTTTTGAATAACAAATTGTGTTTTGTTAGAAGATATGAATGGTCCAGAGCGAACAGTCTACAATTCATCATGTACTGAACCATTGCAGTAGGAACACACTAATCCCAATCATTACAGAGCTAATGATGCATTTTGGAGCAACTAAGCGGAGGAGGAGAGGTGGTTGTGGAATGTTAAACCGAGAGGTGGGGGAGTATAATGCACTTAGAGATTTCTCAGGAAGCAGAGCCTCCAGCTACATTTTGATTGCTCCTTTGAATCTGGTATTTTGTGTCTTAGTCGTGTTATTTACGACTAACTAAATACTCACATTGTTTATGGAAAATGTTTTGGTCGTTCTCAGTCCGTTTTCAAAATGATCCATTTGAAACGCAACTATTTTCATCAAGCAGTGGAACAGTTTGTCCCAAACAGACTCAATTCCTATAGAACGGAGCAGCCCCAAGGATAGCTGGCAGCAGCGCCGTCATTGTTAAGTTACTATGGAGACAGCTCAGCCCATGCTGCTGGCTGCCGGAGCGCACGGAAGGATGCACGGCTCTCTGCAACTTCAGCGCTGAGCAACTTGCCTTTCCCATCCGTGTGTCCTCCGCAGCCTTCCTAGACGGAAGCTGGGGCTGGGCAGTCATGCAGGGTTCACCCCGAAGGCGTTCGGCCGTGAGTATTTTTAGCAACTTTTTCCAGGGCCGGAGGCATTCTTCCTCCGATCCTCTTCTTCGCATCATCCAGAGGCGCCGGAGCTCGGTTGTAGAGCTGCTCTCATCGTCGACTCACCGGGTTATGGTGGCGGTATCGTCTCTGAGCCCTGAGGAGCTGGATGCAACTTTTCCTGAAAAAAAAAGTAAAGTACTTTTCATTAAGACTGTTGGCAGTTCTGGTTTTTTTTTTTTTTTCAGTATTAATTTAATATACTTTTGTTCTGTGAGCTGTATTTTTTATATATCTACCTCAATATTTTTTCTGTATTTTATATTTTGTTCTCTGATTCCTGATTCAACGATTAATACATGCTTTTCACTCTGAGAACTCAATTATAGAGAACAGATGAAATCGAAGCACACACGCATACACCGAGTGTATGGCTGAGTATTTTCAGCTTCAGGTGGAAGAGGACCGTGATTTTTTTTTTTTCTCTTGCAAAGGATATCATACACCTGTAACTTCATCAGAAAAAACAAAGTTATTGTGAGAAAAACAACTTCTGCAGGAAATCTGGCAGGTTTTTTTCCCCCTCAAAATCCTTACTTCTTACTTACTTTTTTTCCCCTCAAAATCCTGTGTTGAAAAATGAGTCTTAAATATATGTTCCCTGTATTTATGCTGCTTGTAGCTTGATCAATTTAAGGTCGAACCAGTACTTTTAAGGTGGAGGTGAATTTCTAAGCTTCCTTACTAAATCTGGTTTTTTGCCTGTGTTCTAGGAAGTTCGAGGCGTCCGACAGCAAAATACACGAAAGTGGGGGAGCGCCTTCGCCATGTCATTCCCGGTCACATGCAGTGTTCCATGGCATGTGGTGGGCGTGCTTGCAAGTACGAAAACCCAGCTCGATGGAGTGACCAGGAGCAAGCCATTAAAGGGCTCTACTCGTCTTGGTAATAAGCAGCAGTTGCTCTCACCGAGTGTAACTGCATCGATTGTGTTTATTAAAAGAGAGAATTCAGAGTAAAATAATGATTTTTTTTTAAATCAGCTACTGCTAAGTATAAAACACGATAGCTTGATTCAGAATTACAACTTAACAGTAAACCAGTAAACTGTACATAGCCCAGTAAAGATGATGAAGGACTTCTGCTTACTTATGATAAGTTTGGTTCAGATCCAAAAGCATAAATAACCGTGAGTTACAAAAAACCTACTCGGGGTCATAGGCAGTTCTTGCTCAGATTAAAATGCATAGGAATTAAAATGTGATCATAATGCAATTTAAAAGTAAAAACAGTTACTTGAAGGTGAAGTAATACAAGGTTTCTGTTCAAAAGCATATTGCTAGGCAGTAATATTCACATGAAATATATCTTTACATTCTGACCGATTTTTTTTTTGTAACAGCAAATGCTATTCAGAAAAATACAAACCTTAAAGGGCCGGACAGATATCTGAGTCCAGATTTCTGTTCAAAGGGATTTTTTAATATGTTCCTTGGCCTGGCAGGTAAACAGGCTCAGTAGTGGTCTTTTGATATGACATATCTGTATCAGCTTAACAGGATTTATCACTAACTATATAATAGAAGAATTTTTTGAAAAATCATTTCTAGTTAATCAGCAAGGTATTTCTGCCTGTCTTGGAAATAACACAGTATTCTCGTTTTGTTAAGTTATCAATAACAACAGGAAACTATTAATAACAACATTATTATCCACTTTTCTCATTTCTCAGGATAACAGATAACATACTGGCTATGGCTCGACCCTCAACAGAATTAATTGAAAAATACAACATTATTGAACAGTTTGAAAGGTAACACATTTAGTCATTATTTATTGTAGGTATCTCTAGTGTAATTCCATTTTCTCTTTCAACATAGATTTGGATTCTTGATAAAGATCCTTTCATTTTAGTGATATACAGGTAAAGATTTCTTCTCCACTAAGAATAAATGTGTGTTTCAGAAAATAAGGGATAATGAGATTTTGGCTGCATCTAATCCTTTGACTCATCTATTCCTTCCTTAAGATGTGGCATAAAAACCATAATTAACCTTCAGCGTCCTGGGGAGCATGCAAGCTGTGGGAATCCACTGGAACAAGAAAGTGGCTTCACCTACCTTCCTGAAGCTTTTATGGAGGCTGGAAGTAAGTTCACACCTGCTGCTGTTCCTCATTAATTATTGATTTTGGCACTTAAAGAGATTTTTGCTTGAATTCTCGTGTGTTAAAAGCAGCTATATAAAAAATGTTGAACAAAATGGGATGTGAACATGAAACTTGGCAAATATAATCAGGAGTGAATAAGACATTATCCAGGATCGTAAATGTCGAGTGACATGGAGGGTTTATGTTCAGATGTTTAGAATAAAGGACAACAGCTAGTTAAATTTTTGTTTTTCTTCTGTGTTCCTAAATATGTAGAACATTAATGGTATTTCAAATTCTGGTACAATTCATGCTTTCTTATCTAGACTGTGAAAGGTTATTTCATCTGAGGACATTGGTGTTGACAGTATTTTTGTATTTTCATATTATGGTGCGGTGAGAAAAAGTTCCTCTCTGCAAGAACCAGCTTTTGACTGAAGAAGTGCTTTTATTTCTAAAAAGAAAAAATTACCCTCTACCTATATATAGCTCAGTAATTTTCGTATGAATCACTCAGTTTTGTTAAACTTTTACATTTTAGCTGAACTTTAGTTTGACGAATCTTTGCTAGCTTCATGTATTTATCAAATTTCAATAGCAGGCGTACTCTAAAATGGAAGAACAGTCTCCTGCAAGCAGTATGTAGTCAGATTCTAAGACCCATTATGCAGTTTTAGTGCTATCATTTATTATTAGTCATCTCTCCTCTGCACAGAGTACTGAAAATTTCACATTCAGTACGACAGAAAATAACTCTCTCTTTTTATTTTAGTTTATTTTTATAATTTTGGATGGAAGGATTATGGAGTGGCATCTCTCACTACCATTCTTGATATGGTAAAAGTCATGGCTTTCGCACTGCAGGAAGGGAGGGTGGCTGTTCACTGTCACGCAGGACTTGGTCGGACAGGTATGTGCTCTACTACGAGATCAACAGAATTGTTTTTCAAAACTGCAAACCAGCCTCTAGTTATAAATTATTAATAATTTGTTTAGATTCGATACCGTTGCAAGATGTACATCTATAAAATGGTTCAAAATGGTAAACAAATTTGGGAAAATTACCTGAATGGCAGGGGATGATCAGTTTTGGTATATTAAAAACAGTAACCTGTAAGATTAGAAAATTTCTGAATCTGCAGAATAATTCCCTGTTGCATTCAAGTGGGACAGCTTCTTTTTGATGGGAAAAATTCACCTGCTACACTTCAATTTTCCAGTATTTATTACACGTGTACGAACCTGCCACTCGTTGTTAGATCAGGTCGATTTGGTGGAGCAGCTAAAATTTCATTTACTTCTGTCCCTATCAAGACCTTTTCTTGCCTTTGTCCTTCCTGTGGAAGCCACCACTGCCCCTGTGTTCAGAAATGGTGGAACTGCTCGAGATGCTGTGGTGAGAAGCTAACTCTCACTGAAAATTTAGTGGGAATGAGTCCAATGAACACAACTATACTTAGGTGTCACATAATAGAGGGCATAGAGCCTGTATCTTTACCTGTATTAACTTTTATCCTACAGTTCCACTGAATATTTGTTTTAGTCTGATAGTTCTCCAACTAATGCTTGTCTTTATATTTTCCAGGTGTTCTAATAGCTTGCTACTTAGTTTTTGCCACAAGAATGAGCGCCGATCAAGCAATTCTTTTTGTCAGAGCAAAAAGGCCTAATTCTATTCAGACTAGAGGGCAGTTGTTGTGCATCAGAGAGTTCACTCAGTTTTTGGTTCCTCTGAGAAACGTATTTGCCTGCTGCGAGCCCAAGGCACACGCAGTGACGCTGTCCCAGTACCTGACCCGTCAGAGACACCTGCTCCACGGTTATGAGAGCAGGCATCTCAAACACGTGCCAAAACTTGTTCACCTCGTTTGCAAGTTGTTGCTAGACCTGGCTGAAAACCGGCAAGTGATCGAGGCAGAACTGTTGGACGTGCCGGATCTCTCCGCTGAGATTGAGAAGACTGTGTCTCAGCTGGTGTCCGCGCAGCTCGACAGAGAACTCGCAAGGCAGGACAGTGACACGTCGGACTCCTCCCACACCCACTCGTCCACCTGCGAGACTCAGGATTCTCTTTTCTCCCTGGGACATGAATGTGATCCTCTTTGGAAAAGAAGGAATGTCGAGTGCCTTCAGCCTCTCACTCATCTGAAAGGCGTCTAAGCTATAGCGAGGCAGATTTAAGAAGGACTGAGTTTCTCTTAGATCAAGGAGAAACCGCATGGACAGTACCTGCCCAGATACTAGCGTGCAACAAACTCAAGCAGAGCAGTGGTGAGGAACGTTCTGCGACAGGCGAACAAAAGCCACAGCTGGATTTAAACAAAGAAGCATTAGTGCGTAATACGTGCATGTTCTGGAGTCAAGGTAGATTTAATTTGGATGGACAAAAAGGTGGATCCTCACTTTATCACAGAAGGAACTCTATCAAAGAAGTACAACGCAGCAGAACCTTTTCTTCAGGTCTAGCATCTATCCACAATAGCAGGGAACCCGTTACACCAAGGCATGGTTTTACCACTGAGAACAGTCACACGAAAGACCACAAGACTAGTATGTATAGCAGAAGAGTCTATGTCTCCGAGGACTCCGATTCTTCTTCTTCTTCTAAAGTGAACTTTTCCATTGGATATGAAAGCCAAGGTAGCAAAGATCTGTCAGAGGCAATTCCACACATTGTTCTGCAGTCAGAATTAAGTTTGGAAGCCCGAAGGATTTTGGCAGCAAAAGCACTTGCAGATATAAATGAATTTCTGGGAGAGGATGAAGTGAAGCAGAAGGTAGAAATGTGGCAGGTAATTTTTAACTCGATTCAATGTTACGGGCTTTGCATATTTCACCTAGGTTAATTCCTAGAGTGGCAAAAATGCCACCACGTGCTGCTTTGAAATGGCACGTTGGGACACCGGTTTATGCCGTGGTTCCGTAAATGATTGTGTTTGTCACTCGTGGGCCAGTTCTTTCAAAAGCAGGTAAAATGCACCTACAAATGTTGGTCTCTAGCACAAGGTTAGAAAACTGTCTCTGATTGCGTTCGTTCATTTTACTAACTAATGAAAATTGATGCAATTATGTGTGGTTGTAACTGGGCTTCTGGTAGCACAGAAGCACTGCAGATTTTAAGGTCGAGCTGTGTTGGTTTAGTCAGTGCTTTCTCCGAACTAATCCGAGGATTCTGTTTGTAAAAGTAGAAGAATTTAGTAGAAACTTAGTGATTATCCTCAAAACCAAACCCTCCCAGCAACATCTGCTTTGAAGCTGGAATCCAAAGCTGGTTACTTATTCTGGTAGGTAACTGGGAGGTTCCGAGCTGCACTGTTTCTATGTCATACTTCTCTTTTAAAGAATCACTTGTATTACTGCTGATTAATGTTGATGCTGGAAAAAAACAGATTTTTTTTTTTTTTGTAACTCTTGAAGTCTTCCTGTTTTGTTGGAACGTAAGCAGCCAAGTACTGCTACAATCAAAGAGAATGTGAGCAAAAGTAAATAGTTTGTGCTTTTTCAGTTTTGTTTTGTTTTTTTTTAAGAAAGAATTGAATTCTCGAGATGGAGCTTGGGATAAAATCTGTACCGAGAGAGATCCTTTTATCCTCTGCAGCTTGATGTGGTCCTGGATAGAGCAGCTGAGAGAACCTATTATATCCAAAGATGATGTTGACATACTGGCAAAAAATTGCACGGAATCACAGGATGCACTTTACTTACTGAGAAAGGTAGATATCTGTGTCGGTTCATTCTTTAACTGCCAAGTATGTCCTGTTGATGTGTGTTAAACGATTCATTTATGGCCTTTAGGCAAGGGAATTGCACTTTTAAAGGGCAACTTCAATCTCTTTAAAAATCAAACCGAGCCCTGTTTTGGTATTGAATAGTACGAGTTGTAATCAGTACTATGCTGATGAATATTGCAAGAAAAATACCAGATACTGTCTTTGAACACTATTCAGTAGAAGCTAAATTCAGCATATTTCCCTGCAAATTCTGCAGTTCGAGATCCAGAGGCAAAGATGAGAAACTTCTCCCCTATTGCTCGATGTATGGCTTTCATTAATGTCACATCTGGCAGCTGTGCTCAATGGTTGTCATATTTGCCCTGCAAACATCTTAATTGTCGATCGGCTTTGGAAGAGCTGGAGCAGGGAATAGAAAGCGTTTGCCAATTCAAGGAATCAGAAGCCGGGCCAAATTCCTTTACAAAAGTCAGAACTGTGGGCGTCTGTATTCTGAAATCCCTATGAAAAACAGGTATTTCTGATCCAAACTGTTTAATTGTGCTTTCCCCAGAGGACTAGAGGCAAGGCAAATTAAAAAAAAACCAAAACCACAAACTCTGTTATTGACCTCTTAATTACACAATTTAATTTCCGAATTCTTCAGGAATTCTTTGTTTCTGAAGTATTTGTGAAGAAAATAGAGCCCCTTTTGACAGCCTCCTGATATTCAAGTATAGAGCTTCTAATCAATAGGTGGTCAGAACTTCATGTGCAGTCACCATCTTCACAATGAGACATTCAGAATTCCCAAGTTCATCTAAAGACGTCATGTTTCTTCCTGAAGCATTCTTCCACTCATCAGAGTTTTAACTTTCCATTTGTATTAAATCAAAAATAACTATTTTACACCTGTTACGAATGAATCGGAAAGAAATATTTTTGGTGGTTTTTTTTTTAAATTTAAAAATACTAATTTTATCTTATCTTATCCTATATTATTTCAGAATCACAGAATAGTTGAGTTAGCAGGGACCTCTGGGTATCTTCTAGTCCAGCCACCCTGCTCAAAACAGCGTCAACTGCAGCAGGTTGCTTGTATGACAGATGCTCCTGTCCCTTAATCATCTTCGTGGCCCCTCGCTGGATTTGTTCCAATATATCCATGTCCTTCCTGTACTGGGGAGCCTGGAGCTGGACCCAGCTCTCCAGATGTGTCACCTCCACTGACCTGCTGGCGGGTCTCTGCCTACTGCAGCCTAGGATGCTCTTAGCTGCCTTTACTGAAAAAGGGCCCCTTGCTATCTCGTGTTTAACTTTGTGTACACTGGGACACCCAGGTTCTCTCCTGCTAATCTGCTCTCCAGCCACTCAGTCCCCTCTATGTACTCAGATCCCTCAAGAAATCCCTCAAGTTGTAATTTAATTTTCACTGTTAAGTGACCTGCCAGTGTGGAGATGTGTCTCCCTTGGAAAAGGGATGGGAACTAGCAGTCACAAAGATACTGTTGCTCCCTTTATGTGTCATTGCTAGCACTGCCCAGGTGTCTTTCTGCAAGCTTTAATGGTGAGGGAGACTTGGTAGAATAGAGAGATGCAGGTCATCCTATGTTCGTTGGGGAAGGAGCCCTAAACATGCAGGGTGTTTTGAGCTGAAAAGATCAAGTCTCACTTCTTCAGTGCCAATTCACATGAATCACAGAATCACAGAATGCCAGGGATTGGAAGGGACCTCAAAGGATCATCCAGTCCAATCCCCCTGCCGGAGCAGGACCACCCAGATCAGGTCGCACAAGGACGTGTCCAGGCGGGTTTGGAACATCTCCAGAGAAGGAGACTCCACAACCTCTCTGGGAAGCCTGTTCCAATGTTCTGTTACCCTTACTGGGAAGAAGTTCTTCCTCATGTTTAAGCGAAACCTCCTATGTTCCAGCTTAGATCCATTTCCCCTTGTCCTATCGTTGGATGCCACTGAGAAGAGCCTGGCTCCTGTTCATGTAGGGGACCTTGAAAAATAAGTCTCCAGATGCATGCCTGACCTCCTGGAAATTCCCAAAGCAGTTTATGGTACATTACAAGGGAGGAGTTTCTCCCATCATGACTGAAATAATGATGTAGAGGCTCTTGAGGCTTGTGAAAATTCCCTCCTCAACTCCTACACCTGAAGGTTTCACTACAGGAAGGCACAGTCCGAGTGTTAAACAGCAATTAACACAAACTGCAAGTTAAATGTTTGTCGTGAAAATATTTCTTCTAACGAGCTGCTTTTCCTTTTACTCCCCAGGAGCAGTGTCAGACTATCCTTTGTATTTTACACTGTGTGGTGAACTTGCAAGTGCTGCCGGCTGATGTGGAGGAGGCCTTGCTTGCTCGGGCTATTAAAGCTTTCACTAAGGCAAGTAGCCATTTCTCCATGTATTGTTTTACATCCTGAAGGGGGAAGCAACAGAGCAGGCCTCCGTCAGAGAAGTTACCGTAATCCCTTCACGCCCAGGGTACTCACGCTTACCTGTTTCGGAGTTGACGTTTTATAACAGTCAGCCTACCTAACAGGTAGGAGATATTCTCAAAAATCAAATTCTGTCACTACAGCCTCAGTCCTTTGGTCTCATTTTGCTGTTTCTGGGTCACTGCCATTCATGGGCTCCTCTAAATTAGGGAAAAGATAATTTTTAAGTGGTGAGAATAATTAGTCCCTGGGAGTAGCACGCCAAAGGCTTCGGTAGATTCTGTACTACTCGGAGTCTCTCCATCAGATTAAATAATTTTCTGAAGTTACACTGCAATTCAGTTACGTTTCAGGCCCTTAATGTAGGATGTGTATAAATAACTTCTGCTTTTGGATGATTTAACAGCAGTGGCAGGTCGAGCTTGCTATTGCTCAGCTCAGAGCTGCTTTCTTCTCAGACTCAGCAGGTGAAATTACTCGAACAGAATGTTCTTCATACTGTTCCGTAATCTCTTGTAAATCTACAGACATGTCTGTTAAAACAGTCCTGACATTTCTCCTTCTGCTAGTTTGTTTTAATGTGTAGTCAGCATAAAATTGAAAGTGCTCAGCACTAAGTACTCCGTCATGAAACACATACTTGCTCTGATAAACCTTAAAACTAATTTTTAAAAAAGTGTTAGTCGTCTACTTTGCATTTTGCTGTATGACATCTGGTTGACAACTGAACTTAAATTTCTTCCTTTTATCAGACAAGCTTCGATTCTGAAAACGGGCCATACGTTTACAATACCTTGAAAAAAGTGTTTAAACAAACACTGGAAGAACAAAGAAAAAGCCTTAAGGAAGGAACAGAGAATCCCTCTTGATTTCTGCACAGCTGTGCCGAAGAATTAGATGGGCCTACCAAATCATTTTCTATTTTCCAGCTACTGTATTTTGTGCTATCTGGCATGGTTTACCTATCTTCAGGTAATAGCAGTTATTAACACAGCATTTTATTTTTTTAGAAGGAATTCTAGTGACAGTTGTTCTATGTACACAGTTCTCAAGAACAGCTCCCGTGTCACTGTACTGTAGCGTTTGGTTTCAGGTACTGGGCTTTTATATTGTGAACTGGTCTCTTGTTTTCAAATGGATTTCTTGATGTAGAAACCTCTGTCTTTGGCAAGCAACGTGATTTTCAAGTCACACGACTGCCAAAAGTTCAGTGCCATGGTACACAAAGGTTAATGGATTGAGTTAATTAATATTTATGTATTACGTATGTTTACATTAATGCTATTTGATGTTACTTTGCAGAAAATAAATATTGACTGGACTTAGTAAACTCCTTTTCCTTGTAGAGATTCTAAAATAAGACTAAGAGTAATAATGAACAAATCTTGAGGTCTACCATTGACAGCAGGTAACTTTTCCTTTAGGTCTCTTAAATAATTGTCACCAGTGTCTTTCCAAAAGGTGTTGCAGTAGAGAAATGCCTTAAGTGTATTAAGTTATCAAGGCCTTATGTTTGACTTTTTTGGCTCAGAAAGCTTTAAAGTGGTTTTAACAGGAAATTGATTGTGGCATTTTAAGGGCTTTGAGTAAGAGTGAAATTTTACCTTACTAGCTAAACTTTCTAGATCTCTTTTTAAGTGAGAAAACACTTAATTAACAAACCTTAATAAGGATATAATTCTGTCTGTAATTACATTCAGCAAAAACTTGCATAAATAAGTGTAATGTAATGCTAAAAATAATCAATGAAAATCTTATTATCTGCAATACACTTTGTAGAGGCATTTTTATGTGATAAGACAAAAAAAAGGATATCATCGTAATGGCAGTTTTTGATTATTACAGCCTCGATTCGGACTGGAATGCCAGTTTGCAGGAGTAACAGTTTATCCAGTTTGATATATTTAAGTAGCTAAACAAGTATCTGTCCTTTTCCAAAATATTTTATTCGGAACTGTAAATGACTAATGTTAGAGTTAAAAATAGTCGAGTTTAAAATACACATAAATTATACATGCCTCAACTCTTAGATGATTATGTATCAAATTCAAGATCCAAACAAGTCCTTTGGCAGAATCACAAGTAAAATATTGTGTGTGAATCACGTGCATGAAAGCAGCTTTGTGAAGAGGCCTGGCAACGTGGCAAGCAGTTTAACGGTAGCCAGCGTGCCTTAGCCATCAGGCTTGGAATACTAAAGATGCATTTGCAGGTGTCTTTGTTTCCCAAGAAATTCTTTCCGTTTACTGCAGGTACCAGCTCCGAATGGCGAGCACCAGTTGCTGGCATTACACGCTTGGGGGGTAGAAACCAGCTCAGTCTCGTTTAAATCACTGTAGTTAACAAGGACTTTCACTTATCGTTAGGTCCAGCTTGGACAATCTTTCTGAAGTTAATGTCAGGTGTTGGTATTTGAAAAATTACCTACTGGATATTGTAGAACTGGGTGCTTTTTTATATTTGGTCAATTTTTTGCTTCACTGACAAGCGTGGTTGCAATTATGGCCAAACTGGCCACCACGTCTGATTGAACCCATCATGGGAAAAATAGCCCCAAAATAGCCCATCGAAACAAATAACCAAACCTTCAAAATTTAGCGGCAGCCTATTAATCCATTTCTGACCTGGGTGCTGTAAACGCTTCAGTAGCAAATACTCCTTTTCCTTCTCACTTCCTCACGTGCCCGACGTGACTCACGGCCTTGTGTGAGCAGCCATGGGTTACGTGTGGGCAGATTCCTCTTCACGCTCGCCGGGTGACACGCCATCACCTAGTCCTGCTGCAGCAACACGGCCACGAGCTGGTGGCAGGGTGGGACGGGAGGACCCCAGCCAGCATCTACTGCCTTCCCTGCTCTTCCTCTCCCATGTGAAGGTCACCTCAGTAGCAGCAGCAGCTGTGAAGCTCCCCCTGCAACAGCCACTGCAGTAAACCACAGAAAACACAAAATCTCTGTTGAGCCTTACCACAAAGTGCTGTCAGAAGTGCAGAACCCTCGAACCCCCATGTCACGTTGAGACACGATATGGTGTCGATAGAGGACAGAAGAGGGGCTACCTTGAGCCTTTATCAATTTGACCAGTCTGCCCCTTTCCCAAGGCAGCGCAGGCAGCAGCACCGGCACAAACCCCTTGTATCCTCTATGTCAATTATTGAAGTTTCCAGAAACTTGTATTTATATATGACAAGTTTTATTACATACACTCATGACAGGATCCAGATTCGAAGACAGCGGTGATAGGGACTGACTGCGAAAACAGATTTGATTTGGAATAATATAAAACCAGAAGTGATCAGTGATAACACTAAATAGCTGCAAGGTGTTAGTAACTAAGTGCACAGAACACAGAGCTCTGACCCAACAGGCGTCACCGTGGGGGGGAGAGGAGAGGTCCAGCCCATCAACTGATCCCAGACGTTTCAATGGGGGGCTTCTCCCTGACATCCCCTTTGTCTTTTGCCATTTTATACTATTTCATTTCTTTTAGGTGGAGCTGGAGTGACTCTAGTCATACATAACTTTGTTAGGATTGGTGTAAATTTTCCTCGCTTCGATTTAAAGGTATAGACAAGAAGAAATTCAGGGCGCCTGCTCAGTGAGGGGTGGTCGCAGCCCGGAGGCAGGTGGCTTTTGAGGTGGAGGTGTGTTTTGGTATTATAATGGTATTATAATGAGCAAAGTTCAACTAAAGGACAAGATTTTACCATTATTGCTGAAGCAACAGTTGCGATCCATCTTCCTTGATGGCAATTAGATGGTTATCTCCACCAGATGTTCTTTGCCTCAGGGATGAGCCATGGTACCTCTGTACCACTCTACTCCCCACTTCAGGACATTGCTCATTCCATCCGACCAGCAGGCCGTGTCTGTCCTGGGAGCAGCAACTGTGTCTCACTTCAAAGCTGCTCTAATATTGCAGCCTTTGAGCTGAACTTTGCAAAGCTGTATTTCTCCGTTTTTCCCAATTTCGGTTATTTCCCACATCCCAACCACGCCGTACAGGAGAAACCTCTCTGCTGCTGCAGTGCTGTCCATCTCCATAACATTAGGACTCTCTTCCTTGGTCCTCTCTTGCCTCAAGTCCACCAGCCAGCTTACTCCTACCTTGTAGTAAGATGTGGTAACTACCAGAATACCACTAGAAGAATCCTGAACAGAAAACCATGGAAGTTCCACCCTTTGTGGCCAAATGCCTCCTTGGGGCAGTGCCTGCGCTCCTGCTCTGCCACCCCGTGTACCGGTGTGCTGGGGGAAGGCTGCTGGGCCTACAAGGGACTCGCACACCACAGCATCTGCCCTCAGCAGCTCGGGTTAGAAAAGCTGGATTTTGCCCCCAAACCAGGCCTAGATGAGTTCTAAGGTGGGTTTTCACATAATCCAAAGGCACCGGGAATTTTCATGGGGTGAGCAGGCATGGGGAAGGAGATCTTGAGATCCAATCAGTGACTACGAGACAGTCTCCTTAAGTGTGGCCAAGGAAGGGCAGCTTCATGTGAGTTCCCTGAGCCCTTCATTGTTCCAGCTTTCACCAGTCAGGAAACACCAAAATAATTATAGGAAATAATCTGACAGATAAAACTGCAAGGGAAATTGCAAAAGGAAATGCTTTACAAATAGCATTAATTCCTACTAAAACCATTACATTACTGAGAGATACACCTAAATACTCAGAGGTAGATGAAAAATTAGGAAAATTACTAAATGCAAAGAAAAATTTGGCAGGATGGTGGGTGACAGTAACAGGTCAAGTAATAATCCCACCACTTTTGATGAGGGAAATAATACAACCAAAACATAAGGAATGTCACTGGGGAGCAGAAGCATTGGTAGCTCTTCTAAGGAGACACATCTCTCATTAAAAATGCTAGAAACGGCTAAAACGAAAACTGCAAAATGTGAGATATGTTTAAAAACCAATCCAGTTACAAAAAAAAAGTTAAAATGGGAATATAAAAATCAAAACCCGGCAACATGGGTATCGATACATTCTGGTAGGGGCTGACACTTTACAGAATGGCCAGATTTTCCTTGTCGAGCCAATCAAGCAAAGGAAGTCATTAAATGGCTGTTGCAAGAAATTATCCCGAGATTTGGGGCACCCATTGGAATTTCCCTCGGATAGAAGTTCACATTTCATTGCAGAAGTAGTACAAAGTGTTAGTAAAATTTTAGGAATCACTTGGGATTTACACACACATTGGAGACAGCAATCTGGTGGGAAGGTACAAAGAATGAATCAAACCTTAAAAAGACAAATCAGTAAAATATGTCAGGAAACTACTTTGAGATGGCCTCAGGCACTGCCACTGGCCCTTATTCGAATTCGAGTTCAACCAAAAAGCGGAACACTACTCAGTCCATATGAGTTATTGTATGGAAAGCCTTAGGGGTCTCCTGACCCAAATTTGAATATGCATCTGCAAGGAAAAAAAGCTGTACAGAACTATCTGCTTTCTTTAGGAAAGACACTAACTGCGCTTTGGGGTGCGGGTGTATGGAACAGACCTTTGTCTTTGGAGAATCCTGGAGCAGCGCTGGCAGTCGCCACGTCGTTACAGTGAAAGCCTCGCTCCGGGAGCTGCTGGGCAGCAGGCTCGGCCCCCAGAGGTGGGGACACTGTGCAGGACCCCCAATAGGTGATGGTCCCGTTCATGAGTGAGCCCCTTTGTTTGGCCTCCAGCACATGTGCTTGTCAGGCTTGTGTCCCTGGAGATGCTCCAGATGGCTACCCTCTCTGCCCAGGTATCCCAGCTGAGGAGCTCCACGGCCAGAGCATCCCGATCCCGCTGCAAGAAAGGTTCCCTCACCCCACGGACCCTCCCCGTCTGTGCGACTGGCCGGGTCAGGCTCCCATCAGCGCCCGGGCGTGGAGCTCAGGCAGTGCTGGTGCCTTGCAGGGTTTGCTGTTGGAACCACTGGGACACTCGCGTGACAGCTCCGTCCCTCTTTATTTGCTGTTAAAGGGCTGGAGCTGAAGACGGCGGTCGGGGTTCTGTCCTGCTCCCAAGTCCTGCCCTGGTGGGGCCGTGTGTCCCACCCCCGCCGTATGGCATCCAATCATTATTAGCCAGCTGGATTGAGTTGATTAACTCAAGGTACCTATCCTGCCTACAAGAGGCAGGCCATTTCCTCCTGGCTGCGGAAGATGCAACAGCGTCCTTGGTGCCGCAGCCCAGGCTGGTGAGCAACACCGCCGGACGGCTGGACCAGCGGGCTTGGACATGGGAGGGCTGTTCCGGCTGGGGCTACCGGGTGCGCCTCTCCCTCCAGAGCTGCAGGTTCTCTGGGGGCAGAGGCGGCGGGGGCGGTGGGGGCGGCGCAGGCCCTGGTGGTTTGTGTGAGGCCTGGGACTTGAGGATGCCGGTCTCCCTCCTTGACAAGCTGGGGGGCTCTGGTGGTGGGGCCTGGGCCACCTTCAAGCAGGGCTTGAGGGCCCTGCTCTTCTTGGACACCTGCAGTGTGGCCGCTGGCTCTGGCTCTTGGGACTGCAGGGCGCGCTTCTCCTTCCACCACTGCAGGATCTCCTCATTTAGTGATGGAACCTGCAGGTCCCCTGGCAGTTTCTTTGTGCCCGCAGCCTGGGGCTTGAAGGTGCTGGTGTCCCTCTGCTGGGATGCCAGGGGCAGGCTGGGGGGCTCTGGTGGTGCAGCCTGTGCCTTGGCTGGGGCCTTGAGGGCTCTGCTCTCTTTACTGTCCTTGGACATGAGCAGTGTGGCCGCTGGCTCTGGCTCCTCGGACTGCAGGGCGCGCTTCTCCTTCCACCACTGCAGGATCTCCTCATTTAGTGATGGAACCTGCAGGTCCCCTGGCAGTTTCTTTGTGCCCGCAGCCTGGGGCTTGAAGGTGCTGGTGTCCCTCTGCTGGGATGCCAGGGGCAGGCTGGGGGCTCTGGTGGTGCAGCCTGTGCCTTGGCTGGGGCCTTGAGGGCTCTGCTCTCTTTACTGTCCTTGGACATGAGCAGTGTGGCCGCTGGCTCTGGCTCCTCGGACTGCAGGGCGCGCTTCTCCTTCCACCACTGCAGGATCTCCTCATTTAGGGATGGAACCTGCAGGTCCCCTGGCAGTTTCTTTGTGCCCGCAGCCTGGGGCTTGAAGGTGCTGGTGTCCCTCTGCTGGGATGCCAGGGGCAGGCTGGGGAGCTCTGGTGGTGCAGCCTGTGCCTTGGCTGGGGCCTTGAGGGCTCTGCTCTCTTTACTGTCCTTGGACATGAGCAGTGTGGCCGCTGGCTCTGGCTCCTCGGACTGCAGGGCGCGCTTCTCCTTCCACCACTGCAGGATCTCCTCATTTAGTGATGGAACCTGCAGGTCCCCTGGCAGTTTCTTTGTGCCCGCAGCCTGGGGCTTGAAGGTGCTGGTGTCCCTCTGCTGGGATGCCAGGGGCAGGCTGGGGGGCTCTGGTGGTGCAGCCTGTGCCTTGGCTGGGGCCTTGAGGGCTCTGCTCTCTTTACTGTCCTTGGACATGAGCAGTGTGGCCGCTGGCTCTGGCTCCTCGGACTGCAGGGCGCGCTTCTCCTTCCACCACTGCAGGATCTCCTCATTTAGGGATGTTGGCTGTGGATGATGTGGTGCTTTGCCCTGGGCCTCAGCCTGGGGTTTGAGAACGCTGCTGTCCTTGCAGATCTGCAGAGAGGCCGGGGACGGGCTGGAAGGGGCCAGGGCCTTCTGCCTCCATGGGTGCTTGTTCTCTGGAGGCAGGGGCGGCGGAGGTGGTGGGGGGCGGCGGTGGGGGCCCTGGCGGCTTCTGTGTGGCCTGAGGCTGGGCAGCCAGGGACAGGCTGGTAGGCTGTGGTGGTTGGACTCGGGGCTCAGCCTGGGGTTTGAGAACGCTGCTGTCCTTGCACATCTGGAGAGAGGCCGGGGACGGGCTGGAAGGGGCCAGGGCCTTCTCGCTCCATGGGTGCTTGTTCTCTGGAGGCAGGGGCGGCGGAGGTGGTGGGGGGCAGCAGCGGGGGCACTGGCAGCTTCTGTGTGGCCTGAGGCTGGGCAGCCAGGGACAGGCTGGGAGGCTGTGGTGGTTGGACTCGGGCCTCCACCTGAGGCTCAAGGGTGCTGCTGTCCTCCTGCATCTTCAGGGACGCCGGGGACGGGCTGGGAGGGCGCGGGGGCCGTGAGGAGGCAGGGCGTGCTGGTGGTCCAGGCACACATCGGGGCTGTGCGATTTCTGTCTGGCTGTCCCGTGCGCTGGAGTGGCTTATCTGGCTGTCCGGGTGCGAGACGGCACTGCGGGCATCCAATTTTGCTTGGTACCGGTTCCTGTGGAGAGAGGAGGCTGCTGAGGCCCTCGGCTGCAGACGGGACGCAGGGACTCTCCTGCACAACACGGCCCAGAGCCAGCAAGGCTCACCACCATGGGCCGAGCTGCTGGCACACCTTGGCCCAGGTGGACACCTGCACCTCGTGGCACCACCGAGCAGGGGGATGCCTCCGGGCAGGTTTTGCCGGTCCTGGAGCGGGCGCTCGTGCGTGCCTCACTTTCTGGGGCAATCTCACCCCCTGCTCTTTCTCGTCCTGACCTTGCTTTGCCTACGCCTGTCGCTCCTGGGGCTGCTCTAGTCCGGGCAGGGTCAGTTGAAGCTGACACTGGCTCCAGTCAGAGTGGGCTCCCGAGAAGGCGGCCCGGGAATTGAGAGGCCAATGGAAGCCTCTGGCAGCAGCAGAAACCTCAGCGGAGTTTTCAGCCAACCACTAACTGGCCGCTCCATAGCAGCCTGACTAGAAACGCTTCCTGGCTACCAGCAGCCATGGAAGGAAGCTCTGGAGGGAAAAATCAAGGACTCACTCTACTCTCTTCTTCCACGACTGGATCACCACCCAGCCCAGCACTATCGCAACTGACACGGAAATCACGGTTGCTGCTGTGCCAAACATGCAGCGCCTTTGCATGTCGACAGGACACAAGGGAGTTTCGGTGCTCTGGTGACTGCAACCACTTCCGATTCCCTCGCCGACCACATCTGGAGGAGCAATTTGGAACGTTAGTCTGTCCCGTGCACCGCTGGTAAGCTTGCAGCACGTCTGATACGGCCAGGAAGTTCTCTGTTTCCCCCCGGTGCTGGTGCCTGGAGGCACGCTCCCACCCTTTGGGGCGGTTTCGTCCCAGCGACCAAAACTCAGGTGGCCAGAAGGAGAGCACGTGGGGGAGCAGCACAGCTGCTGGACCAGTTGCTCTGTCGAGGGACACGAACAAAAGCCACCCCTGCAGCAGGGAGTGCCACCATCAACTCTCCCTCTCCTCGGGCCAGCACCCAGGCTTCTCAAGAGACACTTAAGCCTCGCTCTCCCCTTTGGACTTTTCTCCAGCACAGGCACCACTTGCAAGTGCTCCCGGCTTTCGGGATGCGCCTCCCGTGTAGGGACCCCAGCAAGAGTGCTCAGTGCCTGTTTCTAAAAACGTGTAGGCTCTGCCATGGGCATCTCCTCCAGGCATCAACAGCATTGCCAAAAAGCAGAGAGGACAGGTAAAGCCTCAGCTTGGCTCAGGCACAGAGGACGCAGGAGGACGGGGAGGTTCCCTCAAAGCCCCTCCCCGATCTCAGAGTCAGGGCATCGCTCTGGACCTCGGCTCACGGGAGGGATCCTGTTCTGTGCTGCTCTTGTGCCGTGGGCCTCTGGTGACTGACGGCGAGTCTGGGATGCAGCTACATGGGGAGGTACGTTTGCGCAAGAGTCACGTTTCCATCCTCTGCGCAACGTGGCCCAGATGCCTCAAACCCAGAACGCTTTCAGCTTTGGCTGCTGAGGTGACGTGCAAGAGCGGGCACCGGGGGAAGAGCCGGCTGACACAGCCATCCTGACAGGGCACATGCGGCTGGCCACGGGACAGCAATTACCTGGCGTGTAGATGGTTTGCATCCCCTTCGTTTCTTCATACGAGGCTGGTGGTGAGCCCCTGCTTCCTTCTGCAAACATCTCATTCTGCGCAGCCTCCTCCTGGTCCATCTCTTGAGAAAGCAAGCTGGGACAGTTGGGTCAGATGGAAGCGTTCCCCACCAGGGAGATGGCATCTGCAGGAGGCAGCACTTCTCAAAGATACTTATTAGGTTTAGAAAAAACGGAGTGGCCTTTTGGGCTGCGCCTTGTCACTGGTTCAAACAAGAGCCACACCTGCCCTGCTGGGAGCCCAGGAAATCACATGCCAGCTTTGGGTTTGCAGTGAGCCCACTGCAGGGTGATGCTAAATGCCTTCCTTCAAAGAGGATGGGAAGAAGATGCAGCCTGGGCCAGCTGGGGAAGTGCTGCACACGAGCGGAACACAAGTTCAGCACACGCCAGGCCCTCCAATCTGCCGACCGATGTCTGCAGGAACCAGCGCTGAGCCACAGGGGTCAGCCTGGGGCAGCAGCTGCCCCTGGCACTCGGCTTGAGCCACAACTGGCAGTAGAGGCTCTGCACCATCTCTGTGGCTCGCCAGCCCCTGCAAGGCCTGAAACCCAGCGTCGCTGCTGCGAGGCTCCCTTCGATCGGTCCCTTCCCACCGTGCAGGTTACCGCCTGTCCAGAGGTGGGTCTAAAACCTCCGGCTGTCGAGTCTCACGGCTAAGGCAGAGTGAACTGTACCCACCGTGTCCTCTGCGCAGGTCCTCCAGGATTTGCTTGAGGACCTCAGATGGCTCCAGGGACTTTGTGCCTCTTTCAGCTTGGTACCTTCCTCTTGGAGGACCTTAACAGAAAGTAGTTGGTTCAGTTTGACGTGAATAAGTTACAGAAAACCAGTGCTCAGCCCATGAGGTCAGCAGAGACGGACTACTCACCCCTGCGATCGCCAGGCCGGGCTGTGGCGCAGTGTCCCTGAGGATCTGGAAAAGTCCTCCCTGACGGGCAGCGTCTGTAAGTGAATAGCCAGAGGAGCCTTCGTCACCTGTTGTGATGGACATCGGCAGAACTGTATCACAGAAGGGGTCACCCAAAGGAGAGGGCACCCGAGTGATGCTGCTGGGGAGAAGGGACTCCCTGGAGCTCACAACCAGCTCTAAACTCAAGCCCGACCACCCCACTGCCTTGGCAGCCGGCACCGGTAGTAGCTCAGGCTTGGAGGGGCCGGCAAAGACAGCTCGGCAAGGCAAAGCGTCCCGGGGCACATCACTGAGCATGACCTGTTCCCTCTCTGCCCTTCTCTGTGTCTGCACTGTTGGCCAGCACAGGAGCAACAGAAAGAAGATGAAAAGGTAAATGCTCCTTCCTCCCACTGACTTACCAGTGGGATTGGCTCTCAGGCTCAAGGACAGGAACAGGAAAAGGAGTCAGGGAAGCCTTCAACAGAGAGAGGATCGGAAGGAAGATCGCCCATGAATAAGCCTCCTGCACATTGTCAGTGTTTCGTTCAAGGAAGAGGCATTGCGAACTTACCTCCAGGACTTCCCCAAGGGGCTTCAAACCAACACCTCTTCCAAGAAGCTGCAAAACCATGCCCATCCATCTCATCTAGAAGCAAGCACAGATAAGAGATGTTTCCATTGGCCTGTTGGCAATCCACTTCTGCTTAGCGAAGGTGTCGGCACTGGCAGGGTGTTCAGCGAACAACGTTGAGCCGGATGTAGGTGGAGAAGGCCACAGCTGCAGGGGCCATGGGGACCTCCTGGGCTGGCACGTGGGGCCACTCTCCACACTCCTCATGTCTAGGTCATGTCAACACCACTCAAAGAGTATTCCAGGACAAACAGAGAGCTCCTGTGGGGCTTCCTTACTGGGAGAGATTGGGCACAAACAGGTAAAGGCCTGCCTACAGGACAGGAAAGAGAACTGTCATCACGGCCTTCTCAGGGACAAGAGCCCCTGGCTTGTGAAAAGCTGTACCAGCGCTGCCCGCTTACCTGCTCCCCACACTCGCCATGGAGCAGCCCGGGCAGCCCTGGCATGCAAGGACACCAGGAAGAGGATGACAAGGAGGAGGTGGTGGGCAAAGGCCATGACGTCCATGTGCTCCCACTATGGCTGCTGCTGCTGCCGCTGCTGCTGCCGCCTCTGCTGCCTGCCGCCTCCACTGCTGCCGCTGCTACTGCTGCTGCTGCTGTCGCTGCTGCTGCTGCAGTCAGGGCCAGCGGCTGAGTGGTCAGTTGCTATGGCCAGCGCGGCACTGTGACCTCAGAGCCCCACTGTGACCTCACAGTCTGGGCTGAGGCTCCGTGCGAGAAGCCTCTCGGGGCACTCATGGGAGAGCGGCTGGAGCACAGCCAGGGAAGGTGTAAAGTAGCAATCACTCATTGCCGCCATCAACCCAGGACTGGGAGACTGAGCAGTGGAGCAGCGGCCCTGAGGATCAAACCCCAGTTTCCTGCATATTGGCAGCCCAGGTTCAGCACCGATGGATCCAGGCATCTCCCCGGGCTCACACCCCTAACATCCGCTGCCTCCCATGTCGTACGTTGTCACTCCATCTGCTGGCACAGACCCCGCGGACAATCATGAGGAATTCTTGAGGGAAACCCAACCCGTTGCCGTAAAACGGGAGTTGGCAGCGCATTTAACGGACTCGGAGAGAGCCCTCTGTCTCACCACGTCTTCCTCCGCCTCTCACGCTCAGTGATGCCTGAGGGCGCTCCCCAGTTTCCCGTCTGCTTTCGTTTTGCACAGAGACAGGCTGGCTCTTCTCTATTCCAGTGTCTTGTAGCCAAGGTTCTCCCCTGGTGTTTATCCCGTGGGGTGTAGAGTGGTAACAGCATTAAGAAAGACATGGACCTGCTTGAGCAGGTCCAGAGCAGGGCCACAAAGATGGTGAGGGAGCTGGAGCAGGTGTCAGTAGCTCAGGTGTGTCTAAAGTCAGGTCACCTGCATGCTGTCCAGGAGTCCGTGACTGCTGAGAGGGAAAAAGACTCCAGTCCCGCTGTTCTCCAACAGGAGGATTGGTTCAAACCAGGGGTCGATCTAGCCTAGGGTCCCTTGCCTGTGGGTGAAGCCCAGGATGGCAAGTAAGAGCAAGGCAAGCGTGCGGTACCTCCCGTGTGCTCTCCCCGTGCCCCTGCGATCTACAGCATCAATTTTGTGAGCAGCAGAGGGGCCTGGTGACCTCCTGGCTGGCACTGGGCAGCTCTCCACACACTCTCTCCAGGCCACGTGCAACACCCCTCGAGGAGCATCCCATGGCGCCAACAGAGGCCCCTGGGCCTTCCTTACTGGGAGAGCTCTGGCACACAGGGGAAGCCCTGACTAAAGGACGGAGGGAGAAACCATCGATCCACGCTTGTCAGGGGAGCAGCGTTAAAACCCTCTCCCCTCCAAGGCAATTTCCACCTCGTCGGCAAAAGGAACTGCCATCTAAGCTGAGCCTGCGAACTAATACAGGCCCTTGAGTCTAAGCAGCCGTGTGCCTTTGTCCCCTCCCAAAGCTGCCTGGCCTGCACCAAGGAACGGCCTTGGTCGCCAACGCCCCTTTTCCTTCGGTGTCCTGCCAACAGTGGCCACCCGCCTCAAGCAGCACAGCTCACTCTGGCCAAGGCTTCAGGCAGCCTTGCAACACGCTGCTGGAGCAGCGCTGGCAGTCGCCACGTCGTTACTGCCCAGGCAGTGAAAGCCTCGCTCCGGGAGCTGCTGGCAGCAGGCTCGGCCCCCAGAGGTGGGGACACTGTGCAGGACTCTCACCGGTGACAGCCCCATTCATGAGTGAGCCCTTTTGTTTGTGTTGTGGGTTAGGCTGAACGGCCCCCCCCCCCCCCCCCCCCCCCCCCACACCCCCCCCCCACCCCCCCCCCCCCCCCCCCCCCCCCCCCCTGCAGCCAGTCACTCCCCCTCCC